>NW_027397070.1:13727471-14104761 GCF_003265705.2 Callorhinus ursinus
GTGTGTGTGTGTGTGTGTGTGTGTGTAGGCTGAGGTCCCGCCTGCACCCCACTTGCCAAGCTGGAGCCCTGGAGAGGCACCTGCCAGGGGAAAGGGCAACTTTGCATAATTCACACAAAGGCACCACATGTGCAAGCTGCAACTCTGTGTCTAAATCACTCAGCCTTTTATAAGCCACAGTTTCCTCATCTGTAAAATGGAACAATGCTATCTAATCTCCCTACCGCATATGAGGATCAAAACAACGTGTGAAGGCCTTTGTGAAGTGCTTTACAAAAACCATTGGTCCTGTTGCACATAAAAATGCAGAGGAATAATGGGATAGTATACGGATTCAAGGAGAGGGAGTAATTCATCATGTTTTCCTTTCATGCCCCTTCATTATGATTTTAAACACATTTGCATAGGGTAACAGACCAAATATTTTATTCATTTATCTCAGACTTCCATCATGGAAGCCAAAACATGTGTGTGTGCACACGTGTGTGCACACACACACACACACACACGTCCAAAACTCTTCTGACTGGGAAAGCTAAAATCCAGATGTTCAGGTTTTTATTACTTACTATATGCAATCTTCCAAGTAATTCACTTTTTTGTTCTTCTGTAAAACTCAGCTATGTTTGCTGTCAGAACTAGTGTTCAGCAGTCCCTTGTCAAAAGAATTGATCAGCTATCAGCAGATCACATTACTTAGATGATTCCAGAGACCAGCGGTAACAGTGGGGTTCCCAGCCTCCTAGGCTTTTCATGTGCCAGCACCAGGGGACATTTAAGGGCTCTTTAAGTGTCTAGCTGTATCAAAAAGAAACTGGAATAAATGAGTTCAAGGAAAGAGAACAACTGTCTACAGTTTGCATGCATTCAGTTAGAGTAGCTGGAGTGGCCAAATGCATTTCTGTTTTAATTCTCACGAGTCCAAAAGCCTGCAGCCTCTCACATGGTACCAATGCTCGACACAGGAACAGCCAGCTGGGCCTCTGGAGACCATATTTTATTGTCTTTTGCTAGGAAGTTTTTAATCCTCTCTTAACCAAGATGTTTTCAAAGTTGAGAATGACATTAAGAGAAGACAGTGAGGCATTAAAAAAAAAAATCTGAGCTAATATTAGGACCCATGCTGCCACTTCTACCGTACAAGGCTATTTTGCAGTCACCTTGTTTAGGCAGGAGTCTGGGAGAGAAGTTTCTTAGCAGGATCCTTCCTAGAGAAGGGGCAAGTGCGGTTTAAAAAGTAACAGATATTTCTTCTTGGACAGTCTATTGGGCAGAGTAAATATTCCGAAGTGAACCTTTAAAACTTAAGTAACGAAAGAGCTGAAGCTCAGAACACTGCCTCTCTGGTTGAGTTTTGAGGTCCATTGCAGCAGGTAAACCGGAGGACGTTTCTAGGGGCTGGGAGGCCCACTGTCAGTTGGAAGGCCAATGTGTCATTTGTTTTGCTTTGTTTTGTTTTTCAGATTTGGAGGGAGAAATCAGTGCACTTTCTCTCTCTCTCTCGGGCTCTTGTTGCACACATACTTGTAGAAGCCATCTGGCTACTCTAATTTGTCTTGTGAAAAGCAGCAGTCACCAAGAAGGAGAAGAGAGGCACTGAGCCATGTTCACATCACCATGCGATTTCCATGTAACAGCTGAGATGTGTTATTGTAGCATCGCTGTTCTCCTCAGCCACTAAACGTCCTTCAGTCTGCATCTGCCTACAGTGTGACCTGAAGTCCCGTATTTCCTACAGCTTGAGCAAAAGCTGGAAAAGTGACCTGTTAGGAAATGTTTTAGGCATACTGACTTTTGCATAAACAGATATGCACAGTACGTAGTATGTAAACATATGCATGTTTTGGCTTTCACAGAATCTTTGACAAATGTACTCTTTATTTTATATTCTTGACCATATCTCATATGGGTCTTTCCACACATATCACTGTTATCATAAATTCATCACTGGGAGCTATAAAATAGCCAAATTGTGAGTTATTAGGAAGATGGCTTTCAACAAGTAGCTGGACATTGAATAACTCGAATTCATATTTTAGTAGTTGGGCTTGGGGAATCAAAAGGGTTTTTGTTTCCAGATTTTGGTTTATGAAATAACTCACACACTTAAGTATAATAAATACTCTCACTTACCAATGCTGGCGACAGTGACACATATCCTAGCAATTTCTTGTATTGCTCAAAGGTGAAAAACTGTGAAACCAAACCAAACCCAGAGATTTATAACAATTTCCTGCAACAAACCCTTTAATTGACTCAAATTTCTTTAGTAAATCATGATATTAACCAGCATTTTAGAAAAATGATAAACCATCGAACACAGTTTTTAATCTCATCTTGGGTAGTTGCTTAGTGGGCCTTACTTGAACGTTCACATTTTCAAATGCAACTATAATAACCTACAGAAGAGCTGATGGAATCCTTTATAGCAGTAAATGAACCATACAGCTTCCATTTACCATGACCATTTTCAGTTTCCCCAGACATCAATAGACTTCTTTTTTATGGCAGTGATTCAAAATTATAGGCAGAGAGACCCAAAATCTCTGGTCTCCTATGTTTTCTCTGTGAGCTGCTTTCCCAGTGAATGCCCAGTTTTCTAACCCACTTGTAAAAGACACCCCCTTCTCATCTTTAACTTGCACATATACTTTTGTATCTCCATTGTTTCATGGAGTTTCTAAACACTCACTGATGATGAAGGTGCCATGGTTAAACAGAGAAGGACCCAATGAGGTCATCTAGTCCGTCCTGACTTAAAGCAAGACTGTCTTCAACCTTTCTCCTTTCACGAAGAAAGAGAGCTGCTTGGTTCCTTCCTTTAACATCTGATGAAGATTTTGTAGGTTCCTTTCATGAGGTAACATTTCATATAATTTTCTCTGCAAATAAATTTCTATGGAGGCAAATCTCATCAGACTTCATGTAATGTGCCCCAAATACATCTCTCTCCTCTCTTTCTGTACTCTGTATTTTGGGAAACAATTTTGCTTGATCATGATGTTTTGCTTCTGGGCGCTCTGTTAGTAGAAGCTGCCAATGTCATTGATAAGGCACAATCTTAGGTCCTGCTAGGGCCTGATTTTTAAGGCCCCAGAAAAGGCATGGGTACTTTATGGTCTCAAATATCTTCTTCTCTATTACTTTATAACTCAATAAGAGGGGGGAAGAAAAAAAGCAGATTTGGGGATCAAATAATACTCTGTTGTTAGAAAGAGGTAGTTCTAAGTCGACATGGCTCTATGAGTCTTTTTTTTAAGATTTTATTTATTTATTTGAGAGAGAGAAAATGAGATAGAGAGAGCATGAGAGGGGGGAGGGTCAGAGGGAGAAGCAGACTCCCCACTGAGCAGGGAGCCCGACGCGGGACTCGATTCCGGGACTCCAGGATCATGACCTGAGCCAAAGGCGACTGCCTTTGGTACGCATATCTGTTTATGCCAACCAACTGAGCCACCCAGGTGCCCATGGCTCTATGAGTCTTTGGGCAGAGATTTTGATTCTTTTAAAGACCCAGGAATAACTTTTGTGCCATGCTTCTTTAACTCAACTACAGATGTAGACTTTTCTAAATCAGGGATTCATTCATTTACTCATTCAACAAATATTTATTGGATGCCTCCTGCAGCAGTGAACAAAGAGAAACCCCTGCCTCCTTGATCTAACATTCTAGTGGATGGTGTCAACTCTGAAACTCTCCTGGTGTTAAAAAAAAAAAAATAGCACCAGTGGCCACCACCGTTTTGGTGAAACCATTAACCATGGGAGGAAAAGTGTTACTGTCTTAGGCTTTACAGATAAGTTTTTTTTCTTCATTTTTATGGTCACTATCATCACTATTCTTTGACAATCACCTTGCTAGGGTTTTGATGGGAGCAATCCTGGGACTGAATCCTGGCTATGCTACTTAGCTGTGAAAGCCTGGGCAAGTCACCTGACCTTTCCAGCCCTCAAGAACACAAAACTTACCTTCCAAAATATTCTTAAATAACAGAATTTAAGTAAGATTTTCTGACATGCCTGACACAGGACTTTGAGAAAATCTTAGTTTTCATTCTCTTTCTTCACTTTGGGCTAATAGAGGAACCACAGTTACTTGTATCCCTCACGATAGCTTGAGGTGGTCCAGAAGACATGCTAAGGCCTTTGCAGGTGCTACTGCACTGAGTCTGTACAACGCCATCAGACCACAGGTTATAGTACAATCAGGATTCTCATTCTGTGGATCCATATCCTGCAGTTAGTGAGTAGAAGGACTGACTGCAAAGCCTGTGTATGCTCTTAACCATGACATATGCTTGCTCACTGCTGAGCCGTGACTGTTAACAGTTTGGGATTCTCTGCCCTAGAGTTTTCTTGCTGCTGAGGTCTTCTTGCCTTCCCTGACTTTGGAAGCCCAGAGTCCCTCAAGGCAGAAGGTTTCAAACCTTTTGGGCACAATCTATGTAAAAAGTATTGACATAACACACACACGCATGCACACACGCATGAATGCAGTGTACCCTTGTACTTATTTATAACTGAAACAAAACATTGCTGTAAAACAGTGTTTCCCCCCTCACTATGTGTAATGCACTATGCTTCTATTCTGTTTCATGAAAAACATTCTGGCCATGACCCATTACATCTAGTGACCCACTTAATTGATTTTATGACTCATAGGTCATGACCTACATTTGGAAACACTGAATACTGAGTTCAGGGAAGTTCTGGGATGGATGGACCTCACTACCTTGTTCTCTTCCAGTGTGAGGATGCGGTTTTGATTTTTGTTTTTCTTTATTTCTGACTTTCTGTGGTTACAAGGGATTAAGGACCAAACTGGGATCTCAAGGGAGAAGTCTAGGGACAGGCACTTGGCCTGTCATTGTAGCAATTCTCACAGGGAATTCCAAGTCTCTGTGTTGGGGCAATTCTAGGCTTTTCCTATTCCATCTCTAAAATTGTGAAAAAACCAAACTACTATTAGCTGACTGGTACTCATCAGCAGTGTTGTTGGAGGCTTTTGGCGAATGCCTAGGATGAAATGATTCAGGTTCCTGGGAATAAAGAAGCCCCGTAAGTCACAGTGATGAACTGTTAGTGTACTGAATTCAAAAGTCATGAAAAATATTATCATCATATATTCCAATAAGCAAATAGTGCTTCAAATAAATAAGACACTACCTTTTTTTTTAAATTTTTATTGTTATGTTAATCACCATATATTATATCATTAGTTTTTGATGCAGTGTTCCATGATTCATTGTTTGTGCATAACACCCAGTGCTCCATGCAGAACGTGCCCTCCTCAATACCCATCACCAGGCTAACCCATCCCCCTACCCCCCTCCCCTCTAGAAAGAAGGAAAAGGTAAAGTCTTTTAAAATGGAGTTTCAGTAATAGTAAAATAATGTAAATGTCATCATTCTAGTGTGAAACCAATATTTACTAAAAAATATTCATTCATTCATTCATTCAACAAATATTTACTGAATGTCTCCCATGCTCAAAGCTTAGAAGACATTATACCAGAACTGTATTCTTAAGCATGAGTAGATGAGCTGTTATTTTAATTCCTCTCTATACAACACTACTCCTTTATGGCTTACATGATATTTCTCAGTAGTTTCTCATCCACAACACTGATCAATGCATAGATGTGATATAAGCACCCTATCATATGAGATATGAAGTTACACTCTAAGGATAAAATTGGGAGGCTCAACATGTAATAAAGCTGCCTCCCCAAAGTCATACTTAAGATATGTGACTAAAGAGTTTTGAAAACATTCATATTCAATCAAGGTTTGGGAATCCTGAATATAAAATCTGGAATCCAAATGAACTGTGCCATATATAACCTATCTACTGGAACCTAGAAATTGGCTGTTTCACCTAGGGAGAGGCGCTGCCCCAGGAGGACCAGCCTTGTGGTCTCTGGAGAAGTGTCAGGCTGTGGTTAGGCGGGGGAGGTCAGTACAGTTTGTCTGGGTGACACCTGGGAGCAGGTACTATTCCTGGCCCCACGTGCTTGCTAAGCACTGTTCCCCCGAATGCTCTGGACAGCTCTTTCCCAGGCCTTGCTAGTTTCCTCACGTGCATGCACTCGGTTCTCAGCTGAATATCTACGGGGTCCCTCTGAAGAGCTTAGGAGCTCTCTCTCTGTGCAGCTTTCCCCTATCCGGTACCTCTGTCCTGTGAACTCTAGCTGCCTTGTCCTCTCCAGCCCGTCAGCTCCGTCTCAACCCAGGGAGTACACTGGGCTCTGCTTACATTTCCCCCGCATGCCTGGGGTCTGGAAAAGCCTCTCAAGGCAGTAAGTTGGGGGCAAACCATAGAGCTCTTCTCATTTGTTCCCCGTCCTTGCCCTTCCTTGTCTGACGTCCAGTGTCCTGAAAATTGTGGTTTCATATATTTTGTTCATTTTTGTTGTTGCCGTTTCAGGCAGGAGAGTAAATCTGGGCTCTGTTACTCTACCTTGGCTGGAAATGGAAGTCTTGGTCTTCCAGAAACTGAATAGGAGATGTGAGAATTTTGGGTACTAGGAGAGGAATGTCTCCTGTGATAAGTCAGGACACTTTCTTTCTGTTTCTTTCTCTACGTTTCATTTGTGCATCTAACATCGATTGAGCATCTAGTGTGTGTAGACACCATGACAGGTGTAGGGAGGGTGCTGAATAGCCTTCACAATTCCTACTCTCCCGTGCGTCTGGTTAGCATCAGGCAGTCCTGGAGAGTCTGTCCACGGAAAAATGCTGTTTTTGGACCTGTGAGTCTCAAGACCAGACCCAGGAACCCTGAAAGGGGTGCCTCCCATGTCTGAAGGGCCAGCTGGCCTCTTTCTGAGGTCTTTATTTCCTTTTGCTAACTGCGATACTAATTCTGTCTTAATCTGTGAAGGGGGAAGTTTCATTTATTTAGCATCAATGAGTCTTATTTTAATGATGAATCTCATTTCAAAGAATACAGTGCAGAAAAACTTCACATTGTCTGTTTCTGATTATAATAATGATTGTGATTGAAGTGTCAGTACCAAGGAATACACACACACACACACACACACACACATATTCACATACATTCATGTAGATGTATGTATGCGTGGGTATATTTATACATACACATATATATGGTCTCTGAATATTTTTTCTGCAGTAAACTTTGATGCCATACAATGAAGCACTTTATGATGATGAAATTGTTACAATCAGATGATCACTTTCCTCGCAAACTCTAAGATAAATATCTATAAAATTTTCTATGAATATTTTCATAAATTGTATTGAAAAACTAGTGCTATCCATCTGGCAAAGATACACTTAACTCCAAGTTATACTTAAAAAGCCAATGCACTTACCATATGTCTCAATAATTTTAAGGTAAAATCAACTTGAAACAAGATGTCTGGGACACATACACCATATCCAGTTGCCCAAAAGTTCATCTGTTAACCATTGCTCTGGCAGTGAGCATTGCTTTTTTCTTAAGTAGAGACTAACTCAGTTTTGTAAAGCTCAACTTTTTTTTTCCTTACATAAAAGACTGTTCAACACTGATAAACTTTAATCCTCTTCAAATTGAAATGAAATTGTCTCCAATGTATAGTAGTAAGGAAAAATATTCCAGGAAAAACTTTAATTATAACTTACTCTATTTATCCGTGTAAAACACTGAACAAATGAATATATTATTCCACGGAGACAAAGTGACTTTCCTTTTGAAAAGGAACCCTGCTCTGTTTGTTTACTTGGGCAATCTTTTATCAAGTGAGGCCATTTCATAATTCAATTCAGCCCTCTTGTGTACTTTGGTGAACTTTTTCCAGATTCTCTCCTGCGATTCAGATCCTTACAATGAAATTTGTATTGAAGTAATAATATAAAATCACAAAAACGATGGCAACAAAGGGGATGAATTTATAGAGAAAGTATGTTTTAAAGCTTTGTTTTCTGAATTCTAGACCTGAATCAAATCCTATTAAATTACCATTTTGACATAATGTAAAAGTATGGTGTCTGTGCATGTTGGTTATTTTATCATAAAATTTAACTTAGTCTACCTCTTAACTCACTGAGCAAAAGTATAGAAATTGTCCCATCTTACTTCTCAGGAATATTGGGAATACAAATTGAGTAAAGTATCTGAAAAAAGCTTTATGTCATTAGTTGGAAAGGAAGTCTTTTAGTCTAAGTGTATGCTATCCTTCTAATGGAAAGACAAAGCCATATTTGGTGAAGTCAGTGGTGTGGGGGAGGGGGCACTGACAGCCAGAGTCACTGTGATCAGGACTTCTGTTCGAGAGAACATAGAAAAGAGTGATCCGATTTAGTTCTTTCTTCCCTGGAGGTCCTTGCCAGATCTCTGTGTTCCTATCCAGATACTGAACCAGCAAGTAGTACATAAACTCCCATAGTTATGTGGTTAAAGAATGGAAATCAACATAGTGGAAGTAATAATTTTGTAAAAACCAGAGTAGAGAATTTTAACAGAGGAGACCGGGGTGGAGGGGGTAGGGAAGGAAATGAAGTTAGCATTCCAAGTAAATGTGTTATATGAGAATCATATACAAAGAAATACAGTGTATTTTTGTTTGCTTTGTTCATAAAATGGAACTGATTTAGGGAAATAGTTTTTTCTACCACTCTTCCCTTATCTCCTCTCCCTCTCTCTTTTAATAATTATTACTACCGAGGAAAATTGATGAACTGCTTTGAGAAAAAGGTCCAAGTTATTTTGTGGCTGCTGCGGTTCAATTATGTGAATTTCATTCACTACCGTACTTTTTGTATAATCTCCTCATTAGAAGGGAGTGCCTTTACCTGAAAAAAAAATCCATAAACCAATATTTGAGAGAGTGACCTGGCTTAATTATAATAAAAGTTATGCTATAATTTCCACATTAAATTTTTCACTCTCTTATCTTTAATTCACATTAACATCCCATAGTTTGTTGTGGGATGTTTTAGGGGTGAAGCTGTTACTGCAGTCTATTTTCACTTGGTGGAAAGGTATACAATGCTTACCTTCACTGCTCTTTTTGGTGTTTCAGCCAAGATTGGTGGCAGAATCCCCTTGTAAAAACCAAACAATCTATTGGAGAAATAAAAGATTTTATGTAAAGGAATCAGGAAACAGGTAATTCTGCTTTTGTTTATAGATAAAGCAACTAATCTTAAAGTATCCCCAATTATTCAATGTACCACACCAATCATGAAGTCCTCCTTTGTTTTAATTCTAAAGTGCAGAGATTATGAATTTCACAATTATTAGCACTACGAAATTCAGAAGAATAAATGGCACCACGACTGGAATCCCCTGGGTACATTGCTAACCACAACAATGAGTTATACCTAAAGGATGAACTTGACCTTCCTCACTCTAAGGGATCTTGAATTTATTTTCTCAGTTGTATGGTAGGTAGCTTCAAGCTGTCTACAGTTTTGCACTTCCTCCCTTGTTGCCAAATGAGGTTAGGGTTAGACCTGAGCCCACAGACTGGAACTTTCTTGCTAACAAGGGGCACAAATCCTTAGTTTCAGCTCTACTAACACAAAGACACTAACAAGCTCTATGACTATGGAAACTGAGCTCCCAGCCCTGTCCTGAGTTAGTAATGATTTTTTTTTAACTTCCCTGATGGAGACAGAAGGTCAGGGACATACGTTGCTGGCAGAAGAAATGTCAAACTTCCTTGCTGATATGCAGTCTTACAGGGCCTGAGATGAATGTCAATGCCAATGTTGAGGGGCTTGTCACATACTCAAATGTTTTTAGAAACAAAAACAAAAACAAAAAACAAAACTGAGAACGAGTGCCATATGCTTATGATAAGGTTCATAAAATGTCACCACTTATTTCATATTAGATTTTAAGATTCAAAATTTTAAATTTGTCCACCCTGTTCCGGATGAACCCATAAGTGACTACAGAAAAAGGCAGGACTCAATGTGTTTGTATTTTAGGATGTCCGTTTAACATGGAGCTGGGGCTTCTCTGACCGACCCCGCAAGCTTCACTCCAACTTCCTTAAATTGGGTTCTGCTTCTAGAACAAGTTAAGAATTTATATACACTAATCCACTGTGCCACCCAATCCAACGTGGTGATCTCTTGCTCTTCCTTGATTGACTGGCTTACAAAGCACACTTCAGTTAGGGAAGCAAAGGGTTTGTTTTATAGTTTCTAAATTGTTGCCTCCTTGAGGGCTAAGTGTGCATTAGTATGCTTACCCCAGAGTCTTCTCTGTGTGTGGATATGTAACCAGGACACAAACATTTGTTAAGCATGTTGATTTCGCAAAGGGGAAGAAAGGAATCAAATGATGCCCTGATACGGGCTTACTCTACCCAGTACTTTTGACTTAATGGATAATGCTAGCAGACATATGATTTGAAGAATTATGGGAATTCATGCTCCCACCTCCTTTCCATTCCAATTTCAACTACTAATGCCTGAAATTCACTTATAAAATTCAAATACCACCACTCTTTATCATTTACATTTCATTATAAATTAATCATTACATAATTTTCAGCATAAGAGTGACTAAGCATAGGCTCGGTCTTCCCAGAAGATAAATGTGATTATCTGAATAGAAGTTCTATATTTATAATGAAAGATTTATTAGTTCTGTTCTTTCTGTGCTGATTTTTCCATATCTGGAAGATTATGTCTGGTTTTTGGGGAAAAAGTTAAGAAGAACATTTAAATAACTAAAGCTTCTAGAACCGAGTGTCCCTCTTAATCATAGAGGTACTTGAAGTCCCATACAACAGAGAACAGTTATAGGAAGAACAGTCACTCAGCCTGGAGAAGAACAGTCATAGGGAGAAACATGATGAACGTGATTGATCTCTTGAAAGGTGAGCATGTAGGAAAGAGCTTCGAATTTTCCCTTTGTTTCCAGGTGGTAGAACTAGGACCAACAGATGGAAGCAACAAGAAAAGACACATTATTGGGGCTCCTGGGTGGTTCAGATGATTAAATGTCTGCCTTCAGCTCAGGTCATGATCCCAGCGTCCTGGGATCGAGCCCCGCATCGGGCTCCCTCTCCGCGGGAAGCCCGCTTCTCCCTCTCCCACTCCCCCTGCTTGTGTTCCTGCTTTTGCTATCTCTCTCTCTCTCTGTCAAATAAATAAATAAAACCTTAAAAAAAAAAGAGAAGACACGTTATTGATACAGTAGGAGCTTAATATAAGGAAGTACTCCCAATAGAATTATCTACAGATGGAATAGGTTGTCCTGAAAAATGATGAATTCTCCTTCATGGTAAGTGGTCAAGCAGTCTGGATGGCCACTTGTGATGGATGCCAGAGATGGGATGTATACAGCAATGGATGAACTTGATGGCCCTCAAGATCGGTCTACTCCAACCCTCAGATTTTGTGGTTCTAAGAAAAATAAAGGAGGATATGGGAAAGTGCTTTCCTGAAGAGACAAAATCTGCCTTAACTTCAAACTTCTGCCTAAAGTAGAGCACTGCTTCTCTGGAGAAGGACAGAAATCTTCTAAGTAACACAGAAGGTCTTCATTTTAAAAATGATGGGAGAAAATATTAAAAAGAGGTGTAAGGCAGGAGGGAAGAGAGGCAGCTGAGAGAACCATAAGGATTTAATCTGAAAAGAGCTGGGAGGTCCAGAGCCCTCTGCTTCAAGTTGGCGATGCTTCCTTGATGCTCCCTCCTTCCCTTCTCTCTGCTCAGTTCCTTTCATGTGTAATCATCCCCCCCCACCCCCCCGCAGCCCCCAAATCCCTGCCACCGCCTCCAGCCATCCCACCATCCTGAACTTTCTAACAGTGAATGAACAGCTTTAATGGGAAATTCTCAAGGACCATAGGCAGTCTTTGTTTGAAAATGGGAACCTAGATCTACTTCCTTGCACTGTTTTCACAATATATCCTTGCAATAGTGGACATCTACAGAACAGTCAGGCCAGCACCTCTTCTGTTGAGAACTGCCCCACCCAATTTTTTAAAACACTGGAGCCAACACATTAGTACAATATGATACCACCTGTAGGCAGTTGGTTGATTGGGCACCTCACCAGATGGATCCAAATGGTATTCTGTCTCTTTGCCCCAGTCAATCTGATCCAAGCTAGACCTAGCAGAGTTTTTCTCCAGGATTTGGGAATTAGAACTGAAAAAGTCAAGTCTCGCTTTGTGTGGTTGAAGCTCTAGCATAGCTAGACAGAAAGCTAGCATATCAGGGACAGTCTGTCATTTGGAGAAAGTCAATCTGCAGTGATAAAAAAGAAGGAAGCTACCATTCAGGGAAACACAGAAGCAAAATGGAGAAGAGAAGTTCTGATACTGGGTGTATGACCCTACTGCCAGCAATTTTTTACGCCTAGTTATATCTCAACCTTTCTTGAATATTGGCATTTTCCTTTGCTTTTCATTCTTTGAGATACCCAATATCACTTAGAATAAATTCCTTTTTTTTTACACCTAAATAATTCTGAGTTGGGTTTATTACTTGACAACCCAAAGTCCTGAATCCAGAAAGTAAGCCTCACAGCCCCTACAGTCAAAGTGGCTGCCACAGGACCTCCGTGCCACACCCTCTCCCACGAAAAGCCTTTTTGTCAGTGAAGATTGGCCCTTGGGCCAATTAGAAGAGTCACACCTAAAATTCGAGGAAGAGAATGTGGTGGGCAAGGGCACAAGCTGACGAGCTACTTTTCTTGATTGATTAGATAATTACTGGAAGCCTTCCTAAGGTAAAGTACGACATACAGATTCTTAAAAACAAAAAGGAATTGTCATGTTTTATGAAGGAGATACTTTTCTTTTTTCTGCTAAAGAACAAATTTTTATACCCACATGCACTGTTCACTCTGCCAAATTTTTCTGCCTTCATGTAGTTTTGGCTTGAAATACAGAGCATGTGGCTGAGGAGGACAGTAACTAGGGAAGTTGAGAGATTTGTGACACCCATATCAACATGCTTTATCCTGCTTACTTTTCAAGAAGCAGACTGACACATCCAGTCTGTTCCCTAGATGAATGGAAACTAATTCTAATGTGTATGTAGCATTAATAGCAGTTCTTATCCCTGAAAAGACAGTAAAGCCACCATTCTGGCTTTAAGTTTTGACCAATATCAAGCCAACTGGAGAACTCTTTGGAAAAGGCATGAAAACCAATGCAAGACCTCCCATAACAAGGTGGTATGAACTAGATGGCAGTCCTCAGTTTGTTTCTCAAAATTGTTATTTCTAAAAGTTGTGAATTTGGTTTTAATTATCCTATGTAGGAAAATGTGAACTTGGATGTTTATGGATTTTTGTTGATATTGATATAAGTAAGAATAGTCAAAATTTGTCAAAAGCTTACTATGTACTAGCCACTCTGTTAAGAATAAATGTATGTATAAAGAACTTTTTAAACTCAACACCCAAAGAACAAATGATCCAATCAAGAAATGGGCAGAAGACACGAACAGACATTTTTCCAAAGAAGACATCCAAATGGCCAACAGACACATGAAAAAGTGCTCAACATCGCTCGGCATAAGGGAAATCCAAATCAAAACCTCAATGAGATACCACCTCACACCAGTCAGGATGGCTAAAATTAACAAGTCAGGAAACGACAGATATTGACAGGGATGTGGAGAAAGGGGAACCCTCCTACACTGTTGGTGGGAATGCAAGCTGGTGCAGCCACCCTGGAAAATAGTATGGAGATTCTTCAAAAACTTGAAAATAGAGCTACCCTACGATCCAGCAATTGCACTGCTGGGTATTTACCCCAAAGATACAAATGTAGGGATCCGAAGGGGTACGTGCACCCCGATGTTTATAGCAGCAATGTCCACAATAGCTAAACTGTGGAAAGAGTGAAGATGTCCATCAACAGATGAATGGATAAAGAAGATGTGGTATACACACACACACACACACACACACACACACACACACACACACACACACACTGGAATATTATGCAGCCATTAAAAGGAATGAAATCTTGCCATTTGCAATGACATGGATGGAACTGGAGGGTATTATGCTGAGCGAAATAAGTCAATCAGAGAAAGACATGTATCACATGATCTCACTGATATGAGGAATTCTTAACCTCAGGAAACAAACTGAGGGTTGCTGGAGTGGTGGGGGGTGGGAGGGATTGGGTGTCTGGGTGATAGACATTGGGGAGGGTATGTGCTATGGTGAGCACTGTGAATTGTGTAAGACTGTTGAATCACAGATCTGTACTTCTGAAACAAATAATACATTATATGTTAAAAAAAAAAGAAGAAGATAGCAGGAGGGGAAGAATGAAGGGGGGGAAATCGGAGGGGGAGATGAACCATGAGAGACGATGGACACTGAAAAACAAACTGAGGGTTCTAGAGGGGAGGGGGGTGGGGGGATGGGTTAGCCTGGTGATGGGTATTAAAGAGGGCACATTCTGCATGGAGCACTGGGTGTTATACACAAACAATGAATCATGGAACACTACATCAAAAACTAATGATGTAATGTATGGTGATTAACATAACATAATAAAAATAAAAAAATAAAGATAAAAAAGAATAAATGTATATAGGCATATGGACATATTTTAATCTCCTTCAACTTTCACAACAATCTTTTGAAGAGGTATGATTATTTTCTTTTTTTTCTTTTTGGAATGATTATTTTCTTCACTTTGTAGGTGAGGCCTACTGTCAATCACTGCCAAACAGGGGACAGTGACTCAAATCAAGTTCCGTTGTCCTCACAGTCCATGTCCTTGACCACTGGGCTATGCTCTATTGGAATTTTTCTTGAAATAAATTTATTTCCAAGGGCGCCTGGGTAGCTCAGTCGTTAAGAATCTGCCTTCAGCTCAGGTCATGATCCCAGGGTCCTGGGATCAAGCCCCACATAGGGCTCCCTGTTCCGCGGGAAGACTTCTTCTTCCTCTTCCACTCCCCCTGCTTGTGTTCCTGCTCTCTCTCTCCGTCAAATAAATAAATAAAATCTTTAAAAAAAATTTATTTCCATAAACACTTTTGAAAAGTTATTGTATGTTGCAAAAATGTCTTATCACTTCTTATTTTAGGAAAAGTCAGAAATGGTGATCAAAAATCAGTTTTCTAGTCCCATTTCCATTCAGTTCTGTTTTAAAGTAATGTGAAACACTACGGGCATAAGTGATTACTCTGGGCTGAGATGAACAAGATCATTTTTTTGTGAAAGCTTTTGGGTTGTTAAGTATTTTCTAGTTGTATCAGAATGAGAAAAAAAAAAGTAGGCCCAAGGATAAATACTTTCCCCCCCAGGATAACTTTTATTCTTAAGAGGAATACCAGGATAATACTGTCAGTGTGGGAGAAAGACAATACTTCAGTAATGTTAAAACACTGAAATATGAATACTACATATTAAAGTAAAAACTGTTATTATCCAAAAAAAGTCAATGGGGAGCACTGTTGGTTGCTCACCCAACAGATATCCCTCTTTGTTCCTTGGGGGTGCAGGTATTCACCATGCCCTGTACTCAGGGAAGAAAGCCCTTTGCTAGTCCAAGGGTGAAAGAGCATTCTTCAAGCCAGTCATGGTGGTCCCATTCCCTTGCTGGTGAATCCTGTCACATGCATGGACACATGATCCAAACCCAGCCCATGAGGCCAGTGGTGGGAAGAGGGACTATATGTTGGAAGTCCTGGATTACTAGCCCAAGGAAAAGAGGCCCACGGAAAGAAAAGTCCTTCTTTCTTGCTAGCTGTTGTGCTATCTGCATGAGATGCCTGTGTCCTGCGGTCAGATGAGATATCATCGCCCACAAACCAAAGAAGGCCAGGACAGAGATGGAAAGGACCTGGATCTCAGTGACACTATTGGGCTGTTGAATTAGTCAATCTTAGCAATCTGCCTCCAGATTCCTGGTTAGGTGAAATTAAAAATACATCTTTACTATCTGAGTTGCTTTCAACTATGTCTTCTGTTAACCAACAGCTAAAAAAATTTGAGAAGAACATGCACAACGTAGTTTTGATCTTCACTAGCAAATAGCCTTTAACACCCCCATTTCTGAAAAAGCCTTAAGTTAGAAATCTTCAGTCATAATTATAGTGAAGGGAGTTGTTGAATGTTAAGCAAAGCACTTAGAAGGAGACTGTGAGAACCATTTTGAGAAACGGTTTTAGATTATTTCTTTCAGGAGCCCATCACACATTAAAACCCTGTCCTAATAGGATGATTATCTATGAGAGAACCCCAAACCACACATGGAATAGCTCATAAGCAAACATCAGGATAGAGTTCCAGGTCTCCAAAGCCATTAATGGTGGTTCATATACTAATGAGAGTCGTTGTTCAGAAACATAAGTAGATACAGAGTACTACAATATTGGATCACATTTGTTTTTCATTGTATAATCAAAACAGGCCTTGTATTACTTATGTACATCTATAAAATGAAGATCAAAACTGCATTGCACGTGTTCTTCACTCAAAAACACAGCTCATACATAGCTTATTTGAAATACAGATTTGTGCCAAAGCTCACAAAATAATTTTACCCCTCATTTCCCCCCACCCCCATTTTTAAAGTGTGAAGCTATTTTAACATATTGAGTGGCTCCAAGGTCATAGACCAATCAATGAAAAGATGCTGATTGTAAGAAGGAAGGAGATGTGGAATTTCCTTTGAGTTCTAGTCTGTGTCCCATCTTGGTGGTTCATTTATGGCAAGTGGAACTCTTGAAGAAGCCTCCTGCTGTCTCTCATTAGTAGGGTCTAATTTTAGGTTACCTTGTTTAAGGTCCAAACTTTAGACGCCCAAAGAGACTAGACAGATCCTTAATTAAACATCTTGTACCTGACAACATCTTTAGTCCATTTGGAGGGCTGAAAAAAAGTTACTGGCTTTCAGTCAGCTACTGAAATTTGAAGACTTTGTGGTAAATAGTGGGTAGACAGGACAGCGCTTAACATTCTCAAAATTTGACTCAGGTAAAGAAACCAAAAAGGAGTGGAAAAATCACATGTTCTGTCTGCCCCTCCTTTTTTTCCTTCTGAGTCACCCCCTTGTTGGTTTTGTTTTTTTTTTCTAATTTAGTATGTAGAAAATGTTTGTTTGGAAGTCATTTGTACCGTGCAACTGGACTGCTCCTAGAGGCAGGCTGGGAAATTTCCGAAGTTGCTGGGCTAGTAAGCAGGATTTTGGTGTTAGGAAAAACAACGTGGAATCTCTTCTTCTTTGCGGCCCCCCAGGAGAAAGGGAAAGATGTAGTTGCTTCAAAACCAGCCTTGGGAGGGAGTTAAACCCTGTTGTCCATCAGAAAGACTGTCAGAAAACTCAACTGATAGGTTACTGAGAAAATGAGTATAAGAAAACCGTGAATAAAATGTCTTCCCACCAACTCTGCTGCCAATGGAAACTGAGGCTTTTCCTGGTTGTCAGAGACGAAGTGCTCTGGGGCCCAAATTGCTGAGACTCATAACCGAGGTCCAGCAACTGTAACACTGAATGCCAGGATCGAGGTGCACATCATCCAAGCCTGAAAAGGCCAATTAAGGAAATGATTTCCAAGTTCTAAAGCCATTTTCAAAGCCACCTGCAGCACACTCACATGCAGCCTGAGAAGGATGCTTTCACCTGGATCCCAGTTCTTTGCCAAAAACCTGGCATTCAAGAAGTGTCCAGAGCAGCAATAATACTCACCGGTGAAGCATGAAATAGGAACGACAGGGAAAGTGACACCAGATCCCCAGTTGGGGAAATTGGAAAGCATTAACACGTCTGTGTACCTAACAGAGCACAATTACTACATTTTATTTTGTTTCAACAGTCAGAACCTAAATGAACATCACCATTCAGTTCTGTTCTGGGCAATGATCCAAGCTCATCTTTGGTACAGTTGATTTTGAAGCCTTATAGTCAATCATATCTTCACAATTTGTTCTTCTTGCAGGCTTCAGGCATCCTCCTGATTTCCATTTCTTATTTGGAAGCCTTGAGTCATCTGCTCTGGCAACATGACCAACCCAAATCAGTCATTTTCTCCAAATTACATTGAAATAGGGATCCTGCTAGTTTGTTTTCTTCCTCCTCCTTTCTTTCACATAATTTTCCCTTTAAGGATCTCCTAATACAAAGCTGATTGAAGGCAGACAATATCCTCTTTCTTCTGCTATTGTCAAGTCCAAGTTTCTTACCCACATGCTGTAACTCTGTAATTAAAACAATGAGGGCGGCTCTCAGCCCTGGGTTATGAGTGCAAGGCTCCTATAGCTTGATAGGTCGTGGTATCCAAAGGCAGAGTTCTGGCCGTGACCCTACACCTTTAGGGCATTATTCTGACATCATTTCTACTCCACAAGTCTCAGTGGTTCACGGAATCCAAATGAAAGAGTGGAGTTTCATGGCTCTGTTATTTGAATTACATAGAATCTGCAATCTGAAGTTCACAAAATTGCATGCATCTTGGGGCCATTTCCATGTAAGCAAAAGAGAGAGGGAAAACTATGCATCCTTCAAAGGAAGGAAAAACAGCTTAAAAAGACCAAGTGACACAGATTTGGCTTTTTAAAACCAGCAACTGAACTTCAAGGAAGTGCAACCCAACAAAAGTTTTAGCTAACGTTGTAACATAAGACTAACACAAGTTTTTCCTCCTTCAACTCCTATCAGGTCTTCAGGCACAAACAATATAATTATTATTTCTCATTACAGAGAATCAATTGAACTAAGTTTCTGCATCTGGTCCTTGGATATATTTGTTAGCCCAAACCATGCCACTTTCATTATATGCTGTATGGAGGGATTCTTTAAAGTTTCCCTGAACACCAGTTTTTCACTGAGCTTCGAGTGGGAGTCTACCGCGTCAATTAAACTTGGTTGATATGTCTAAAGTAAACTACAACTTTGATTTTCTAAGATACAGAAAAATTAGTTTAGCTGTCAGTATCATTTAGGAGGTAGGTCTATGGCTCGATTCCCTGGAAAATTGGCTGTGTGCTCAATGCACTAAACATGTTGCATAGCTCAGCCCAAGGAAGGCATTAGCGTGATATAAGAACCAGAACCCTGATGGAAAACGGTAAGGAAAGAGAAAGCAAAAAAGGTATTCAAGAAGTGACTGAAGTAAATAATTTGGGTACAGTGTGGTGTTAATTGCTCCAATAATCTGTAAGTGAAGAGAATTACTTGGGGCTGACTATACAAAAAGTGTATTAATATTCAGTGACAGCAGATTGCCTTGCTTATAAAGATAAACACATTTCCATTAGGAAATATGAATCATTTAAGGGCAGTCTTTCACTTGTGTGGATGGCATCTATGAGGAAAAGGACTTAACAAACAAACAAACGAACGAACAGACAAAACCCCAAAACCAACTGAAGGAACACTATTTCTTGGAGTGAGACTGAAAGCCAGGAAAAAAGTCCTGATCAGGGAGTCAAAAGTTCTTCACCAGCCAGCTCTCTGCTAAACATGGCCCACTGAGGGGATTCCCTGCTTCATCCTACTATCCCATCCTCTCACCAATCCCCATTTTTTTTTTTCCTTACCTCCTCTGTTCCTAATTTCTGCCCTTCCCTTTCCTGAAGTAACTATCATTCATTTATTCACTCACTCATCCATTCAATATACTCTGTTCCAAGCACAAGGCTAAATGTGAGTTTCTAGGGCCAAATGTTGATACGTAGTCCCATTGTCCCCATGCCAATTAAGATCTTAATTTTCTCCAAGAAGTCTTCTCTGAGATGGTAGACAATATCTTGATATTGCAATTGCCCCCAATACTTGACCAAGATGTTGCCTTTCATCTTACGTTATGTGCGTAGCACACAGTAACACTCCAATAACATATGTTGAATATAACTATATTCAAATGAGAACTGAATATACTTACGCATATACACCTATACTATATACAAGCCTGTATATAGGTCCATGTACACAGACATGACCCAGACACGATCCATATTAATAGTCTGAATGACTTGCATATTTTTAACTGAATAGAGTATGCATTGTACACATGATTACCATATTTAATCCAGGTTATAAATTGCTTGACAATGGCCACTCCTGTTTTTTATCACCACCTTCTGGCATTTAGCATTACTTTGATGTTACCGGTCAGTAAATCAATATGATATAGTGGGCAGGAGTGTGGGCTTTGGAGCCACACTCCTTGGGTTTGAATTCTGGCTCAACCATATGTTAGCTGTTTACCCAGCATGAAAAACCATTGACACAAAAGGTGAGCAAATTAATTCCAAAGCAGTACCGCCAGAATAGAGATTTTTTTTTTTTTTAACGTCAGCTCTCTCTACAAGTGCTTATGAAAATGAGTTGGTAGTTTGTTGAAATAAGTAGACCGATTTAACAGCTTGACCTAGCAGGGCTATGTGTGACCACAGCTGGGGCGGAAAGCCTCAGAATTCAGAGATGTCCTTCACAAATAGAACCTTACCTAGGTGTATAACGCAGTACCTTAGGAATTCACGCCCTGTTGTGGAATTCTGCTACAATCAATTTATACATGTTTGAGGCCCAAGATGTTGTGTACTAAGTGCACTGAGCCGGCTACTCCCAAAGTGGAAGTCACATTTAGAAATTCATTAACTCGGGGCGCCTGGGTGTCTCAGTCGTCATTAACTCATTATGGCTGCCAGTTATTACGGTAGGCTCCAAAATTAATTTCTTGAGGTGCCCCCTAGTGGTATTGGAGTTAAATGCAACTCAACAATTGTCTAAACCCTAAAGAACAAAGCCTTGGACCAGAACATTTTATAGGTTACAAATTACAATGTGGTTCCAAAGAATAGTACTATATTCATTTCACTACATTAGGTTCCAAAAGAATAGTACTATAACAGCTTGGAATTCTAATGGAATTGAGACTCCTGAGAGAAACTTTAGAAAGAAAAATAGCAATCATTGGGCTAAATGCTTTACACTTATTATACTATTCAATTTTTACATGAAATAGATCTCACACTTTCCGCTTCATAGGCAAAACCAGTGAGACTTAGAGACGTTAGCAATTTTCCCACTAGTCAAACAGCTGGAGGAGTTGGGATAAGAACATAAGTCTACTTGGCTCCCAAACCCCTGCTCTTGAGCACTATGCTTGAGTCTGTGTTCTCAGGTTGAGTCAGTGTCAAATCCATTGGGAAATGTCGCTCCACCTCTGCTCTCGTGCTCCTTCTGTGACTGTGTCTTTAGTGCTCAGTCCCCAGTCTCTGCCTAGTTGGCTAAAATGCTGGGTTTTGAATGGAGGAATAACTGAACCAAGGTTTGTAGCCTCCTTTGTCATCCACAGTCCCTTACATCAGTCTTTTTTTTTTTTTTAAAGATTTTATTTATTTATTTGGCAGAGAGAAAGATAGCGAGAGCAGGAACACAAGCAGGGGGAGTGGGAGAGGGAGAAGCACAGGCTTCCTGCTGAGCAGGGAGCCCGATGCGGAACTGGAGCCCCATGCGGAACTCGATCCCAGGACCCTGGGATCATGACCTGAGCCAAAGGCAGACGCTTAACGACTGAGCCACCCAGGCGCCCCTTACACCAGTTTTTTAAGTGCCTGGATTCTCACATAACTTATTAAACGCAAGTTAAATGGTTAGTCACCAAGCTTTCTGGATGCAATAAGTAAAAGTCCATATGTACTTTATGGACTCATGCATGTGCACAGTCTTCCAGATAGCTTTGAAAAAATTTTCCTTCATATCACATTATCGCCAGTGAGTTATTAAGGGTTAACTATTTTCCGAACCCCTGCAGTCAATGTCCTAGGAAACTACAAGTTGGATAAGTTACATAGAACTCAAGACATTTAAAAAAAACAATGCAGAATATAATCCTAGGACTTAGTTTCTGGACCTTCTCTACCTCTTCCCGGTGATGTCATCCAGTCCTACTAATGTAATTATCCTCTTTATGTAGATAACTGTCATACATCTCCAGTTCTTCCAGTCATCTACTCAACATCTCCACTTGGATAGGTATGTGGGATGTCAAAATTAGGATGTTCAAAATGAATTCCCGATTCTTCCTCCAAAAACTTGCTCTACCCACAACATTCTCCAGATCGGTTAATAGCAACTCCATCTTTCCAGTCACTCAGGCCAGAAACTTGGAAAGCATATACTTGAGTTCTTGTTTTCTCTTATTCATCTCTATTTTTCTGGTCCAAGCCCTGATCAGATCTCACTTGTGATAGGCTCTTAACTAGTTTCCTTATACTCTATTCTCCAAACAGTGACAGAATAATTCTATTAAAATAAAAGGTAGACAGTTATCACTCCTCTGGTCCCAAACTTCCAGTGTCCTCCCATATCCCTCAGAGCAAAACCCAAGTCCCTTCAAAGGCCTCAGGCAATGTGCTTCTCCCATACTGCATGATACATTCCACATCATCCTTGGTTCACTCCCCTCCAACCCTACTGACCTGCTTGTTCCTGGGACCGGGCACACTCCCATCCCAGGACCTGTGCACTTGCTGCCTCTTGTCTGGGATCCTTTCTCCCACATATCCCCATGGCTCGCTACTCATCTCCTTAAATTCCGTAGCAAATTACCTTCTCAGCGAGGCTTGACCTTACTTCTCTTCTATTTAGAATTTCGACACCCTTCCTTGAGTACTACCTATCCTTTCTGCCTGATTTCTTTTCCTTTATAGAAATTATACCCTTCAAATGTGCTTTATGGTTTGTTTATCTACTTGTTTTATTTATTCTCTGTTGCTCTCACTAGGCTGCAAGCTTTATGAGGAAAGGGCAGGGGCTTTTGTTTATTTTATTTGTTGATGTATCCCCAGGGCTAAATACAGGACCCGGTGACATATAATAGGGTGCTCAGCAAATATTTGTTGAACAAAAGAACAAATGCATTGTATTCCCACTGACTCAGTCTGGCAGTGTTGTGAATAGAAACTTGAAGCTGGCATTTTGAACTATTCCAAGATCAATCTTTTTCACTTTCCTACCAAATGTCAATTCTTCCTGGTTTCTTCGGAATCACCTAGACTTCACCAAAATGTCTATTAATGAGGAAAGTTTGGGATACTTGATCCAGCGAACATGAGCAGACTTCAGGAAATGGCAACAGAAGAACCCTAGGCTTCGTGTGAGTTATTATCCCTCATCAGTGACCAAGTCAGGGCTGCAAACTTCATTTTTACCCACCCAATAGGCTACATCTCCTCTGCACGTTGTCAGAACCTAACTCTAGGGTTCACACCCTTGGGGCCATGCGCTCAGGGAAGTAGAACTCTCTCCAACCCTGGCATGATTGATTTAATCACCTGGTCTTATTCTCCTAGCTTGTTACTGTATGAGATACGAGCATGCAACCGAATTCTAAACAATGAAACTTGAGGGGAATTTTGAGAGAGGTTTTTTTTTCCCCTTCCTGAAAAAAAGGATCCTTGTGCCTTACCTCCAGAGATTTGGATTTGGTGGGTCTGAGTGCATGTTCAATAATTTGTATTTTTAATACTACCCCTAATTCTGATGTAGAAGGTCCAGAAACTACACATTGAAAAATTAAAAAAATTAAAAAAAATACTTGCTTCTCAGGTTAATGACCTATGGCTGCTCTTACCTAGATGTCTATCTGTTCAGAATCAGGCCAGAGTACTCAGTACCATTTGATAGAGTAATTCCTCTAGAAACTTTATGAAATTGTCCTCGCTTTCTTCCATTTTCTAGTTTTTTTTCAGTGAAAAACTGCTAATTGCAAGTATGCTCCATGCCTCTGACATGGCCATCTCTCTGGCCTTTGAGACCTGGAAGCTACAGATATTCTTACCATCAGTCACTACTGAATAGAATACCAGGCTGCATCCCCGAGGGCTCCTTCTTGGTTTCCTCTTTGGCTTAGTTAGAACAACATGGAGACACACCAAAGACAGGTGATTAGCTTGCCCACATCTTTTCAAATTAAGATTTCATTCCACCCTCTGTCTATGAAGACTAGCAGAAATTGTGGTGGGCAGAAAGCACGTTTTCACTGTTTAATTTTTTTTTAAGATTTTATTTTATTTATTTGAGAGAGAGAGCGAGCATGAGAGGGGAGAGGGTCAGAGGGAGAAGCAGACTCCCCGCTGAGCAGGGAGCCCGATGTGGGACTCCATCTCGATCTCGGGACTCCAGATCATGACCTGAGCTGAAGGCAGACACTTAACCAACTGAGCCACCCAGGCGTCCCACATTTTCACTGTTTAAATACTAGAACGAAATTTAAATGAGGGCACTTTTCTTTCATTCTGCTAACAGTAGTCCGCTTTTCGGAACAGGTACAACAGGAAGCAGCCCCCGCTGTAAAGCTAGCAGGACCACACCTAAGGCTGTTGGGGCTGCGCAATGTAGGAAAACACTTCCCTTATGCTTTATGGGACAAACCAACAAAGAACTCAGGTGCCTCTGAGGTTCTGGCAGGTGACTGAGTTTTAGAGAAGCAACACTGCATGGGGAGGGTGGCTACAGAGTTAGTGTCTCAATTGATTACTTGTTTGAAGAAAAAAGACCTATGAATTACGTACTCATTACCCACTCATCATTTATTCTTCCCACCAAAGCTACCATCTGGGGCTCTGTCCTGAGGAGTTTCCAGTCTCTCACATACAGTCTCTAGTTTTAGTTACCAATGACTTTAGTTACCATTTTCAGGACCATTCACTTATTTATCAGCAAGCATTTGTTGAGCACCTACTATATGCCTGGTACTAATTATCAACAGTACATATAATTTGGTCACTAAAATAGCAAACATGTTACAATTTTGTCAATTATCAAGTCTATATGCTAGAATGATCCAGCCACGATGTTTTATTAATCTGCATAGTTTGTCCATGAGGCACTAAAGGCATAAGTATATTTTTCTTTCATTTTCCAAGGAATGCTAAGTAATGGAAAGGTTACATTTACTTATTATCTCAGGCAAAATAATTGAGTGCCTGAAAATTAATTTCAATTCTATATTTGGACTTTGAATTTTTCTCTCAAGTAAATTCATTCATTCATTCAACAAATAACTGAGTATCTGTTATGTGCCAGTCATGGCTCTCTGGGTTAGAGATAAGTCGTGAACAGGTTAGACATATTTCCCATACTCACAGAGCCTACCTCCTGTTTGGGGAGCCAGACAATGAACAGGCAACAAACAAGTGAATAAAATGATGTCGGATCAATATCACTGATCATTAGGGAAATGCAAATAAAAAGTGATGAGATACCACTTCACACTTATTAGGATGGTTTTATTTATTTATTTATTTATTTATTTATTTATTTGAGAGAGAGAGAGAGAGAGAGAGCGTGAGTAGGGGGAGGAGCAGAGGGAGAGGGACAAGCGAGGTTGGATGTGGGGATGGATCCCACGACCCTGAGGTCACGACCTGAGCCAAAGTCAGATGCTTAACCGACTGCACCACCCACGTGCCCCAACATGGGTAAATCTTGAAGACATTATTGTGCTAAGTGAATTAAGCCAGAAAAACAAAAGGACAAATATCACATGATTCTACTTCTATGAGGTACTTAGAGTAGTCAAATTCATAGTGACAGAAAGTAGGAGGGGCTGTGGGAGGAGGGAATGGGGAGTTAGTATTTAATGGATATGGAGTTTCAGTTTTGCAACTGAAAAGAGTTCTGGAGATGGATGGTGGTGATGGTTGCACAACAATGTGCATGTACTTAATGCCACTGGACTGTATACTTAAACAAGGTTAAAGTGGTGAATTTTGTGTTCTGTCCATTTTGCCACAATAAAAAAAAGTTACGCCAAAGAGTGAGGAGGCAATGAGGAAAATTAAGCAGGAGGGTAACCGGTTGCTGTGAGGGATGGGAGGAGGCTACTAATTCTGTTTGGATCTCCAGGGAAGGCCTCATTGGAAAGATACTTGCTGAGCTGAGGACTTGTATTTAGAAGAGGAAATTTATTGGAAAGGGAGAGAGAATTGAGAAATGGAGAGCTTTAGGAAAAAATTACAGCAAGGGAGAATCCAAGGCAGCAGTTTCTAAGCTTTTGCTTTGTTCTTCACATAAGGAGGATGGAGAAAACATGATTTCCAAGGTAGTCTCTTGGGATGTTCTAAAAACTGATTATAAAATTAGTTCATGCTCTTCAGACTCATTCTTCTTCCCGTAGGGAACTGCATGCATAGTAGTTGCTTACTGTACTGAAGATTTAAAACCAAGTCATTTGTTAAGACCAACCAGAAGCAAAGCCAATATTAAATATAGAATTATAGGACCACAACATCTCTGGACTAGGAGGGGCCCTTTAGGGCCCTTAGTCCTCTCTTCTGAAGCTTGATTTCTCTTTATAATGTCCCTGCTATGGTATCACCTGGCTTCTGATCAGGCGCTAGATGCCAGGACCCCACATTGTTTCCAAGTGCCCCTTTGACCTGGATAACTTTGCTGCTGAAGAGAGAGACCCTCCTGTCTTGAGCCCAGTTCTGTTTTCAGGTGACTTTCATCTGATTCTGTTCACTAGGTGTGATGGTTAATTTTATGGGTTAACTTGACTGGGCCACAAATTTGGTCAAACGTTATTCCGGGTGTTTCTGTGAGGATGTTTTTGGATGATATTAACATTTAAATCAGAATACCATGTAAAGCAGATTATCCTCCATAATGTTGGTGGGCGCTATCCAATCAGTTGCAGGCCTGAATTGAACAAAATGCTGACCCTCCCCAAATAGAAGAGAATTCTTCTGTCTGATGGCCTTTGAACTGGAGCATCAGCTCTTCATGGTTCCACACTTTGGACTTGAAGTGGGACAGTAGCTCTGCAGATTTTGGATTTGCCAGCCTCCATAATCTCATGAGCTAATTCTTTATGATTAACGTATATACATATGTATGTACGTATGTATGTGTATAACCTATTAGTTCTGTTTCTCTGGATGACCCGGACTAATACACCAGGAAATACAGAATAAGTCTAATTCCAGTCCCCTTAAGGAATTGCAAAATATTTGAAAATGGTTATTGAGCACCCTGATGCCCTTCTTCTATAAGTTAAAGCCTCAGCTCTTCATATGACAGGGCCTCAGACCACTCATCAATTGACCCTGGAGTCCCTGGACCAAAATCCACACTTAGAATGGGCTGATGTGGGCAGAGTAGAGCAAGACCATTGCCTCCATGTTCTAAATGTTATATTTCTATTCATGTGGCTGAAGACCAATTTCGCTTTGTTTCATTCATGCCGTTCTGTTATGTCTAAGTGTAACACACATGCACGTACACACACCTGCAGCTGTAAACCTACCCCTCTTCTACTTCTTTAAGGCTATGATAGAATGAAAGGGGATGGGGAGGAGTAAATATGTTCCAAGTACATGAAAGGGGAGGGAAATAAAATTTAACGAGGGCTGCTTAACATATATAATCTTATTTCATCTTTATTTACAGATGTGGAAACAAAGACTCTTGGAGCTTATGTAACTTACCCATATCAACATAGTTAAGAAGTAATTGGGATGGGACTGAAGCCCAGTTGCCTCTGATCTTGAAGCCTGTGGTCTGTCCACCGCCCTACACTGCACAGCATACACACAGCATTTAACCATCTGAGCCACCCAGGCACCCTTACACACAGCATTTAAAATAATTTCCAGAGTAATATGAAGTGAGAGAGAGATGGCGTCCAAGAGGAAAATAAGGGAGAAAACTATTACTACAAAGAAAAATCAAATTTAATATCAAAGGTATTATTAATTTACCCCCTTGTTCTTTTTATACCTTCCTACGGAATTCAAGAATTCTCACAGAAAAAATTTTCACCAGCGATAACAGAATGTATGGCAAAGAAGGAATAAGTACATGTTTTTCAGGTGTGCTAAGGAGTGAGGAAATGGAATTAAAAAAAGCCCCCAATAATACACACTCAATAATCATGACTGTTAAAGTACGTTTAGTCCCAACCCTTGGCAACCGTGGTCCAAACCATACTCCCACTTATATTAAATAACAATGAAAGGGGAAAAATCTGCTATCTGACCACATTTCAGAAAAAGCGGCCACCAAAGACTTTTCATCCAGCCATAGGTATAGAGGTTCCCTATTCATTGAAGAAAGCAAGTGTGATATGTAAGAAAAATTTATAGTTACTGCCCACCATGAAAGACCAATACAGTATTCAGAAAGTGGACATTTTGCACATAGAACAATCCCATGAACCACCCATATGTGCACACATATAAGCACACTCACACACACATGGTGGTTTTCCCCCTCCATCTCTGTTAGTGCCCTGTGGTGGTGTCATTGATCCCTACACGAGACTCATACTCTCATGGGGCTTGGCAACATATCTGTCCTACAGATCCACCACTTGATGTTCCTGGTGATGAGCCCAGAGCTGTCCCTCCCCTGCTTGAGGCTGAGTGGATTCTGTGTAGAGGCCTGGCATTTCTACCAAGACTGCAAACGAGAGCCTGGGATTCGGGGCTGAAAGTGGATTTCCTGCACAGCTGAGCCAAGTGCTTCCAACCATCCAGCCAGATGTTTCTCTATATGGTCCTGGCAGTCATAGCTTGGGATAGAGCCAGAATTTGGCCTGATTTCTATACTGAAAAGCTTGATGGAATGCTGGGGTGGTGCCATCCCCTAATAAAAGAGGTGGTCTCTCAGATTGGCACACCACTCCCATTTGCCTTGGGAGTCCCTCCAAAGGGAAGAGGTGCTTGAGTAAAAGTGGGTGTGTCCATCCAGTCCTTGCCAGGGCTGGGGTGGAGGAGGGGAGGGTACAGGCTGAGGGAAGGTGGATGGAGAAGAAAGGTTCTGAGTGATTGGAAGCTTGTGCCAGATGGAGCTGGAAGACGGTGCTCTGTTGCTTCCCTCTGCACATGTGTGGCCACCAGGGGATTGCCTGGCTATGCACACTGCTTCACATCTGTCAGCTAAATCAAAGTTGCATAATTGAAGATGCAAAGCGAGAAACATTACGTGGTTCACAAGGCTCCCCAGAGGATTTTGGGTCTGTAATCCAGTGAGGAGATTTTAATGAGACATGAGCCTAGCACTCTCATCTGTGAGAGATGATCTTACTCCAGCTGTGTTTAAGGATGTGGAAACTTTTTTTTTTTTTTTTTTTTTTTTTAATATGAGGAGTCTTTCTCAACTGGTCACTGCCTGCCTATTTCTCTTGGCACCCTTTGGCCTTCCTCCCAAAGAAATGCTTCTTTTTGAAGCTTGGGCTCTTCTCAGCATGAGGAAGGCACAAAAGATGCTGTGATTGAGGCTTTAGGACAAATGAGTCAAGGAAGGACGTGCTAGATAAAACCATTAACGTGGTATCATTTCTTACAACCAAATTTAAACATTTTTAAATATTTAATCATGAAAGTAACACATATCCACAGTAAACATTCAAACAATACATAAGGATGGAAAGTGTGAAATAAAAGTGTAAATAGGATTCTTTGTGTCCCTAGAACAGTGCTTCTCAAATGTTCTGTGGTAAAGGAATAATTTTTCCTTATTTTCAATCCTCACAAACCAATACTTTTGTAAAATATCATAAAAATTAATTATCAGGACAATTACAAAAAAGGACCCAAAGGCAGGCAGAATACCAACCCATTTAAAAAAAATTAAGTTCAAGGATGCCTGGGTGGCTCAGTCGGTTAAGCATCTGCCTTCAGCTCAGGTCATCATCCTGGGGTCCTGGGACAGAGCCCAAGGTCGTTGGGCTTCCTGCTTCGCGGGGAGTCTGCTTCTCCCTCTGCCTGCCACGCCCCCTGCTTGTGCTCTCTCTCTTTTTCTGACAAATAAATAAAATCTTTAAAAAAATTAAAAAAATTTAGTTCAACAGATCACAGACTTGGATGTAGTGGTAATATCAAATTGCTATAACTTTCTTAAACACTCTCAATTTCTGTACTCACTGTGGCCCACACTTTGATCATTCATTTTCTTCTGGAGATTTTTCAAAAATTTCCATACATATCAAACATATGAACATACAGAAAAATTTTTTTTAAACATAAGAGTAATTGTATTATATGTATTGGACTATAACTTGCCTTTTGACTTAATATATTTTGACATCTTTCATATTAGCCCTTAAAAATCTACATCATGCTTTTTTGGTGGCTGCCTGGCTTTCCACAGTATGAATGTACTACATTTTTAAAAAAACTGATCTCAACATTTATGGGTATGCAGATGGTTCCTAGATCTTGCTTATAGTCAAAATTTGATGGCATGACCTCTATAAGTGGACTGTTATTAACTCTACACGCCTTTTTAAAAAATTAACATTTTTTTTAAAGATTTTATTTATTTATTTGACAGAGAGAGACACAGCGAGAGAGGGAACACAAGCAGGGGGAGTGGGAGAGAGAGAAGCAGGCTTCCCGTGGAGCAGGGAGCCCGACGCGGGGCTCGATCCCAGGACCCTGGGATCAGGACCTGAGCCGAAGGCAGACGTTTAACGACTGAGCCACCCAGGTGTCCCCCCAAAATTAACATTTTAATTAATTTTTTTGAGAGAGAGTGCAAGTGCCTGTGTGTTGTGCGGGGGAGGGGACGAGTGTTGGGGGAGAGGGGCAGAGGGAGAGAGAGATTCTTAAGCAGGCTCCATGCCCAGTGTGGAGCCTGACATGGGGCTCAATCTCATGACCCTGAGATCATGACCTGAGCTGAAATCGAGTTGGACGCTTAACTGACTGAGCCACCCAGACACCCCAATTCTGTATGCCTTTGGATGCCAAATTCACCCCTAGCACTTGTTAGAATTTCTGCTTAGTGAGCAAAAGCAAAATATTTTGCAGTCCAAAGGTTCTTTGCCTTCTAACTGGCTTGTTGACCATTCTGAGAGTGGTTGGTGGTGAAATGATTGGGCTAAGCTCTGTCACCATGCACAGTATAAGCCACACCCTCCTCCGGAGGACAGGGCTGGATATCCACAGCAAGGTGGTTAGGATGGATCCTTTAACGACAGGCTTTACCTTTTTCATTTAGTAGCAGAAAGGTGAACGTGCAACAGTGGATGCAGGCTGCCTTGGGTGGGGGGTCCCACACACCACAGCCATTCTGCAGCTAGCTCTTAACCTTGCTGACTCAGACCTTCCCAGGGAGCTTGCATGAAGGAAAGGTCAGCCTGGTTGCTAACCTCAGCTCAGTGCCCAATTCCTCTCTTACAGCATTTTTGCTGGAGCAGGAAATTTGGGGCTCTACATGATTATCTGCATGATTTTTCACATTTCTGTTAGGGCCTCCAGTTGCCCTTTGTGGAAGCAGTTAGCTTTGTATGTGTAAACTACACTCCCAGTCAGGCAGGTCTAGTCAGGATGAACCTGAGCAATTGGCCCCAGCAGACTTGCTCCAGGCACAGGGCATGACCCAGGAGAGGGGCGGAGTGTTTCTGATGTTTATATTTCAGATGTCTCCAAAGCAGCCAATTATGTCAGGTCCCTGGGCAGGTATGGAGATACTGGAGAGGATTTTGTGTGGAAGGCAAAATGCTCAAGTAGAAAGACAAGTTTTCCTGTCTACTGGGTTAGCCGGGCCAAGAGAAAAGAGGAGGTTCTAGGTTTGTACTATGAAGTTCATCACCTTGGGTTTGGTTAGCCCAGCTGGAGGGAAACTGGCAATAACTCCCCTCTGCATTTTCAGTTGAGAAGAGAAATAATCTCAGCCACCCCAAAGGCTTATAAAGGACCTGAAGTTCTCTTGCATGAGGATGAGGCATATACGGACAGGCAGTGAGGGAACCAATTCTTTGGTCTTGCTAGAACTTCAAGCAGTCCTAAAGAGAGTGGCCCTGAGTAGAAGCATCTAGGCTAACAATCAAGGTGGAGCTACACGGAGAATGGATGAGCTTCATCGAAGGCTGATTCAGCTTTGCTTCTGGAGCGTGCATTATCCGTGTGAGGGAAATTCAACAGAGGTCTGGCAGATGACCCAGACATGAGTGGGCGTTTTCGTTATTCATCTTATGCTCCGACTGGGCTCTGAGACGGCACCCTGAGCTGCAGGCCTGGTCTGCATGGGGAGAGGACTCGGGGCTCAGGATCTCACCAGTGACCTGCTGGCCCCTGACGTGCAGCTCCTGCAGGACTTTTTAAAACACCCGCCGAGAGCTCTTTGAGAGGAAACCTGCCCCAGCAGGCCCGCCTTACACATCCCTTCAGAAATGTTTTCTTTTTCTCCTGAATATGCTTTCCCGAGTGGGCATCCTTCCTACTGTCGGCCTCTTTTGTGCAAAAGCAAAGTTGCCATCTAAATCCAGGAGAAGTATTCCTATACATGGATCTAGTTTCCTCCTCAGAAAACCAGGAGACCCTTTCCCAGTAAACATCTTCTCTATTTCAAAGTTCTCAGAGGGACATTTTGTCGTGCTGACATGGAAATGCTTATTCTGTCTTCGAACTCCCTGATTTTACAAACTGTCTGCAGACAGGCTCCAAATGTTTTGTGTCGCAGAGACAATGCCTGGGTTACAAGTGGGCCCTCATAGCCCTCATGCTCCGTCCCTGCTGCTTGGCCCAAAATGACCTCCTTTATGTCCTATCTTGGAGACAACCACGCCCCCAGAGGGGAAAGACCAGGATCACAGAATAATTCAGTTAATACGGGCAGAAAAAGGTGGCCCACTTCCCCCTCACAGCACACAGCTCTCATCTCCAGATGATGACTAAAGCAGTTACAAAAGTAAACTGCTAAGTCCCTGGGCAATTTTTTCCTCACATCATCTGACTAAACGATTCAGTGTGCATCTTCCCACGCGTGTGGTCTCTCTGGGTGAGTGAGGAGCCAACCCGGCTGCTCCCTGGCAGCTAGCTTATCGACGACTTGTGGGCGCTGGACCTCCAGGGGCAGGGAGGGCTGCCTCCCCTGGGACGGAGCATTTGCCCTGCTTTGTTCTGCATCATCACAGGCCGTGGCAAACCCAACCCAAATCACACTTTACCAGGTGTGGCTACGTACTTAATCTGACATTACTGCCCTGCTGATTGTATCGTCTTAGGCAGGCAAGGAAAAGCTTGGTCCCTACCAACTAAGCCCTCTCAAACTTAGTGGGAGTGAAAAATGAGACACAAAATGAAGTGCCATTTCCTGCCTGTCACAGGGAAGGGACAGCCAGCCACACACCGGCACACCCAGAGTGTGTTTAATCACCCGAGATTTTTCTGTGCTAAAGGGAATGGCTTAGTCAGAGATGTCCGAGAGCAAGAATGCTCTCTCACACTTAACTTTTGCAAATGTGTTCACCTCCCTCATTCATTTCTATCCCTACTGATGACATGGAATGCCAGCCAGTGTGTTTGGGAGGATACCCTTCAGGAAATGCTCCTTCAGGAGAAATGTTCCCTTAGGAAGATGTTCCTTCCTGGATGGAGAAATGTTGATCACAAGAGAAGAGAAAAGAAGGAAGGGAAGGAGGGATGAGGAAAGAAAGGAAAAGAAAAAGAAAAAGGGTATCAAGTGGTTTCTGCCTCATTATTATTTTTCCTTCTTGCCAAAGTTGTTTGGCAGATTCTTAGAGACGGCAGAGCCTGTTCCTTGAAAACCAACTGGTTGTCTAGACCAGGCTTAAAGGCATCTCTTTAATTACAGCCACAGAGATGTTCTTCTTCCCTTTCATCTCAGGCCTTGTGGGGCTCAGCTCTGGCCCTCGCCATTATCTCCTGAAAGGTTATACGTGCCACATCACCATTCAGTTTGTGCCATCCACACAGAAGCCTTGAAGCATTTTTCCCTTGCTTAGGTTGGCACGGCCAGCCCATGGGGGTGTGACTTTGCTACTCTCTCGTCCATTTTTTGTCTTCCCTTTGGAGCACATATCACATTAGTGTCCTGCTCTGTGCCAGATATGTCCCTCACCGTAGCCTTCACTTCAGACAACTTCCATGAAGAGGCCCTAACTATGCTCCTCTCTCGCAAAAGATGCAAACCAGGAAAATGTCTGCTACTCTTTTACAGAGTTGGCTTGATTGGCTGATGCAATCAAGGTGCAGGGCCTGCTAAAGAGCATTTTTAAAAGATTTGTAACAATTACTGAAAGTCAGTTAATCTGCACAAATTTTCATGGAGGATCATGAACTGAGTTTTGTATATAAAGTAACAAACCAATAGTCTTAACTGACTTGTCAGAGGCCACACAGCAAGTTGGGAAAGAGCCAATTTAAGAGCTCAGTTTGTGAATCCCTAGTCTGGTTTCCTGACATTAAGATATATTTGCATAGAAACAACTTAAAAATTAACATGGGATTGGTCTGGATAATAAAAAGATGATACATAAAAGTGAGGACTATTAAGACATTTAGAAAAGTTTGATCGAATTATCAAATCAATTACAAAGATATGTAAATTGATGCACAATAGATTGAGTGACTTCAAAACATAGTTAACTCCTGTTATTAGGTCTAATTATTCACCTTGTATGGGTAGTATTTGAGGTCAGTTTTATTTTTGTTCTTTTTTCCTTCCTGCTGCCAGATTTCTGTTTATATTATTGCTTAAGAGTGGGCTAGAGACAAGAGAGGAGAAAATGTATAGCTCAAATCTCATTTTTAACGACTCCAATCTTTCAAAATACACGGAGTCATGAGGGATTATAGGTAGATTTCAGTTAGTTATATTTGCATGTGTAAGAAGGTACCATGCGGCAATAAACTTAGTGAAGACAATATTACCAACGCTAGTTAGATTTCCTACAGACCTGAGGTGCTCTCTCCTCTAGTGGTCGTACGGAATAGATCTGTCATGTGTTCAGAAGACTTCAATCTCAACACGGCAAAAATGATCACATCAATACCAATCCATGTTGGGGTGCTTATTACGTATCTCGTACTGAGTTAGTTATTTTATACACATGATTTCATCTAATTCCCATAATAATCCTGAGGTAGATTTTCTTAATTCCATTTTTCACATGAGGAAACTGAGCTCAGTACAGAGCCAGCAGTGGGGAGAGGCAGGTCTGGGCCATAGGACTGTCTTTCACTGAGATGCTCCCCTGGCCTGGCCCTCAATGGAAACTGTGTCTGGTTCTGGGGAAAGGCAGCTGTGAGGTTTATTCAAAGTCACACAGATAGCAAGAATTTGAAACTAAGTGCATCACCAGATTCATGGGGGTATTCATAAAGTTGAGACGTCCCTGAATATTGCAAATTCACCTGAATTTGAAAACATAAACTGTAATCGATTCTATATCATGTAGTGTGGTTATCAAGCATTTAAATCTGGAATTGAATCCTAGTTCAAATCCAGGCTCTGCCACTTAGTAGCTGTGTAATCCTGCGCATGGATCTCTCTAAGCTCTAGTTCCTTCATCTGTAAAATGGGATGTTATGCTGCTGTCTTTGAGTGTATGGAGATTGAGATAATGTTTGTAAAGAGCTTACATCTGTGTCTGGTGCATAGTAAGCCCTCAATGAATGTTAGTATTATTGCATCTCTGTAGCACAAAGCAGAAGTGAAGAATATGTCATTGAATTAATCCAACATACTTACTCAAGACAATTTAGCAAAAATAGGCCCATTACTGAAATTATATAGACCGTGGTAGTTATGTGGATGCATGAGTTTATGATTCCTGTAAGAAGGTAAACATCATGTCATGATTATCTCTCTCTAGTTTAAAGAGCCTGCATTAAACCATGCAAAGCAAAGAGGTTAGGTCTCAGAATTTCAAAAAGTAACACTGTAATTTTATAAAATAAGTGAAACATGCTAATTAAGTTCTATTTAATTAGACTTCCAAACACCCAACAAAAAATGGATACACTGATTCTGGGATGGGATTGAATAGTACCACAGCGGCCCAGATTAAGGTTTTTCTCGGGAAAGATTTAGGACAGAGAGAACACTCATTTATTTGCTCATTCGTTCATTCTCTTTTGTTCATGTGACAAATATTTATGGAGTGTTGCTAAGCTGTGCTTGGGTGGTGCTGGAGATACTGGGGTGAATCACACGAGCTCTTCCCTGTCCTTATGGAGTTTATAGTCCATGGGGGAGAGAGGATAGTATACTAGAAGAAAATAACTAATGAATAGAAAGGTGATGAATGCTTTCAACAAGAACTATGTGTCTCTTAGTCACTCCACCACTGGAGGTGAGACCAGGAAGAACCTCGAGCTGCTTGGGCTAGAGAAGAAATGCTTGCTGGATTGCCTCAGGTATTTGGGTGGGGGTGCTGGGCTTGAAACAAATGTTCACTGCTGGGGTGGGGTCTCTGCTGGATTTGAAGTGGTGCTCACATAGGAGTCAGACACATTCAGGCACAAGGAGAAGACCAGAAAAAGCAGTCCTGTCAAATCCATTACCACAGACACTGTGGAGCCTCCCAGGACAAAATGCATCCCAAGGGAGGAGCCATGTAGGCACCTTCACTTGTTCTAATAACAATGCCTCAGCCCTGGGTCAGAGTGCTGTCTCTCGTTGAGATTGCTCCTCCAGCCATAGAAACTGGGTCTGAGTCCTGGGGACTCCTACTAAAAACAGACTCAATGGAGAAAAAAATAAGTCCAAGAAGAGTGGTTTTCATATATAATCTCCAGGAAACATTAAAGCTCAAGGAGCTTCTGATGGGAGACCAAGATAACGTAACAAAAGGGATTTTAAACTTACACTGTAACACATATATACATATATATGTTGGCACAAGTCTCAGCATGGCTTTGTTGGACCTGGAGTTCCAAAAATTCAGGCACTGACCCCAGATGAAGTACTTACCAACAGCGGTGGCTGTGAACATGAACAGCTTTTACAGTAATGGGAGATAGTGCTCATAAAGTGTCGTTTCTATGGCAGGGCCCCTAGCAGGGTCTGTGACAAGGCTCCCCATGTAGCTTCACATGTTGCAGGAGCCCTTTTGCTCAGGGTACTTGAAACCGGAGGAAGAACATGGTGGACCACAAACTAACTAGCCATCTTGCTCTTGAGCCCATGTGAGACCCTTTGTATACACTTCCGGATCTAGTTGAACAGGAAAGTCTGTGTTCCTTCTCTTTAAATCTGAATGGGCTCTATGACTATTTTGACCAATAGAATATGGTAGAAGTGACACTGGGCCAGTTTTTGGGCCCAGGCCTTAGGCAACAGGATGCTTCCACTTTCTGTATTTTTTTTTTAAAGATGTTATTCATTTATTTGACAGAGAGAGAGAGAGAGCACAAGCAGAGAGAGTGGCAGAGGGAGAGGGAGAAGCAGGTTCCCCACTGAGCAAGGAGCCCGATGTGGGACTCCATCCCAGGACCCTGGGATCAGGACCTGAGTTGAAAGGCAGATGCTTCACCGACTGAATCACCTGGGCGCCCCTCCACTTCCTGAAATGCTTGCTCTTGGTGCCCTGAGCTGTCCCATAAGAGGTCTGATTATCTTGAGGCCACCATTTTCTGAGAGGTCCAGGCTCTATGAAGAGGCTCTGGAGGATGAGACCCTCCTATGGGGAGAGAGCTAAATGCCAAGGAGCCCTGAGTCACCAAACGTGTGTGAAGAGACCACCGTGGAAATGATCACCTAGCTCCAGCTGCCTTACCTGACCATATGGAGCAGAAAGGAAGCAACAGGCCAAGCCCTTCCCAAATTCCCGGCCCACAAAAGGGTGAATGAAATACCATGGTTGTTTCAAGCCCCAGTGTTTTGGGGTAGTTTGTTACACAGCAGAAGATGACTAGAACTAGAGGTCTTAAGGGAAAAATCACTAAATCACTAAATCCCAGTGATTTAGCAGATGGGTGCCCCAAGGTGGAAGCTAACACCATGCACCACTGTTTACTGTTTTGCTTCCAGTCAGTGGTAGCCTGGGAAAACCAAGATTATACCAGAAAAGATGAAAAAGTAAAAAAGAAGAGAAAAAGGTTATACAGTGCACCGTTTTGGTTTTCTGGTTCCTCCTGTGTGTCCTTTTGCTGTTACTCCCCAAACATATGTGTTCAACAACATTTGTCCTCAGACTCTCCCTTCTTTCCCTTGGACATTACATACGGTCTTCAACTTCAACTACCACTCTGTACAGATGGCAACGCGTGGTACTCTAGCCCTAAAGTCTACCTTGGGCCACAGGTTCTTACTCTCAGATGCCTGCTTGATACCTCTCGGAACCAGAAACCCAGCATGTCCAAAATCAAACTCAGTTTTTCCACCCATCTGCCCGACTTCGGTTAACGGCCATCAGCTTTGGAGTCCCTTAAATTACTAACTCATTCCCTTCGGGAATATCTTTTTTTTATATGCTCCTCCCATTTCCCTAGTTGTAGCCTTGATTTCTACAACAGCCCATCATTGGTTTGTCCATCTCTTCCCACCCTTCCCAACTATGATCTAAGCCAGTGTTTTTCCTACTGTGGGCTGCAACCAATCGGTGAGTTGTGAAAATCAATTATAATCAGTACTATTTAAAAAAAAAAACCAGAAATAGAATAGAGTAAAATAGAATAGGAAATATAAGCCTTTGCACACAGAAAAAATATTAACTTGTACAAATTTTGTTTCAATTAGAAATATATATTTTAAGTACGTACGTACCAGGTTGCAATGAAAAATATATTTCTTACTGTTGGTTGCGATCAAAGAAAGTTGGCAAAATAATGATCTGAGTTGTACATTCCCGTCTGACTAATGTTCCCAAAGTATAATTCTGTCATATTGCTGTCTTGCTCAAATGTCTTCGATGGCTAACTATTGCAACCAAAGGAAGTGCCCACTCTCATTCTGGGTTGCATGATGTTCTTGAGTTGGCCTAATTTCCTTTCTAGTTTATCTTCTACTATGTTTTTAAAGATTTTATTTATTAGAGAGAGAGAGAGAGAGAGAGAGAGAGACAGAGAGAGAGAGACAGAGAGTGCACAAGCAGAATGGAGTAGGGGCAGAGGGAAAGAGAGAAGCAGGCTCCCCACTGAACACGGAGGCTGATGCGGGACTCCATCCCAGGACCCTGGGATCATGACCTGAGCCAAAGGCAGACGTTTAACTGACTGAGCCACCCAGGCGCCCCTATCTCTCACTGTTTTTGTCCACAAGCTCCTAACTGGGGTGGGCTGCTGTCTATTCTCTGAACAATTCCCATGCTTTCTGTCCTCTGGGACTTTGCTTATGTTGTTCCCTTTGCCTGTCCTGTTCTTCCAACCTCCACAGACTGACTCCATTTTACAGCTCAAGAGGCACTGTGGCATGGTGGAAAGGGTCAGGCCTTGGAGTCCTACCAACCACAAATTGACTCTAGGCTCTGTCACTTACTCCCTTGACAAGTTATTTCTTTATCTTGACAGAATTTCTATATCTTCAAGAAGGGACCTATTGGCATGAGGATTATCTGAGGCAACGCACATGATGCATTCAGCCCAATGTGCGCCACCCAGTCGGTATCTATGAACAGGAGCCAATGTCTCTAACATGCCAATACTGTGTGATGACACTTCTGTTCATAATAATGTAGCTACCACTTACATTATAAGTATAAACAATTATGGCCTGATATCAGGCATGTGGGAGATGCTCAAGTGTTAGTTCTTTCTTCTGTCTTAGTCTAAGCTTTCTAATTTTGTTCTATTTTATTACTCAGTGATTCCTATGCTTGTTAATTCTTTAGTGGACTTGATATTCCCAGGTTAGGGATTTTAAATTGAATCTGTCTGATCGCTCCCATGGTGCTTCGTAATATAACTTTGATATAGGAAGTGATTTTAAAAAATGGAATGGAGTTCAAGGTGGAAATGCTGCCACACTGTATTCCAGCCAGAGGAAAGTTCCACATCTGTGGGCCCTGAAGATACCTACCAGAGAAACTTCTGACTTCTTATTTTGATTTTGTTCTGCATTCACAGAATGGTTGCATGTATATCACTTAAGGTCTGTGTCCACAAGTACCTCCTCTTAGAGTGGAGAATAGATTGTGGTACGGAGATTTGCCTTAGAGAGAGGCTGTGGAGATCAAGTCCATAAATTCTGTGCAGTACCCAGGCAAAATCAACATAAAAGTAAAAAATGAGAATTTGAAACGAGTTATTTTCGGGGAGAAAGGAGGTGTCAAATCTTGAAAAGTTGGAGTGAGTCAAATACACCAAAGATCAAATGTATAAATCCCAGGACTACACTTACTTCTTGTAGTGAATGCTCTTTTCCTCCTAATCCATTATGCTAATACATATGCCACATTTTATGAGGCCAAGGTGAAAACTAATCAGCCTCTATTGTAACTAAGCCTGTTTAGCTGACACATGACACCCAAAAGGATTTCTAGCCCAGCAAATCAAGCCCACTGGTATCTGCTGGGAGGTGATGAATAATGAGGTAATCACAAAGGATTGTCTCACCAGGGCACTTTGTGAGGAGGTGGCAAAACAGGCTTCAGATCTGAGGTTTTAACCCTTTTTTACTGGACATCTGGTGCTGCAAATGCTGCTGTGACGAGGCTGTTGTAACCCTGACCCACATCTGGGCCAACTCCTGTGGCACCGTTTCACTGACTTTTGGAGCATGGCAAAGCGTGTAGCTGCCAGCAGATCCCTTACTCTAAGAATGTTTAGGATTCCAAATGGCTCTTCACACTTCTGTGGCCTTGGGGAATCGCCCACTGGCAATAACCTTTGTTTCCTGGCTTTGTGCATTCGCCGTGGCCTTTGGAGAACGAGCAAGCAGGAGAGATGAACCCAGTATCAATGTTAGTGTCGAGATGAGCAAGGAGAGGGGCACCTGTGTCACTTTCTATTAGTACCAACAGCCTTAAAGCACAAACAGAAAGCCCAAATCAGTAAACTGACGGTGACTTGGGCTTAAATACCAATTAATTCATTTTTGATACTACATCTGTGATCCATGTGGCTGGGACAAAAGCACACAAGTTGCTTGAAAGTTGCTTTCAGACAGACCTGGGTCCCAATCTCTCTAGATTCTGTGACAGGGGGAAGGTTACTCGACTGCTCTAAATCTCAGCTTCCATGTTTGTAACATGAGATAGCCATAGAAGTTGATTTTAGGGTTGTTTAGAAGATGAGTCCTGCACGCACAAGGCTAGCACAATGCCTGGCTAAGTACCCGCAAATGATAGTTACTATTAAAGGTGATAAAAATCCACCCGCTGGATTGTCTCTATTGTATCCTTCCTTTACAAAGCAATATGATGTCACTTGATGCGACATCACCTGGTGTAGTTGCAGCTGAAGAGACAGGGAACATAGATGATAGGGTGTTACTAAAAGGTCTGCAGTTACATGGATTTATTTGGAAATGCAATAGTGGGGCTCCTCTCTAGATAACACAATTCAAGTTTCCTTGTCTTGGTTTTCTCTCTTGGTTCCTTTTAGCATTTCTGTCATATTTCCAACAATTACAAATTCTTCCTCCCTCTGGGAATTGTCAGGGTAGGCACATGCTTCTCCCTCTCCCTTTGATAGTCTCACGAGTGGAAGAGCCTGTTTTTGAAGGAACCTTCTTTCTTTTCCCTTTTTTCAAGCCATTTTGTTGAGGTATGACTGACATGCAGACAACTGTACATATTTGATGTTTATGACTTGGTGAGTTTGGGAATAAGTACATACCTGTGAAACCATCGTCACAATCTATCCCTTAAATATATCCATCGCTCTAAAACTTTCCTCTTGCCTTCTTCATTTATTATTATTATTGTTATTGCTATTATTATTATTTTGAAGGCATTTTCAATAACCCTTCAAAAAAGTATTGCTTTTAAGATGGCATCTGTTTTGAAGGTCATTCCCAATTTAGGAATTTTTCACCTATCAACACTGGAAAAGGATGTTAAAATAAAATACTAGTGATCACAAAACAGAGCTAGATTTGTAAAAATCCCAGGGAGAGTCTACTCTCATCATATTATTTCCATATTATCCAAATGTTTAACAAGGATGGCAATTTATCTTTGGATGGCCTATGTTTACATATTTCTTCTCCCAAGGGTATATTAGGGTTTTAACTTTCTTGGTTGCTTAAAATTCTTTTTAAAATATGTAGACCCATGTTTTTGCTACAAAGATAGAATTCATGACAAGGAAACTGAAGACATCTCTCAGAATATGAAACCTCAAGTGGCACCGAAATACTTAAATTGTTGTGTCATTTCTATTTTTACATTTCTGTAACTAAGATTTCTTACTTTTATATTTCTGGGATGACCATTGTTTTCTACCTTATTTAGTGTCATCCTCACAGGACCTGGCATGGGGTCTTGTTTGAAGAAGGACAATATACATTTCCTGTCCGGTCAGAGACTTTGGCGTCTTCGAAGCCGGTAGCCACATGCCTTCAGAGAGCTTGTTCAGAATCCATCCCTGTCTAAGTCAAGGGGCTCCAGTCTGGACAGAGCTTGTCTCTAAGACTGGGACCTGAAGGACTGCCCTCTTGGTTTATATCCATTTCAGAAAGCATTACACTATGTATACAGAGCATGTGCTTTGATTATTTATGATTTCTGGTGATTTCTAGAAAATGTTAGGCATCATGCTCTTGGTGAGGCATATAATCCCCTATTATAACTGTTTCTATGAGGAAATCAGATTTGACTTATGTCTTTCTTACTTATGTAACCTTTCCTGGGAATGTAGTAGATTTGGAGGCTGCCTGTATTTCATTTTGCCATTGTAATTATGTTATATGTATAATCAGTCTTAAAAATGTGTTGGCTATATTCTGTTACTCTTGTAACCCTCTTGACTTTTTGCGTATCTGTTTTATTTAGATATTGTTTAACTTATACTCTGATGTTCACCTTATGCTCTCATGTAATTCTAGTTTACATCTCTTCTTTATCAAGGAAGCCTAAATTTAAAGGCCCTTTCTGGGGATCAGGTCTAAGGTGCTGCATTCTGACTCCACAGCATGGTAACTGATATGTCAACATTCCACTGTGATAAACAACAGGTGAAGATGTAGGTTTTCAAGAATAATCTCTTGTGAGCTCAAGTTTTGTTATCTGACAGCCCATCTGGTCTTCAGCCTAACTGCTATATTTAAATCTTTAATATGCTTTAAAAATTATTGCCTAATATTTCTCTTAATTTGTGAATCTCAGCATTCTTTAAGTATTGTGTCTTATAAAAACAGAAGTACTAAAAGTAAAAAAAAAAAGAAAAGATACAAAATAAATCACTGATTCAATCTTATTTTTGCAATTGTCATTTTTGGATGATAGCCAAGAATGGATTTTTTTTGATGCGGCTTATGAATGCAGAGTACAACTCCCTCCATTGTTATCAGAACAAAGATCACTTGCTTTGAATGGCTCCATATATGTAAACACAGCTGGTCCAATAGCTTGAGTGGCAATGAAACACACTGCCACAGAAAAGCTGGTTTCAGGTGTGACCCGAGGACTCAGATGCACTTGTGCAAAAACCCTGGAGGCCATACTATGTCTCTTTCTGGCAGAGAACAGTAACTTGTGCTCTCTAGAGAAGTTTCTCCCTTACTGAACTTAGAACCTTCCAACTAGACGTAGCCTCTCCGAGTTCCCAGATATGCAAAATTTCAAACAATTTGGGGGGACTTACAGAAAGTTGCCAACTTCTAGTCTTAGCAAGCAAGAAACATCAGACAAAATATTCCTATCAATGCTGAGTGAAATAAGTCAATCAGAGAAAGACATGTATCATATGACCTCACTGATATGAGGAACTCTTAATCTCAGGAAACAAACTGAGGGTTGCTGGAGTGGTGGGGGGTGGGAGGGATGGGGTGGCTGGGTGATAGACATTGGGGAAGGTATATGCTATGGTGAGCACTGTGAATTGTGTAAGTCTGTTGAATCACAGACCTGTACTTCTGAAACAAATAATGCAACATATGTTAAGAAAAAAGAAAAAGAAGAAGATAGCAGGAGGGGAAGAATGAAGGGGAGTAAGTCAGAGGGGGTGACGAACCATGAGAGACGATGGACCCTGAAAAACAAACTGAGGGTTCTAGAGGGGAGGAGGGTGGGGGGATGGGTTAGCCTGGTGATGGGTATTAAAGAGGGCACATTCTGCGTGGAGCACTGGGTGTTATGCACAAACAATGAATCATGGAACACTACATCAAAAACTAATGATGTAATGCGTTGATTAACATAACAATAAAAAATAAAAAACAAACAAACAAAACAAAACAAAAATATTCCTATCAGCTACTCTCTCCATCATGTTGTTAAAAAGGACATTTTAACATAAAAAATTAATAAGGAACATCCCTTTAAATTGAATACACTTAAGCTTTATAAAAACTGCTGCCTTCTTATTTTATGGTGTATCAGAGAAGGCTTTGTTGCACACAGTGTAGTTTTAGGGCCCCCTGGCCTCAGCCCCATCTGTTCAAAGTGCTGAGTACTGATACCCAGAGATCTGAGCTCACGAGCAGTATCAGGTGGAGCACCATTTTCCTCAGGGCCAAATGATGGAAGAGCTTGCCTTCCTAATGTGAAACCCTAAGATTTCGCATTCTCAGAATGTGCCACTTCAAGGCCACAGCTTGGCCACAAGGGACTGCTCACAGTTTGCATGGGCTCCTTCGGGAGCAAGTCAAGCCACAGAGAGCCTTCATAAGAAGACAGGACTTTTGTAGCCCGGCACTTAGTCACCATATTTCAACAGCATTAGAATCAAAGCAAAAGAAATCTTTTCGTATTTTAAAATCTCATCCAAACCCTCTACACTACATGTTTAGAAATCCTTGATATTTATAAGAGATAAATCCTGAGATATTAAAAATCGCCACATATGTGAATATGGAGATACTTGCACAGGCTCCTCACTTCTTAAATAATTAGGTTGTTTTCTTTTCCCCCTTGAGACGTGGATTTCCAAAACATATTATCTTCCCAAACCAAGCAAATGTTTTTGAAAGATTTATTCATTTTATTTTTCATATAAGGACCATTTTTTCTTTTTCACAGAAACCAAGTTTTCCATCACTCTAAGAATTACTTCCTAGGTCAGGAGTAGGAAACAAAAACATTTGATTGGAGAGGGATGTTGAGTGGCTGACTAGGTTAACCCACTAGCTCCTCAATCACTCCCTAACGCTAGCTTCAAAGTACATGTGATTCAAATTTGAACCTCAGCAAAACTGCCAATTAACACATCACAAACCTTCATGGTCGATTGCAAATATTCAAAACCTAGAGTGTTAAATCTGTGAATACCAAGGGTCTCCTGCATAGTTCTCTGGCAGTTCAGTGTTATATAATTTAGGGTGAGAAACCCACACTGCTGTTGGGAATGGGAACAATCACTAACTACATCTTCTTTTGTTGCAATTCTAAAGCACAATAAAATAAAAGCAAAGTCCATTTTTTAAAAATGAACATACCAATCGCCTACATCAATTTCTCTTGTTTTCACTAGGCATGGAGTCAATGGATATTATGAATTAAGAAACTGGGAGATCGCTAAACATTGTTCAGGAGAAAAAGCTGGTTAAAGGTCTCTTTACTGTTGAACTACTATGCTAAAGAAAAATATCTCACATTTACCGGCATTCTTGAGGATTTGATGTTCTTTCAAAATAAACTTAAAATACTTTGCCTGGTTGGATGCATGATGACAGATTTTGAGAGGAAAAAAAAATCACCTACCCAGCCACTGGGTGGCTAAAGAACAATGTGGAATGTTTGTGCCTTCTCAGCTGTGAGTGATGACTTAGTCTTCCAGACCCCGCTGTGATACATGGCTCACCAGCTAAGGTGCCCATGTCATCAAGAGCCATGCCAATTAAAATCCATTTGGAAAGACCCCCTAACTGGCATATATGTGATAAGTCAGTAATAGAATATGTGATGGAAAAATACTCTGTGCTGGGCTTATCCTCAGATTTCATCACTCTCAGAGGGAATACGTTCAAAAGTTTAAAAGTCAAATCAACATGTATCTATCAAGATTTATTCAAAATCTAGAATTCTGTTTTGAATAAGTTTTAAAAATGAAAAATAAATGGTCCCTGCCCTAATGGAGCTCAAAATCTCATACTTAAAAGAAGCAGCACAATAATAGCAAATATAGTAGTAACATTTACTGAGTGCTTACCAGATGCCTGCCACTCTGCAATTTCATTTATTCCTCACGATAATCTTATGTGTAGAGTTCTAAGGTTGTCAGTACGTTATAGATGAGAAAACTGAAGCTTACGGAAGTTAAATAACCTACCCGACTAAGTCTCTCTGACTCCAAAGCATATGCTTTTAACTATTCCATCATGTATACATACATGTGTACATACACATATAAATACATGCGTACATACATATATGACAGTGGGGGAAAACAGAGTTAAACAAGGTGAAGGTTCAGTGGTATTTACTGATGCTTTACACAATGAATAAACATGATTATATTAAATGTCCATTTGAGGGATATTTGTGGGTGTCTTGGATTAATATGTCTACCCAATCTAGCAGGTGAGGGAATGCCCAGCTATGAGCTCAAATTCCTTCTTTCCAAGGTGGAAGGAATTTCTACGAGGGCTTTCTTTGTATTCTTTTAAGAACACATGTCACCTTTTGCCATTTATTGTAGTGATTTATGTAGGCATTATAATTCTCTACTAGGCTGGAAGCTCTTGAACAAAAAGGATTTGGTTGCTTTCCCAATATTTAGCAATTTGTTTTATGTCTAGTAGCAACTCGACGTTTGTAAATTCTAATAGTCTAATGAATTACTCAGCAGACACAGGGAGCAGTCACCTCATATGTGTTCTTGATTTCTTTGATTATATTGTTAGTCTCCACAATTGATTTGGCTTGCATGTTAGCAGATATTATTCCATAGGACATTGAAGAAAATACTTAAAAGGCAGACAAAAAAACTTTTTCTCAGTATTTTTCCTGAGATTACTCCAGTAATGCCAGTAAGAGGAAAAGAACTGACAGTTTGCTAGATAGATTTTGATAACAAGATATCCCGGACTTCAAATTCTAAAATGAATGGAAGGCTCCATATCCATCTTATTAACAAAAGTTGATTTGTTTTAGGGACTAGTTTTAAATGAAACACAAAAAGTTACAGGAAGAACTCAGATTATTTGTTGGCCAGTTAGGACATCGACAAATTTTAGAAACTTTTCTCTCCTTAGTAATGTAAGTTGTGTCAATTATCCTGTCATTTTATTTAAACAAATTGTTGCAAATTAAAGGAAAAAGCTGATGTTGCTATTTTAGAAATAACCATTATTTAAAATATTTGAAAGAAAATTTAAAATAATTTAAAATTGATCCCAAAGGTACTGGCCTGTAAAATTATTTTAATCACTTTTGCAGCATTATAATATTGACAAATATAACATTAATAACCTACTTCATTCTTATCATCCATGAGATTTTACCTCCCTCATCCGAGAGCTGCATATGGAGCATTCTGTAATTGCTCTTTGCCAAAGAACTGTTTGAGTAGACATTAATTCCCATAGGACTTGTAAAAAGAAGTATGTCAGCTTTAGTGAAAGGTAAATGATTGCCACTCAGGAAACCAACAGCAGAAAAGGAGAAGAGTAGAAACTCAGTCCTATGTTTAAGTTTAGTTCTCAGAATACTTAGATTTATCCCTAGGAGCTATACATAAGAACCATTTAAAGTAACCAGGGATATGAAGTCTGTGTAGCTCTCTAGAAAACATCTTTACCCTGCTAATTTATATCATTTTACAAGTTGACGAATACCTACAAGCTTCACAAGTCAAAAAGAGTCAACCCACGTTGGGGAAGAAGAGATACTGGTTCAGCGTTGGGCTGCTGGGAGGTCCAAAGAGTTCTCCACTGCAGAAGTCACCGGGATAGACATTGAAAGCAAGGTTTGGAAGATTGTATGTGAATAAAACCCACTGAAAGAGAAAAAGCCTTTCTTATTCCATAACCAAGTAACCAATAAATAACTTTTTCTTGACTGTCCCCAAGCAGAGGGGTACTCACTCTGCTCTCTCCCATTGTTCAGAGCTAGGAGTGACCTGTGTGCTGGCTGCCCACATTTAATGATTTAAGTTTTTTTGCTTTGCACTCATCAATACCAGCCATCATATTTAACAGTCTCTCCATCTTCACCCAAACACCCTAGCGTGATATTTCCTTGACTTCTTATTTTCAAAATTTTCTACCACCACCTCAATGTAGGTGCGGCATTGCATAACCTGAAACTGAGATACTCTAAGACACGACAGTCACCAACCCATCTTTCTGTCCTTGCCTCACCCCTCTTATTGCCTTGGTTCAATAACATCTGCCTTTCGATCTCATCTGGACACTGCTTCTTCCATCTGTCCCACTTGTCGCCGTCTATTAGGACTTCTCTTGGATTTTCCTCTTTCCTTATTCTTAATATATTCTTTTATTTATTTATTTTTTTGCAACCACACTCAATCCACCAATTCTTAAAAATTTCCAACTGTTTTCTTTCCATCAGCTGCTCCTATCCTTAGGTTTTAGTATCACTCTATGACCTGACCTAAAGATTGGTGCCACCCCAAATGTAGAGTGGCCAATGCCAAATGGGAGCTCAATATGACTCTTGGCAATCCTGCTGTAAGTTCCCGGCCCTTTCTCTCTTCTAGTATCACAGGTGTTATTTCTAACCTTCACACCACTTTTCTCAAGTTCCCTCTTTACTCTTAGCAGATAATCTGGTCTTCTATTTCACAGAGTAAATAAGTGGTTATCACAGAGGATATCTGTCAACATCCAGCTCCCCACCTTCGAATCTATTTACCTTCACACATCTTGTCTCAGAGAATTAGAGCTACCTCCTCTTGTTAGAGTGTATTTCTCCACTGACACCTTTGGCTCATGCCTCCTTAAAGGTTTTGATCTGTCAATTATCCTTCTTCTCACATAAAACCTAGCTTAAATTCCTCTCATCTTAAAAAAAAAATCTGGCCTCTGTAGTGGGTTTAATAGGGGTCCCCAAAAGATATGTCTAAGTCCTAACCCCTGGTACCTATGAATATGAACTTATTTGGAAATAAGGTCTTTGCAGATGTAATTAACTTAAGGATTTCGAGATGAGATCATCCTGGGTTGGAATGGGTCCTAAAGCCAATGACAGTTGTTCTTATAAAAGACATAAAAGGAGAAGACGTGCAGAGGAGAAGGTCATATGAAGATGGAGGTGGAGACCGGGGTTATGCTGCCACAAGCCAAGGAATGCTAAGGATTGCCAGTAGTCACTAGAAGCTAGGAGAGAGGCATGGAATAGATTCTACCTCAGCCACTTCTGCAGACACCTTGATTTTGGACTTCCAGGTCTCAGAATATGAGACAATACATTTTCCGTTGTTTTAAGCCATGCAGTCTGTGGTAATTTATTACAGCAGGACTACTAGGAAACAAATACACCCTCCGTTCCATAAGCCCTATTACTTATCAACGACTTCAATCTTTTTATTCCCTGAGAGAAGAGACTATGCTCTGTCTCTTACCTTGACTGTGTCACTGAAAGTGTGATCCTCATAGTCATTATCTTCTAACATCTACCCTTATGATCTCATTTAACCTTGACTACCGCCCTAAAGTCCCTATCTCCAAATATCATCACACTGGGGGTTAACAAAGGGCTTCCACATATGAATTTGGGGGGCAGGGACACAAGCATACACTCCATAACAGTATGCAAAAAATTTTGTTCCTGGCATGAAGTAAATGCTCAAAGTACGGCAGGTTCCTCACTGCCATTCGCTCATTCATTCAACAGTGTTTTGGTGAGAGTCTGGTAGTATGTTAAAAGCTGGGATAAAAATGTAAATCTGACAGAGTGTTCACCTTCAAGTCATTCCCAGTCTAGTCAGGGGGCAGATTCATTAGCTGATGATGAGTGCAGTGGTTGATCTGTCCACAGGGTGGAAAGGTGGGTGAAGAAGTGTTAAGGAACAGATGACGCCTCAGCTGAGTCTTGACCAAATAGTAGAAACAGCCAGGTGAGAAGAGGAGAGTGTTCTAGGCAGAGGGAACACCACATGCAAAGGCATCTGTGGGAGACCATGGCATGTTCTGGGACAGTGAGTGATCTGGTGTGTCCAGAGTACAGGGTGTGTGCGGGGGGAATCAAACCTGGAGAGAGAGACAAGGACAGATGATGAAACAGTTCACACTCTAATCCTGAAAGTCTGGGGGAGCCATTGAGGAATTTAAGGCAGAAGGGTGACAACATTCAGATTTATATTCAAACACTACTTCTTGGATTAAAAAAACTGCTCCATCACTTACTGTCTTTGGGACTCATGAAAATTACTTCGTCTCTTTGTGTCTTATTTTCCCATCTGGTAAGTGGAGAAAACAGATAATAATACTACCTCAGAGGGTTGCTGGGATGTGATCAAACAGTCTGTTATATGTAAAGCGCTCAGTGTCTGACATATTTGATATGTTCCGTGAACGTTCTCTATTATCATTATTTTAATAAGAGTACTCTGGCAGCATAGGAAGCATTCAAGGTGGAAAGAAACTCCCTCAGGAAGCAAATGCAGTCATCCAGGTTTGAGACTGTGGTCCTGTGTGCTCACTCTGTTTGAGACACAGTGGCCTCCTTTCTATTCTCCACTCCACTGAACTCACTCCTACTTTTTCCCTTTGCACTTGCAGTTCCTACAACCCAGAATGTTCTTTCTCTGAGCTCTTTGCAGGGCTGGCTTCTCATCATTCAGTATTCAGTTCAAATGTAGCCTTTTCAGAGAGGTCTCCCCTGACCATCGTAGCTAAGGTACCCACCCCCCCTTCCTGTTCATCTGTCTGTTTTTGCTTTTCTGATACAAGTCATCACTGTTGGAAATGGTCTTTTGCATTTATGTGTTCATTTTCTTTTCCTTTCACTAGAATGTAAGCTACCTTGTCTGTCTGGTGTACCCAGAAGAGACTTGTTCATGGAGAGAAGGAACGAGTGAATGACCACTTGAACTAAGGAAATGGAAAGGGAAGGAACCAATAATCTATGTCGGGTAGTCACTGCACCCCCTGCAGCCCACATGACCCCTCTCCTGAGTACTGCAAATGCCTCCAAACCTGTAGATCCGTCTTTAGTTCCACCCAATCAAGCACTTAATTCACAGTCCCTTCGGTTGTTCCATGTGGGGTCAAGTTGGGTTCTCATTAAAACTCCGGCAGCACCGAGGGCAGCGGCCACACCCTAACACGTCTTCCATAGCTTCTAACAGCGTGGTGGCTCTAACCTGATGTTTCCCCTTCTTGCCAAGGACTCTTTTGCGAATCTACTGAAGACTCTGAACTCTCCCCAGAAAAACACACATAGACACAACAAAATGTCTGCTGGCTTCATACCTCTTGAGGTCTATGAAAGCTAAGTTTAGATTCCTGCTCTCTGAACGCTGATCATGATGCAGGGCAGTCAGAATGTGTGCACTGACTTCCTGCAACTGGAAAAGCTACTTTGTCTATGAAGGTCAGTGAGGGCAGAAGTCATTTGGCAAGGCTCAGTTCAGGTGGGGCTTGATCTAGATGTTCAGGTATGGGTAGGATTGAATACACAGATGAGGGAAAAGGGTATTCAAAGCAAGAGAAAGAGCATGACTAAAAGCATGAGGTGGAGGACGTCAAGGTGACCCACTTGAAAAGCATGCCTTAGAGAATGGAGAAGTAGGCAGGAATATAAGGTAGTATCAAACCTGACCTAGCACAGGAGGCAATGAGGAGGCTCTAAACCTGTCTGAGCAGAGGAAAGATGGTATGACAGTGGTGTTCAGACAAGTGGACACAAAGAAGAGAAGAGAGAAGGTGACGGGAAGCAGAATCTAAGGAGCTTGCATCCTTAGAACCTGCATCTAAGGAACCTCCTACAGGAGTCACTGGTCACAGGCCTTCGCATGGACTTGAAGGGGTATGGCAGCGGCAGTTAAAGCCTGGCCAAAGTGGCTAAGATGGTAGCAGTTACGAATGGAAAGACAGAAAAGAACTGGAGAAATGTTCCAAAGGAAGAACCAGCATTTGGTGAGGACAGATTAAGGGATCTAGTGTTGGAAAGAGCCCGGGAGATGGGATGACCAGTGGAGTGGCAGCAAAACCATCAGCGGTATCTTCCTCATTGGATGGGGTGCCATGCACCAGACTAAAACCAGCACAGTTGTTCCCTTCACCAACTTAGAGTCTACACCAGACACCAATGTACGAATTCAACATGCTTCCCAGAAAACCTGCAGTGAGTTCTACCAAATTCTAGTAAGCAAAATAAACCCATGAGTTATGTTTCCAGAATATATATCAAAAGGCCCACATTGAAAACATCTCAGAGAAGCTCTCTATTAGCCACTGGTGCCCTGTGCAGAACCTGCTTTTAATGCAACTGCATCTAATCATTAGTCACGTTTCCCTTCTGCCGCCTAAAAGCCTTCTCGACAACAGCAGCTTTGATAACGCCTACCAGCATCGCTAACACCTTTGCACAGCTCGCTTCACTTTCTAATGAAGGCATGCCCGGGGGTTCCCATGGATCTGGGCATCAAGGAAAGGAGCACACCTGCATCTAAGGAGCCTCCTAGAGGAGTCGCTGGTCACTGGCCTTCGCACGGGCTCGAAGGGGTGTGGCAGCAGCAGTTAAAGCAGCACGACTCATCTGGGTTACCCTGCATCAAAACTGTCCTCAGGACCAAGACATACACAGGCTGGGCCTGGTAACAGCTGCAGGTAGAAACTAAGGGATTAGGTAACTGTATTGACTCTGGGACGATGCAAACTATTTCAGTGTCTGGAACATTCTGCACGGTGCTCAATCATTTTAAGTGAAATTGGGCATGAACTTAAATTTGGGGTAGGCGGTGCATGGGGAGAGCAAATAGCCCACTCGGTGAGATCAACTCTCTAACTGGGAGCAATTAGAACAATGAGTTCTAATTGTTCAGAGGAAGGCCAGATTCAATAAAGACACCTTCAAACCGAGGTTGGAGCTGGAGCCAGGGACACCCTTGGCATTAGAATGGACGCCCATGGGAGCCCGGAACCAGCCCTAGGCTGGAGGGGTCAGTGTGAATTAAGGCAAATCAGGAACTACATGGTGGGTTCTGTTCCCCACTTCCTACCCAAAGCCAGTCAGTGAGACATGCTGCCCAAACTTGTTTTGTTGTTGCTGGGACAAACAAAATTAAAAAAAATAATAATAATCAAAATATGAAAGAAAATTTAAAGGCTTGGCTATTCTTTCCACTTTTTTGTGGTCGTTGTTAAAAGTCTCTTTGCATCATCAAAAATAAATTACTCAGGCTGTCAGGTACTTTGTTGATGAAAGTTACTAGTCTGTAACAGAGAAGCCCAGGCACCATAGATGAGTTCTTAATGGCAGATCTGAGGAATGTTTAAATCAAGCCGTGGTTTGAGGCATTTTCCAGCACAGTATTCAGTAGATACACTTGATCTCCATGATTTATTAGCACAAGAGACAGTGTTTTAAATCAGGCCTCTTATGCAAGAAGTTCAATAGTTCCCGATAGAAACTTCCGCACTCATACAGTCTGGATGACCGACGTGCCATGAGAATGTTGGACCCGGTTGTTTGTATTCTCTGGGCTGGAGAGATCTGGAGAGTTAGCTCATGGGTGGCGATGGTTCTATGTGAGAATGACTTGAGGTTCTCTTAAGCAGCACACTGTCATTTCTGGAGCTAAGCTCGCCTCCCCTGGCAGCTTGAAGGCCAACCATAATGTCTTTCAGGGTTGGAGAGAGCTAGACTGAGTTAGTAACCTTAGACGTCCCCAGGTGGGAGCCCAGCCCTTCATTTTAGAAATAGACCTGCAAGCTAAGGCCAACCAGACAACTTCTAGAGACAAGAGTGGGAGTAGCGCAAGTGAGGGACCAAACTGCACAGGCTCAGCTTTGTGTCTCTCTTCCTTCCACAAGAGTGGAAGACAGGTGGGAAAAGAAATATTGATTGATCACTTACCATGTGCCACTTTCTGTCTAACCCACAAGCCAGCTCTCATGATTTCATTTTGTCGATAAGGAAACAGAGTCCCAATGTTCTGTGTGCTTACTATACACTACACATTTGGCAGTTTGCGTCTTAAAAATGTCTTCTGGAGGGAGCAAAGAGGTACCACATTGAACTGGTACCTAAAATGAATTCTTGGATGCTCTGTGAATATCATCTCTCTTTATTGTTCCCGAGTCCTACATGATGAAAGTAGAAATCAATTATTCTGCTAATTCCTTGTCCTGACGGGCTCTGCCCAAGGGTGGCTGCCAGAGAAAGATGGACCAACACAATGAGTACTGTGCCCTCATGGAGTACAAAACTGGCTCAAGAATATGTGGTCAATTTTCCTACAGGAACAGATCAGGGAAATCCTTTAAGACTCACCCATTCCTCTCTGGCATAAAGGAGGTTGCTTGTGAGTCTGAAGCAGAGTGAATAACATGCCCTCGAGCCCCTTTGATCTTTACTGGGATTCTGAATCCATTTGGATCTTGGGTTTGACAACAAAAGCCGATTAAACCAAACCAACTAGCAAACAAACAAACACTATATATATATATTTGGTGGTTTCATCAACAGGGATTTAATAGTCTGACATATCCCTTTGCTAGTCGTCTAGAAAGTAGCCTTGCTGTGCTTGGCTTTCTGCACGTGAAAAGTGGAGGTGTATGTATATTTTCCCTCATCTACCCCAGAAGATTATCGAGACAATAGCTTTAAAGCTATTTGAGCTTCTGACCAAATGATGCTACTGGAATACAAATGATTATTAGCATCACCACTGTTAAATGGTTTAAAACTACAATATGAAAGGCAGGGCATATAGATCAGTGTCTCAGCATCCTGCATAATTTAAGTTCAATTTGAAGTTAGTTGTCTTTGCATGCTCAGGTTCTATATTAAAGCATTCTTTTGATGAAAGCACTTTCAAGAGGCCAGATGTAGTCACCCTGCAAGAAGAATAATGAAGGTGCAAGAATAGACATGCACAGGTAACACCTGTGGAAAATGGATGTTTGAGCTCTCATTTCTTAATGCATGTTTATATTACAAAGTCCCACCGTGGTGAAGTTGGGGGAAACTTACAAGTCTTTATTAAGTGCTTAATGTACAGATTATGTGACTCGAGACTAGCTGGAAACAGATACTGACATTTTGCTACCAAGGGAAGCATTTTGATAGAAACTAAAAATGTGGTATCAATGAACATTATTTCTTGGGGACAAATGTGATATTTCTAGTCATTTAAGACCCTGCTCATGGGTTTGATTCTTGGGAGGCTCCCTGGAGTACAGGCAAAAGCGTGGGCTCTGCAATCAGACACGCCTGGATTTATTTATTAGCTGTGGGACCTCAGGCACCTTGGTTTCCACCTATAAAATGGGGACAATAAAATCTACCTCAAAGGTTGTTGTGAAGATCACATAATGTAATGTGTATAAAGAACCCAGAACCAGAGTAGGCACTCGTTAAAAATTATTCCTGTTCCCTGCTGTTTGGCACGTTTCAAGCATCTATATTGTTCTTCAAATACAGTCGACAGACTGGCATTTAAAAAATACCTAGTTTTGAACACTTGAATCTAAATGCTTGGCAGGTCAGAGGTTATTTTCTTTTCTATAGATAACTCACTAAAAAAGACATTCTGCAATATTCCTGCAATTAGGACAGGCCTGTTCATAATAGGCTGTTTAGAAGAGCTCCATTTGAAAACTAATCAGGAGAACTGCCACAAAATGAATCCAGAATATCCCTAAATGGTGTTTAAATTCCTAGGAACATCGTTCTGCAGGCAGAGCTCAAATGCTTAGTTTAATCCCTCTGACAGTGTCTCTGTGAAGTTCTTTCTCTGAGTCCTGAGATCTTTCTAATTCTCTTCTCTTGGACCACAGAGGTCCTGTACAATTTCTGTTCCCTTTATCCTATCGGATGGACCTGCACTTTAAAACCCCAGAAGGGAAAAAATGGCATGAGAAATGGGGATGGGGTGAGGAAACTCTGAAAGGGTTTGGCATATCACCCTGCACCCCAGACTCCAGCGTCATACAGGAAATGTTCTAGGCCATGCCGTGGGCCTCTGTCAAGCCAATGGAGGTGGGGCCCCTCACCTCTCTGGCAATAATAAGTCACTGTCCTCCCTAAATTTTCTTGCCTGAGGGTTGCAGAATCAGCACTGGAAGCCTTGATGATAAAAGTTATAGTGTCATGGTAGTGTGTTCTTTAACATTTATTTGGTGGCCCCAGATGAGTCGGGTTCATGTAGAACACGAGGCCCCCTCTCTCAGTGACTTGAAGGAGTTTTGCATTAGTTGGCAAAAGCAGCAGAAAGAAGGGGAGGGGAGAGAGAGGCCATTAAGACAGAGTCAAGGAAATAGTCTTTCAAATATATTCTCCTTAGAATATCCCGAGAAGTTATGAAAACTATGGTGGGGAAGGGGAGCATTCCTTTTTTCCAATCCTGGCTAGGGTCCTCACTTATTATATTATCTCAGGTCTTTGAGATGATATAAATTAATTTCACCATTAACTTTTCCTTTTCTTACAATGGGGCCAATGGCATTTAAGAAAGAAACTTACAAAAACAATAGATAAAAATTCAAAGGGTTTTAAAATCATACTTAGTATGTAAGTTCTAGAATTTCAATTTCTGGGTATTTTCAAAAAGGACACACTTTTGTGAAAATTCAAAAAAAAACTAATGCTGAAACTGACATTTAGAAAAGATGAAAAGAGCGAAAGCACAGCCCATCTTATACTAAACCGAATTAATATTATTCCAAATAACTGTACCAATAGGCGAACAAAACAGATGCAAATGTTTTGTACAAAATAATATCATTTTCTAGAAACTTTTTCTTACTGAAACACATCAAAAAGTTTTAAGAAATTATTACTTCTTCCTCTGATGCTGAAACATGTCTAGTGAACATGGGAACAAGTAGGATGAAGAACTGCTTTAGTCTCACGCTATTTTTAACACCTAAATTCCCTGTTTGGATTTTCTTAGGCAGGGACAAATGGTTTCTTTGAATAGCTCGTTGCAAGCATGCCTGTTTTAATCAGAACGCTTGTGCAATGCATAAACTTAGCTGTATCAGACCAAGGCGACACGCGGTGTAGACACTCAGAGTAATTTGTTTGATGTGGACCCTAAGCAACTGCAAACACTAACTTAAAGCACATTGCTCTCTGTACTTCGTAAGGAAAAGACTAGCATTTCCTGGGTACTCTGCACTTACTTTTCAAGAAATGGAAGAAATAAAGTGGCCACTTTTATAAGTTTGGACATATTTACAGCATTGCTTTATTTTCTTAAAGCACAACAGCATCCATTCATCACTTGAAAGTAACAAAGCAGTAACCTGATATATGACAAATATTACGAGCTTAATGGCTGATGTCCATTACCGATGGGTCCTGCTCACTCTTTGGAGGAGATTGGCACTGAAGGATTACTGAACAAACAGAGCACCTGAAAAAACTTGCACTCTACGGTCTGTCATCAGGGCTCTGATCGAGGGCATTACCGGAGAAGAGTGGCTCTTATCTGAAGCTGCAAGCTGCTGCCACTGCCAACAATTCCCAACAAAGAGCGGCGGTTATGGAAGGCTGAGCCACGGAGGCCGGCGGCCGGGGGCACCTCCGTCCCATAGCCCACCCCCTTTATGGATCACCTGAGCCCAAGCACCACACCACCCTTTAATCTGGATAGCCACAGCAAATGAAGACAGGCACCCCTCGTCTGTATGTGTTGAAAAACAAAAAAGGCTCCAACCATTTTCTTTCTAATACTACAAAATACTTAGCGTTTACACTGTTCTTTAATCTCACAATCGACTAAGGAATGTGTCCGCGCATATGGTTAAAACCGTGATGGAAATCTTTGGATTCTATCAATATTGAAAGTACGTGCTTTGCTGTCATCTATCTTTCTTCTCCTTCCCTAAGAGGACCTCATATCCTTGAGAACTAGACTTGTCACACTGGTTTGACCCTCATGAAAAAGTAAGTCCTGCTTTCTCTTTAGTTGCCTTACTTACCTAGATAAGATTGGTTTTCCAACCATAGGGTTTATGGCTTAATGGACTTGTCAAATTATAAATTCCAGGTGAAAACAGGAGTTTTTGGAGTTTTGGTTTTACTCCTTTTACTGTGTCTGCAACCAAATACAATATCTACAGCTTTCCCAGAAAAAGATATTTACCTAATGTTGCCTTATTGTTATTGTCAACTGCAAACACTAACTTAAAGCACATTGCTCTTTGTACTTCTAAAGGAAAAGACTAGCGTTTCCTGGGCACACTTGGAAACGCTAGTATTGGGTACGCTTCCTCGTTGGATTTTATTTCAATTATGTATTAACATTTGGCTTATTTATTAATGTCCACACAATTTCCTTTATGAGCTGATAAGTAGAATACATACAAATACTAACTTTATAACAGAAATAAAAAAACTTTACAGCAAGTTGAAATATTTGGAATTAAATACTGACATTGTATCACTGTAATAATCTCTCATCAATAATTAAATTCAGTGAAATGAATAGTAGGAGTCATTTGATGTTGAAGTTTTGCTGCTGATAATGTTTTGCTTGCAGTATTTCATGGTTTTTTTTTGGGGGGGAGTACGGGTGGAGCAAGTATCTTCAGGGAAAAATGGACAAAGGTTAGAATGAAGAAGGAACGTGACATGTCTTTTTAAGAAAACTGGTGGGAATTTGATGCTCATATGTGGTCATTATACTTTCATTTTGTTAGCACCTTTCCTCCCAAAAAAAATTATTTCTATCAGTCTTTGTCAAAGAACTATCAAGTAGTTGATTAAAAAAAAAAAAGGTAAAGGCATGTGCAAAGTACTGTTTATGAGATTTAAAGATGAGATCCACAACTTCATAGGTGGCATTTAATATCTGCTGGCCTTAGCACCTAGAAGTGTTTTTGTCAAAGTGAATTTTTTTTTTAAAGATTTTATTTATTTATTTGACAGAGAGAGACACAGCCAGAGAGGGAACAAAAGCAGGGGGAGTGGGAGAGGGAGAAGCAGGCTTCCCGCGGAGCAGGGAGCCCAATGCAGGGCTCGATCCCAGGACCCTGGGACCATGACCTGAGCCGAAGGCAGACACTTAACGACTAGCCACCCAGGCGCCCTGGAATTTTCTTTTCGAAGTGTGGTGACATCTTAGGGTATCAGTATATTTACAGTGACAATTCTAAGGTAATAAGCATAATAATAATTATGAGCTAGCTCAAAGGAAATGTCCAAACCAAAATAAATCATCATCAAAATTTCAAATCTGTGCAAAAATTTCAATTATTTCTAAACCGAATTTTTGAGGGTTTTAGTGCATTATTCTGTTTAAATCTGTATATTATCTATCTCTCTCTCTCCTTCTGCCTTTGAAGTTCTGCCACATCTGCTCTTGCCAGGTAAAATGCTGAATTTATTCTGCTTTAACTCACATAAAAGAAAAAAAAAACAGAAAACTATGGATTTGGCACTGTGAATTCCCAAAATTCTTTTGCACATGAGCCCATATTAGATATTTAAAATGGTCTCTGTTCTGCTCATATTTAAACAGTTCACTCAGTTATGGTTATTGAGAATTTTTTTTCTCCAAAAAACCTGCAACATTTTGAGGGTGCAAAAATAAGTCCTTTGTTAGAAAAGCCACAAAACAATGGGATTTGGGAAATCTGGTTTAAGATGAAAAGTTAGCTAGCACAGTGATGATTGCCCTACATTTTGAAAATAAACTTTTCAAAGCAGGAATTTGGGAAGGTTGGACTATTATAAAACTACATATATCATAGCATCATGGTATTGGGAAAAAGGGGATGTGTATAGTCAAATTCCGTATCACATCTTCCAAAGATAGTATTTCAGTAATAAAAGGAACATGTTATATCAATTTTAATTTAATAATAGAGTTCAAAATTCAATGCAGCAAGAAATACCATCAAAAGATCTGTCCTTCCTTTTTAAAAAAATTTCAAAATAAATAGCAAGAAATTAATAAACAGAAGCAAATGACTTCAGGCTTTAAAACTACTGTTTATGCTTATATTAGGATGGTTAATCTAATTGAATCATAGTGTATTTCTAAGAGGATCCTCCCAGAATTATTTAAATCTAAAAATTTTTAGAGAGAAACTTATGCTGTAAATTGCTAATTCACAAGTAAGCATCTTGTTCAAACTAAAGTATTCCTATTAGGTAACACTTTATAAATGCATGCATTACTTTGGATATAACTTAGAACTATACCACTAAATCACCTTCCACAGGGCAACACCCTGTACTTTGCAACAAGATTCTTGTTCATTATTTACTGACTTCCTCCATCTAAACTTACCCACCTTTTAAAGTCTAGAAATTTCTTTTACAAATCTCACTGAAGGCCTCTAGGTTTTAGTAACTAATATCTATGGAGAAAAATCTGGCTTAATCATGGTTCTTCGCTCCACCAGCAGCCATTTTAAACAGAAAACTGGTTTAGTTGTGTTGACAATCACATTTTAAACTGATTCTTTCCAGATGAAAAGATACTTTTTCAAACAATGTAATAAAAATGTAAACTCAGCTGTTTCACAGACATAAAAGTGATTTATATCACATGTACTGTGCTCGTGGAGTTTTTCTCCTTACACAATGGAAGTTTTATTTTAAGGAAAAGTTAATAATTAACAGCTAGGAAAATCCCACAATGCAAAGAAGTCAGCAATAGGGGATTAACCACCCCCCTTTGCTCTCCCACAAAAATCAGCCAATAAACCTGGTGAGAAAAACGATGTGATATTTGAAAATTAAAAAGAGTCAACATCAGGATGGTCCTTGTTTTGGTGGCAGCCAGGTGAGGTACTGAATGGAGGGAGGGACCAGGAAGCTTCTGGGAGGTGAAAATATTCTGGTTTTTGATCTGTGTGCTGGATACATGGGTATCTAGCTTGTGAAAATTCACGGAAACCGTACACTTATGTGTACTTTCTGTATGATACCATACTTCAATGAAAACTTTTAAAAAGAGACTGTGTACCATTTTTTAAATGATAGTATGAAAAAAAATTAGTGTAACTAGATAAATACTTCTAAATACTCTGAGGTAGAGTGGGACCATCAACTATTCCCCCATAGAACTCTATTATTAGAGGACCAAAAATCATGCTGGTGGCTCACGTGATGAGTCCCATGCTAGTCCTAAAGAAGCAGAGAATGGGGTCATATTTTACACTTTAGGAGAGAGAAATATGTGTGAGAGAGAAAGAATGTATCTGAGGGCTCATAGCTGCAATCTCCACAAAAACATGATCTTTTTGAAGAGACTTTAACAGAGGCCTGTAAAATTCATGTTTCTAGCAGAATTTTGCAATGGCTCTGAGTCTGTATTCTGTACATCCAGTTCCCAATTATTCCTGTTAATGGGAGGCAGGCCACACGGGTAATTGAAAACCCACAGTCAACAGTTGGAACATACCCCTCCTCCATCAAAATGGGGGTCAGGTATTAAATAAATAGAAAAATTGGTCTCTGTTTGAATTGCTAATAAACTGTGAAATGTCCAAAGTGCAGGCATCTGCAGGGCAAGCAGAGGACACCATCCAGCTAGTGATCCCCTGAAAAAATTCTAGAATTGGACAGATTAAGTGGATACCTTTATGTAGCAAAAGCTTACTTTGTACATCTGCTCTGTGAATTCTGGTATTTAAAACTTTGAAGTTTAATCCATCAGCACACAAATGTTTACTATTTCCATTTTCTCAATGTAATATTTCTTCTGTCATTAAAAAATCAAAAGCAATGTGTAGGATTAATCTGTGGTATCATGCATTCTGAAAGAGTTCTCAGTTGTCCACCACCACCAGCACTTCTATCAAGGAAAAAATATTTTTACCGTGATCACAGTTCCCACCGCATCTCACACCCCACAGCTTAAAGGAGGTCCTCACCAGTTTTCTCCTCCTAAAACTCCTCTTTCTCGTTCCTATTTACTAACCCTTGCCTTTCTGTGGTGTCCTTACCCTCTGAAATGGGGTCTTATACTGGCTACTGGCTTTATTTACTTTTCCTTCAAGTCTGAGCAAAGTAAAAATATCATCTTTTTTTTTTAAGATTTTATTTATTTGACGGAGAGAGACAGCCAGAGAGGGAACACAAGCAGGGGGAGTGGGAGAGGGAGAAGCAGGCTTCCTGCTGAGCAGGGAGCCTGATGTGGGGCTCGATCCCAGGACTCTGGGACCATGACCTAAGCCGAAGGCAGACGCTTAACAACTGAGCCACTCAGGCGCCCCAAAAGTATCATCTTTAAGCATACACATATGGATGCATGTTCAGCTCAAATAAAACTGAAAGGTCTGGATACAAACAGGCAACAGATAGGCGAAGATACTGTGAGTACTTCTCTGTACCGTGTGGGGAAGGCAAAAGAATTCCTTCGTAATTTGAAATCTCCGAAACAGCTGTATTCTGAGGGAAAACAGAGGCAGAGTGTGGGGGGATTAGGGGCAGCAGAGATAGATAAGCAAACTGTTTTTGTCTCAGCAAAGTCACTGATGGGAAAATCTGAATAAACAGAGGCAGCGCAAGAACCTTGTGTTCACACTTCTAAGCAGCCAGGAGGCTAACGTGCTATTTTCTACCTCACAGTCATCCTGAAGAAGAAGAAGCCTCTTCCCATCCCTCTTTACCCTCTGTCCCCCTCCCCGATCCCAGAAGACACACAAAAATCCCGCAACATGAATACCATGATGGTCTCACACATGCCATGTTATCTGCAGTTATATGCTAGGGTGAAGTGCAAGCAGAAGTATATGATGAGCCCAAAGTTAATGGACCAAATGCTTTCAGAGTTACTTGTGTACATCCCCAGGGTCAAATTCAGTCCTCAGAAGTCCACGTGCAGTTTCCATAGAAATAACTATAAATACTAAGTAGGGAAAAAAATAGCTGCAGTCAGTCTTTTTCTCTGTATTGACACATGGTCTTTATTCTCTTCTGGCTTTATCTCTTGAATGGCAAGTTTTGGCTTGGTTTTATTTATGCAGTGGAACTTCATCAACTCACACACACCTTCAAGAGAACCAGAGTAAAATACTCATTGTGGGGATCAGTAAAGAACTAGAAAAAACTTGGCAAGAAGAAGCAAATCAAAGAAAGTCATGAAACATATTTATTTTATTGGGCTATGAAAAAAATACAGACTTGGAAAGTGAATATGATGTAATCTCAAAGGAAAATAAATAGTTGACGGAGCTGGAAGTGTCAATCAGCAAGCATCAAGGCAAATGAGTAAAAAAAGTCCATGGCCAACGTGAGTATAGATAAAATACCACACAGGCAACGAATACATATAATCAGGGGCAGGTGCACAGGGTGTTAACAAGGGAGTAGAAATGAGTAGGAAGCTGTTTCCTAGTTAGTGCTGTTCACTTTTTCATCTCTCTCCAAGAGTGTTTTTTTTTTTTAAAGATTTTATTTATTCATTTGCGAGAGAGACAGAGAGAGAACAAGCAAGGGGAGAGGCAGAGGGAGAGGGAGATAACCCTTACTTTTAAAAGTTTTAATAACATGAATTGAAATGAATCTTTTAATGGACACACAACACCAATATGTAAAATGCTTGTTTCAGGCTGATTAGAAAATATGATTATGATTAGAAAATATGATTATAAGGAATTAAAAATTTAATTGTAGAGCTACTTATTGATGATGTATGTAAACATCCCAGTAAAATAAGACTCTTGTCCAGGTAATAAAAACTAAAGGTTTGCTTATGTCAATGGCTCAGTACATAAAATCGACTAAAAAATCAACAATATAAGAATCTCATAAATTTCAAATAATCCCAATTTTACTCAGAGCGAGAATTTATGCCTTTACCGCATTTGTCTTTGGCGTACACCAAGCTTGTATTATTGAAGGCCACTAGACCTTTCTGGTGAAAGCTTTATTTACTATGACTTTGTGAATCAAGGGGAAATGAGGGAATCCCCAGGCCACCCTAAATGACTATAGCTTATTATAATCACTTTAAAGATATAATAAAAATAATCTATTTAAATTGCTTTTTGTTACAGGGGCTTTGAGGGAAACTGCCTTTTTATAAACAAACTTAGAACATGACTTTAAAATGCTGCTGAGTGGTATATAGCTTAGAAAATGATTTTAACTTTGTTCTTAAGTCCTAAGGATCATAAATAAGTGATCAGTTTGGTCAATTTAAGCTACAAGTAAACCAATTCCATTCTGGGTAAAATTTTGCTTGGGGCAGGGTTTTGTTGTGTTACATGATTCCTTAGGTCAAGTTCTGAGTTCAGCTTCTTGTGGTGAGAGCACAGCATACCTGTACCACTATCCTGTTTGCCTGACAGATCCTAACAAAGGTCCAGGCGTCCTAAAGAAAGTGTAAAGTGAAATGTGAATCGCTTAGACTTAGCATGTTGTTAGAGGTCTTTGGTTTTGGTTTTAAAAGAAGGATGGATTTACAAGATGTTCCTTGTTACCTCTAGATTTCTAGTCAGAGAAGCCCAAGCCTGAGAAAGAGTTGATTTCTAAAATAGGGGCTGGTACAGATCTGAGACAGACAGTGTGGATGCATGAAGTGTCTGTGCAATATGAGTCACATGCCCGAATGAAGCCCTTCTTGGGACAATGGTAGCAGCCAACTGTTTGCCACTCAGAGATTCCTATCACCCACCCAGCGGAGCAATCAGGAGGCAAACTCACAGAGTAAGTCAGAAAACCATGGCGGTACCATAAACTGTGCCTGAAAACTCAGTAGGCAGTTCATGCAGAATGGCCTGGAGGGCATGGGGAAGAAGAGCAGAACTCCACAAATGCAACACAGTATGTACATAATACCCTCAGAAGAAGGGTAGCCTAAATGCCAAGGAGTCATGGGAAATGTGATAAAGGAGGACAGTGGCATCTCATCAAGGGAGGAGACACTTTTCCTCCTTTAAGTAGTATTAGCACCATGTAAATCAGAAGAAGGGCCCACAAGTCTCTAAGTTAGCTCTCTCAGGAAGAGGTAGTAAGTTGATGCCCTAGGAACAAAATGAAAATTCCATAGACACCATAACTGCCAATTTACTAGCAATCTCTGCCTGATAACATAACACTTTAAAATGGAACATAATAAAAAAATAAGTCAGAGAATGACAAATACTGTATAATCTCACTTATATGTGGAATCTAAGAAAATAAACTCACAGAAAAAAAAAAATAAAGAAAATAAAATGTAGGCAATCATCACCACCATGGACACGATGCAGAAAGGAATTAAGAATAAATTAAATCTGTTGAGGAATAAATTATGTGCTCGACTTAGTAAATAAAGAAATACTATGTTATTTTCTTTAAATAAAAGGGCCAAATACATTTTTAAACAGAATTAAAAATTTTAATCTATTTAGTTGAGTTCAACAAATATTTGCTGAATTCGGTCTAAGATTCAAGCACTATGTTGTGTCCCAGGGACATCAAGATAGCTGTGAAAGATCCTGACCCTTCAATAGCTCACTACTGCCTGGTGGCGACATGCTCATTAGCTTTAGATACATACTTGGTCTAAGATCATCAGCTGCTGCAAGATTCTGACTTCCCTGGAATTTCTCTGGTCTATTCGCATGTATGATACGCAGCACACTTGCATAAAAACCTACCCGTATCCACAGAGACATTTAGTTCCGGCGGTGAAACTGAGAACTGAGTTATGTGAATGTTCACATATCAGCTTTGTCAGGAGATACACATTTTTTTTTTCCAAAGGGAAAGAGCTAGTGCACTTTATTTATTTTATTTTTTAATTATGTTAGGTTAATCGCCATATATATGTGATTCATCAGTCTTACACAATTCACAGCGCTCACCATAGCACATACCCTCCCCAATGTCCATCACCCAGCCACCCCACCCCTCCCACCCCCCACCACTCCAGCAACCCTGTTTGTTTCCTGAGATTAAGAATTCTTCATATCAGTGAGATGGAGCTAGTGCACTTTAGATAACTGCCTTGGGGCATTGGAGGCAGCCAGTAAACCTGGTTTGCATTTCTAGTTCCGCAGCCACTTCTTAGCAAGCGACCTTTAACAAGTTGCCTAATTTTTTTCTCCCATTTATTTTACTCAACCTAAAATAAGATCAGGACTGGGTGGGGGTGGGGAAGTGTGGTAAAGAGAGGAGAAGCAATAGTTAGGGTAAGTTAGAGGAGTATAAAATTCTTCTTTATTTTTTTGGAGGAAAGATGTAGGAAAAGAGATATTAGTGGGAATTATAACTAATATCAAGTTTAAAAAAGTAAAGTGAAGTATCATCAGTCTAACAATAATTTGGTGAACTATTTTTAATCTAACAGATCATTTCCAAACGGGTAATATTTCTACTTACAGAAATAATCACTTATTTTTTGAAACCTTTCAAATGCCTCATTTAAAATAAAAACAAAAACCTAATGCTGTTGATATTTAGCTATAGGTGAAACTGAAAAACAAACAATTTAACAGTTTAAAACAGTTTAGAGCAGTCTGTCGCCCTTCCCCACCAACAATGATGAAAAATAACAAAAACAAAAAACAAGACCAAAGAAATTTAAGAGCTCTTACTATATGTAAGTTATAGGAAACAGTAGAAAAGACAGTTGATAGGATAAGCAATGTGGTTTAGATTTTGCTTTCCTGTTATCTAGAAAGTTTGCATGGCCCATGTAAATTTTATCGCAATGAATCTCTGAACGGTAGCATCTTCCTCTGCAAGGTTTTAGCTACTTCAAAACCCCTGTCGTAAAACATAATTTGGGGTAGCGAAGTAGAAGGGAGTGAGCAGGGGCACAAATTAAGGGAAGAGCGTTAAAGAAATCAACACAAAAAGTTTTTATGTAGTTGATTCCAAACCTTATTTGAAAAGTCTGAATAGGATGAAAAGGTTTTCTCTATTCACTAGTTTCTCTTAATCCTCAGTCCAAACATTTGCCCCAATAAACATTAGATTATTTTTATGTTAGCAATAAAGCTGTCAGTCCTCAATAAACAGATACCCTCCTGGTGGTTTTACCTTTGCTGTCAAAGAATTGTCAATATGCATACTGGCTCTTAAATTAAAACAAACACACAGGAAAAGATGTGTAAAATAGAAGCACGCAGGAGAGTTTAACAGGAGGCTGCTGAAATCCTAAATAAATGGTAGTCCAAAGAGAAGATGGTGATTAGAAGAAGTTCAGTATTCTGTGATATAGTCAATGAGTGGTTAGTGCCTTGCTGTCTCCTTAATGGAATGCTGTAATCTCTCCTACTCAGGTAAGCCAGACCCTTACTTTAGTGTGTCTCAATTAAATTTTACGTCTGAAGTGTCCATTTGTTGTAGAAAAAGAGACAAGCTCAATGAAAGGAACACTTTGAAGATTTTTATTTCCTATGGAGACAGTTTACTTCTGTCTGGAAAGTCCCTTCAGAGTTTTTGTGGTTTGTTGTCCTCTGATTGACAATGGCTGTACAAGAGATGTGAGGAGATATGGAGGTATTGAAAATGCACATCTATTTTCTGGTCGAATCTCTACCGTTTTCGCAGTTTTTTTTTTAAAGGACTTTTTCCACAAAGGCTAATAGAATCATGTGACTGAGACAATAATTCTTGCTCATACAATTATTTCACTGCAGAATTAAGCTTTTAGAAGGGCCAAAGCTGTGCCTTTTTAATGTACTCTCTGTGTTGCTTAACAGAAGGCTGTGTATATCTGGGCAGCCACTAAATACTATTTGCTTGGTGGGTTACAAGTGTTCTTTGAAGGCTCGTCACAAAACAGCATAAATATAGAAAAGATACAGAAATCTGTTCTTAGCCAGAATCATGTTGTTTGCCCTCCATCTCTTATATCAAAAAGCTATGTAAACTTTAGGGAATTGGGCCTAAAGCCAGAGACATTAAGAAATAATAAAGTAACTGTCCACTATCACAAAAGGAGCTGTTCTTTTAATTTTGTTCATTTTAATTCTATCTGAAACGAGTAGCTCTTTTTTTCTTGAAAGAAAAGAAACAAGCAAACAGTGAAAGGGTCCTTTATATCGAAGGGTCCAAAAAAGAGATTAAAATAGGATGTGGGGCACTTAGAAATGTAACCTGGATGAACAAAGAGTTTGAGGAAAAGAGAGCTGAAGGCAAATATATTGGGAATCTTAAGGCCCTGATGAATACTCCCTTTGTTCTGAGTAATAAATGTATGATCTTCCCTGCCAACGCTGAAAGAAATGGATTTCCCAAGGAATGTCCCATCACTGGAGAAGAGATCTGCCATCAAAAGCCATCATCCTCTGAGGAGGTGTAGCAAAAAAGATTGAACATTTATGATGGCGTAAAGGAAGAAATGAAGACAGGGATGTAGAAAAGGTAAAATGTCAGCATCCTGAGAATGAGATCCACAAACATGAAAGGAGGAAGGTGGAGGGTGTCAACTTTAAACCCATGTTTTATATCTTGTGGCCTTGGGCAATTTGCCGTTCAAGGAGAAAGAAGGGACATTCTGTTCATCATGGTGTTGTTTCTTATATGTCAAACATACATAACAGAGCCCATGCCAAAATATATCAAGTAGTATCTCGTTGTCCAGAAGGAACATCTGCAAAGATGGAAAGGTCACATTATAAGAAGAGTTTAGTGCCCTGGCACATGTCACCACGCAATCTGGCTTTTCAACTTTTCATTTAGTTTCTAAGATTTGCAACTAGCCAGTCAGCTAAAACAGAACAATTTATGTTTCTTAAAAGAGTATTTCTTTTAAAGTAATGTAGAGGTAAAGATCTAGATCCAGATCACATGGGTTCAAATTTCTACAACCTATGAAACATTAGACAAGTACATAAACATTTGGCCTTGATTGATGCATCAGTAAAATGGGAAGAATGATGGCTCCTCCCCCAAGGTTGTTGTGAGAATACACAGAGTTAGTGTATGTAAAGCAGTTAGCAAAGTGCCTGTCCCCTGACAAATTATGAGTATTTTAGTTGCTTAAAATGAATTTTTAAAAACTTTAATGACTTCTCTCAGCAAAAATATGTTATTATTATTACTCCTGTACTTATTCAATCAATTAATTACAATATGAAGTACCTACTACCACAACGTAATCAGATAAAGCATGTTCCATCATATTTAAATATTTGTAAGACAATTAACAAGTTACATGACAACATAACATGTGGGTTGAAAATCTACCTACTGAATTCTTACTTTTAGTTACAGTATTTTTCCAAGATTTCCATTTGAGTCTTTAAAAAGCAAAAGATTTGTATCTCTGGTGAAATTCCCCATCTTTTACTTTTCCAGACATATTTATTATATCTTTTTAAAAAAAGTTCTTACACGTCAAACATAGAATTACATACGATCCAGAAATTTCACTTCTGCATATATACTCAAAAAAGTTGAAAGCAGGGATTTGAAGAAATATTTGCGCACCCATGTTCATAGTAGCATTGTTGACAACAGCCAAAGTGTGAAAACAACCCAACTGTCCACTGACATATGATGGATAAACACAATATGGTATATACATACAATAGAAAATTAGTCAGTCTTAACAACGGAAGAGATTCAGACACATGCTACAACATGGATGAACCTTGTAGACATTTTACTAAGTGAAATAAGTCAATCACAAAAAGACAAGTATGATTCCCCTTGCATGAACTACCTACAGTAGTCAAATTCAGAGACACAGAAAGTAGAATGATGGCTTCCAGGGGCTGGGGGCAGGGGAGAAATAGGGAGTTACTGTTTAGCGAGAACAGAGTTCAGTTTGGGAAGATGAAAACATTCTGGAGATGGATGGTGGTGATGGTTCACAACAAAGTGAAAGTACTTAATGCCACTGAACTGGATATTTCAACATGGTTAAAATGGTAAATTTTATGTTATGTATATGTTACCACAATAAAAATTAAATAAATAAAAAAATCACCATCTGATAATCCCAAAATTTGAGTCACTTCTTGTTTCTGTTTGCCTTGATATTTGGTTCTTTTGTCTTTTCTTCCCTAAGACCCTGTGATTTTTTAACTGAATGTAGGGCATTGTGCATAAAAAAATTTCAAAGATCCTCTGGATGATGGCGTATTTTCCCAAAAAGAGGAATAATGTTCTCCTAGCAAATAGATGGAATATGGCAGATTACTTTCATCTTGCTGAGGGTTGGACTTAGGCTTTGTAGAAACAATGTGTTTGTATTTTGCCCTTATTCCTAGGGCAGAGCCCTTCCTCTTGGATGAGGACATTCTGAGTCTCAAATGAAAACCTGTTGTGTTTACCAGAACTCCTCTACCTGGCTGGGTTTGAAGTCTTGTCTCCCCAGCATCACGGGACTGCTAAACTTTCTGTTCCTCTCTATAGCCTCTCAGCTTCTGGGGTTTTGTTTTGCTTTTTGCTTGGTTTGTGGGAGTTTTCTCCTGTTCACACATAGCTTAGGAGTTGGCAAACGCCTCAAGGGGAAATTGCATATAAACCCAAAGTTCACTTCTCTTTAGTTTCCGTCTTCTTTGGGATTTTTTGCTTCTCACGTCTCAGCCATCTGATAGCTCTGCAAGCCAATCTCCCACTCTTCTCTCAACTAAGACTTGGTCTGAACTCCCTCCCCCAATCTATCCCACAAGACTTATTAGCAAAGTATGGAAAAAGCCTGGGTAAATGTACAGCTCACTGAGATGGGCTTCCTTCCCTCAGGTCTTGTAGCTCTTTGCAAGTTCTGCCTGCTTTGATTACTCTCTAATGCCTTCAAAAGTAGTTTTGTGTATTTTGTCCAATGTTTATGTTTGCTTTCAGCAGGACAGTTGTTCTGATACAAACTACTCTGATCGCTGGAACCAAACGTTTATTAATACAGTCTTTTAAGATTCTAACTCTTCATTTGCCTCTGATTATGTTTTAAACATTCACTTGCTTTTACTTTAATTCACCTTTTTATTGACCAGAATACTTGGTTTTTATTTATACTGTTCTGGGTCCCTGTGCTTTTTAAATCCCAGATAGGCAAGTGTCATAAGTATAGCAGTGAAGATAGAACACATTTTAAGCAATGGGGGTAGATTGTTTGCCTTCACTTGGGTCTTCATCAGCCCTTCCAGTTTCCCTAACTAAACCTGTCAAGTGTCCCAACAACACATGTCAATGGTGAGTTCTCTGAATCTAAAAACTCAATGTCAAAATCCAACTCCCCTACCTTCAGACACTTTCATAGCCCTTAAAGATATTCTACTATGTTCTGAGACTGTTACAAAAATGTTATCTTCAGGAGACAGAGGCAAATTACCATCTTCAGAATTTTTGTCTTAATGATACCACCAGCATCATAAAATTTTCTTGGTATTTATTTAGATTTGACTATATTTATTTTCTACATTAGTGTGACCAGAATAGCTTGGTATGTGAAACTAGTAATCATTCAATTAAATTCAGCAAACATAACTTGGATGATGATTATATACAAGAATTTTAAGCAGGCTCCACACCCAGCATGGAGCCCCACATGGGGTTTGATCTCACAACCTGAGATCATGACCTGAGCTGAAATCGAGTGGGACGCTTAACCCACTGAGCCACCCAGGCACCCTTAACTTATCTTCTACAATAAGAGAATCAGATAAAGGTAGAAGAGTTTTTAGGAGATTTTCTTTTCTTTCTCATTTTCATCTGAAAATGTTCAGTTTAACAACCACTAGAAAAAGGATTAGGGTTTTGATAAAGACATTTCCCTCCCCCACCCAAGGTGACTGCATCTAGCTCATCAGAAATCCAGAGTAAGTCAAAAGAAAGGCTTGAAACTATTTCCAACTGGACATCTCCCATTGACCATAGAATCCCCTCACCTCCCATTAACACTCTATAAAACATGGGGAATATCTGCTCAGGCTCTGGATTGAGACACTCACGTTCCCGAAAGACAGCTACTTCCACTCAAACAACCGGTCCTCCTTTCCCTCTTGTCAGCGCTGTGTGCTGGGAGAGGCTGTGTTTGGTCTCTTAATCAGGCCTTGCTGACGAGCTGACATCACTGCAAAAGTTTTCACTTATTCTTTGGCAACACTTAAATCTTTGCCAAAGGCCAGTCAGTAAGTCCGAAAGTATTGTTAGTGAGAGGCTGGGGGAGTCGGTGTGTGACTGTCAGCTAGCAATCTATGGTGATGACAGGAGGGAAATCTAGGAGCTGACACCATTTTAAAGGTCACTCTGTGGCAGAACAAAAGACCTCTGACAGAGCTCTGGGACAATGGAAGCATAAAGATGCTGCTATCTGAGCACTCTGGAAATTCATTATCCTCTCCCTGATTGTAAAGACACTTTACAACCCAATACAGCTTAAACCAGCAGCTATTTGCTTTCGCAGTGGTATAAAAGAATCTGGTAAAACAGAAATGCCAAATAATGTGCCCATGGTTCAACTTTCTGCTTTTTTTTTTTTTAAATATTTTCCTTTAGTATTTTCTCCTTACCCTACATTCTTTCATTTTCAACCTTGAATTGCTAAATAATCAGAGTTTAAAGGGCTTAGCCACACACTTTCTGTGAAAAGCTATTACATACATTTCATGTCTAAAATTTTATGAGTATAGGGGCACCTGGGTGGCTCAGTTGGTTAAGCGGCTGCCTTCAGCTCAGGTCATGATCGCAGGGTCCTGGGATCGAGCCCCGCATTGGGCTCCCTGCTCAGCGGGAAGCCTGTTTCTCCCTCTCCCACTCCTCCTGCTTGTGTTCTTTCTCTAGCTGTCTCTCTCTCTCTGTCAGTTAAATAAATAAATAAAATTAAAAATAAATAAATAAATTTTATGAGTATAATATACTAAGGCATTGATAAGCCATTTTTAAAAGGAACACAGATCATTCAGGAACAATAAGAGTAAGCCCATGCCTGAATTGAGATCATCTCTTTTTTTCTCTTTGCAAAACAGGAGAAGATTTGGAAGAAGAAAATGGCTCAGTTTCCTGGATGCCATAATCTGGACCTGGGCCCACCACATGTAAGACCTGCTGGGCAGATTTGCTAGAGTTTATTCTCCAAACTCTCACCTCTCGTGTTTTCTTATTCTTTTTTTTCTCCCCGACTTGAATGGAAGACATTTGTTGTGCCATCATTCAGAAACCCAGGCCGGCCAGGGCAGAGCTCTGTAGTGTGGGAGCAAGAGCAGCTGGGATGGTCTACTTTCCTCCTTATCACCGCAGGAAAACAAGGGAGCAGGGGTCTAATGCAGAGCATGATGACTCTAGTTATTCCTACAGCACTGGATACTTGAAAGCTGCTACGAGAGTGGATCATGAGTGTGCTCACCACGCACACACAAATGGTAATTCTGTGAGGTGATGCATATGTTAACTAACCCTACTGTGGCAATCATTTTGCAATATACACGTGTATCAAATCATCACACAGTACACCTTAACCTTCACAATGTTCTATCTTGATTATATCTCAATAAAGCTGAAAACAATCCAAAACAAGGGAGCACTCAAGGGAGGTCCAGAGGGTACCAGGAAGGGCCTCTTTGGTAAAATAAAAAGGAGGAGAGAGAAGACACCCAAGGCACCAGGACCCTCACACAGAAGGCACCGTGGACATCTGGCACCTGCCAAAAATGAATTCACTTGGGTCCGCCAGGCTTGCAGACCCAATCAAAACCCAATGATCTACACATAGTGGATTTGCACTGCAAATTATCTGCTTAGGGGTCTGGGATCCAGTCTGTAATTACCCATCTGAGCGAAAACTCTTGTGAGTACACAGGGACCCACCACTCAGTTGTATGTGAACTCCACTGGGTCTATCTATCTATCAGATAAGAGGGACCAGCCTCAGGTTCCAGGGAACAGGGACACTAAGAACCACCCGCTCCACTCCAGCTTGGCAATACTTGGTAGATGAGTGGGTTTCTGTTGGATGAGAAGTTGGGTAGACACGAGAGAGAGAGAGAGAGAGAAAAGCAGCAGCAATTATGGGGCCTTGTGAAGTTGCACCTGGCTTAGGTGGGGAGGAGGCTGATTCCTGGGACGAGTCGACGCCTCCACTGTGTCTTCAAGTCCAGTACTTCCCCTCCCTTCCACGTGAAAGTGAGGGGGTTTCCAGAGGCTGCCCAGGGGGTTTTCTCTAGGGGCAGGTCCTTCTATTTTCAAGGGTGCTTTCAAATCACCTGGTCATGTTACATTAGGTAAACCACGTTTTAAAAAGCGGACCCACTAAGACACCAAATTAAGCCGAAGATCTTGGAGTCGGCCCACCTGTAAAAAGAAAATGTCCAAATCCTACCAGGTTGTTGTTGATTTTGAGTTGTCGACGTCCTGCTTCCTTTGTTTGTGTCACAAGCCACTCTTTCCCCTTCTTAATGAAAACAAGAGGGAGTGATTATACCTCCTGGGGCTGTGCCATTTATGCTGTCTGAAAGGCACTTAAACGAGTGGCACATTATCTCACACATCTGGAGTTTACCAAATTAGCCAATTATGCTGGAGCTCATAAAACGAGGCCTTAAATGTCATTTAACTAGAAAATATTATAATCACCAAGTGGTCTGATTGTAAGATGATACTTGGGGCAGCATCAGTGGTTACAGAAAACAAATCATGAAACAAAACACAGTTCAAATGCCCCCCAAATGCAACCACATATTTTCTACAGTAATACTTTCTGAAGAATACCATATTTCTGAAGGCACCAGCAATCAACATGTTTCTCATTTGAGACTAAGTCTAATCCGACCTAGTTGTTTCCGAGTTATTTGCCTTGGGCAAATCAATGCCCATGAGTTTTTCTCATAAGAAAACTGAGGAACATGCAGGATGAGAGCAGACTGATGGAAAACCATGAACTTATCAGAGATACGGAGCCATCTGTAAGGGATGGGACAATAACCGTATTAAGAGTCTTGAGTTATCAGAGGTTTGTGGTGCTGTTTTGGAATTGACAAGATTTGATTAACTGAACACATTTGGTCTCTCAGGGCTTTCATATTTTACTTGAAGGAAGAGATAAAAGCTGCTTTAAATTGCTATGTGATTTGAGGGTAGGAATACTGCAAGTTTTAGAATAGCTATTTAAAACTTAGGGGTTTAGGGCGCCTGGGTGGCTCAGATGGTTAAGCATCTGCCTTCGGCTCAGGTCATGATCCCAGGGTCCTGGGATCAAGTCCCGCATCGGGCTCCCTGCTCCTTGGGAGCCTGCTCCTCCCTCTGCTTCTCTCTCTCTCTCTCCCTCTGTCTCTCATGAATAAATAAATAAAATCTTTAAAAATAAAGAAAAAACTTAGGGGTTTATAGCCACTACTTTCACATTGTCTTCTTTTCATTTAGTATATAACAAAATTAGGTGTTTAGTGAAAGGTGATATAATATAATGGGAAAACCATGACATGCCACTAATACTTGTGTGACTTTGGGCAAGTTATTTAACTTCTCTGATCTTTTGTTTCCTCATACAAAATACAGACATAACGCTATGTTGTGTTCAGAATAGTGTTGCATTGGAAATAATATATGAAATAATATATGAAAAAGTCCCCAGCATCATGCCTGTTACACTGAAAAAAAAAAGTATTAGTTTCACATCTGTCTTTACCTATGTCACGGGAATATCTTAAGTTCTGTTTTATTCTTTTTCCTCTTTGTTTCAGCAAGAATGGTCACTAGGTGCTTTCAGAAGAGGGAGAGTAAGGGGACAGGCAGTCCTGGTTTTACATTAGCAAAATTTACAAGCCCATCTGTGAGCATCTCCACCACTCTCTTTAGAGCAACAGGTACAAAAGAGACTAGAAAAACTTTCAGGAGATACTCTGAAGCAGAAGGAAGGAAGAAGCGATGCAGGAACACACAGTAAATGGGGACACCAGCTGCTACTTGGCGGGAGAATTTACAAAATGAAACTAATTGGTTTTAAAGGCACCTAATCAGGTAGGCTAAATTTGTTCTGGGCTCACTATTTCCGTAGATGGACCTATGGGTTTATTTTTACCAAACTGAAATAAGATGAAAAAATCATGGTGACAATGGAGGACTCGCAACAGTGACAAATTCCTTGCCTGTGAGTTCTCTCTTCTCCATTAGACAAAACAACGATGGCCTCTTTGGTAAATATATATGGTATGAGGATTCCATATAAGAGAAATCCTTGCAGAGCATTTGGAAGGACGTTTTTGGGGGGGCAGGGGTAAAGCTGGGTTGAAAAACCCTGTCTTTCATTAAGTACAATATATCGATGCTTTTGCTTCTTAAAAGAACCTTAGAAGTGGTTAAGGGACTTGGACCCATGTATTTGAGCCCCAGTCCCTTGTAAACATGAATTCTGGGCAGAGAAGTGGGGAATTGCATTTCTCAGGATGGTGACGAGTACCCTTCCCTTTCTTACGGCGGGGAGGAAAATGGGAGATCTGTGCAGACATTAAGAGTATGATCAGACTTTAATGCTCTTAAACAAAAGAAAAGAAATAGCTTTCAAAACCTTTAACTTGGGGAATATAGGAAAAACCAGGAGAGACGACTTGTCTTAACTATGCTAATAGTCACACTGACTTGCACTATGTTCCTGTAGCAACAGACCAGACTGGCCGGGATGCACCTGAGTGAGAAAAATATCTTTGAAAGCAGAGTGTACTCTAAAAGCTAAATAAGAAAATGAAAAGGAACTGCTTCCACTAGGAAAAAGATTCAACCGAACTGTGCTAAAAGGATTTCTTTTCTTTTTTTAACTTAACACTATGAAATGTTTTTGCTCTGTATCAAAGATAACAGGAAGTTTTTTCTTTTGTATTTTTACAAATATTTCCATCTCTGAGACTAGAGCTCTCCAGCTTTGGGCTAATAACATGTCCAGATCTAAAGGCATTACAGAAAGAATGTCAATTTGCTCTAGAAGCAATTATACATACAGTCTAGGAAAAGGCCAATTTTACTATGCAAGGACCACACATGCTGTCTGTTTGTTGTATTACTTGATATCAAAGCAGGAACATCAAATTCTTCCTAACACACATGAAATAAAGAGCCTGGCTAAGGAACTCCCACATCCAATTCAGAGATACCTGTTGCAGCTTACAGAACTTGGAAATGCTGCTACTACTGTTTTACTGGAAAGGGACACTGCTATTGACTACATAATGCACTATGATTTCTTTAACTTTACATATATTCTGGGTAAAATGAACATGACTTTGATTCCAGTTGTCACAGATGCAGGTGTATCATTAATGCATGGCATTTAGGTACCATATCACGAGAGTACTAGCAAGAATTTGCTGATTCTATGTCACTAGGTCACCTAAAAATATTTAATCAGTTATCAAGATTATTATCATAACTTCAGAGGGGGTGGTCAATAGCAAGAATTATTATCTCTGTTTCATTTTGCATCCTTATGATTTTGATGTGATGACTTGTATTCATTTAATGAGTACTTACTATCTCTACTCAGTGCTAAACACAGTCACGGGAGATACAGAGCTAAATGAAAAATGGCCCTTAAGGAAATATATTCTTGAGGTGGGAGAGAGGAGACAGAAAATAGCCACAGTAAATTAGAGAGGTGCGTGCTATATTTTGCATAGCACATAAGAATGACTACTAAAGAAAGCGTGTGGTAGAGAAACAGATGGTCAGAGAGAGAAATGTGAGGGCATCCTTGAATGAAGAGGGATGGTTTCTTGAGTGGATGAAGGGGTCGGTCCTGCAGGAATAAGATAACGACCAGCATGTAAAGCTACAAGAATGTGAGCAGATCTGCTATCCTTAGAGCAGATCTATGTATGGGCAATGAGCCAGGAGAAGAAAGGAGGGCCAGAGTAGCACGGGCACTGTACCACAGTAAGAAGTTTAGGTTTTCTGGGCACCTGGGTGGCTCAGTCGGTTAAGCGTCTGCTTTTGGCCCAGGTCATGATCTCAGGGTCCTGGGATGGAGCCCCAGATCAGGCTCCCTGCTCAGCGGGCAGCCTGCTTCTCCCTCTCCCTCTGCCCCTCCCCATGCTCGTGCTCTCTCTCTCTCTCTCTCTCAAATAAATAAAGTCCTAAAAAAAAAAAAGAAAAAAATAGGTTTAGGCTTTCTACTGCAGGGCATATTTTTATATATTACCCAAATACTCCAAAAGTAAATGAATTAAAACACTGTGATACTGGCATAGAGATAAACTAATAAAACAGAATAGGAAATGGAGAAACAGACTAGAAAATTTAGATGATGTATTTGTGGAAGTTTAATATACAAAAAAGCTAGGATTTCCAATAAGGGAATAAAAGCGAGATTTTTCAACAAGTGGTGTTTGGACAACTCACTAACCATTTGAAAATAAAATTTAATTCCTATATGCCACACAGTGCATTAAAAAAAATCCTCAGATGGATTAATGATATAAATGTAAAACATACCAGAAGAAAATGTTTATAATCTTGGGGTTAGAAGACATCCTTCTTTCTAATGTGACAAGGTCAGATATCACAAAGGAAAAGATAGATGTAATCACAAAACCACAATCTTCAAAAACGTCAAGGTTCTGAAAGGTGTAAGGCACTATAGCTCTAAGAAAAATGACAAATTGGGAAAATATTTGTAATCTATGTCATAGTTAAAGAATTAGTACCTATAATATATACTGAGCACCTACAAACCAATAAAAAATCTAACCCAAGAAAAATGGGCAAGGAACACAAATAAGAAATTCTTGAAAGAAATGACAACTAATGGTTATAAAAGTATGTTCAATCCCAGTTACAATCAAAATAATGCTTGTAGACAATTTTATTTTTCACCTGTTAGATTATTAACAGGAGATACATGTGGGTGACAGATATACCAAACAATGATTGGTATTGTCCAGTGTTTGAGAGGGTGTGGAGAAATGAGAACTCTCAAATACTGATACTTTTTGGAAGATAATTGGGTAACATTTATAAAATGTGCATATCATTTGATCCTGTATGTCCATAGCTAGCAACTTATTTTATAAAAAAAAATTTATGTGCACACAAATGTGAAGAAATAGTATAAGGATATTTATTGCACCATCGTTTCTATTAGGGAAAATCTGCAAACAACCTAGTGGTCTGCCAAAGGGTTTAATTTAATAAATTGCAGAATGTAGATACAAAAATTACTATGGTATTGTTAAAAATATATATACTGTCACGGAAAGACATCCATGACATATGTTTAACTGAAAGAAACAATTGACCATAGTATAATCTGCCAAGAGAGGTAGTGAACTACAAAGGTTAGGAGTATGGGCTTTGAGGTCAAGCAGACCTGGATTTGAGTCCCACTTCCATTATTTATCAGATATGCGAAAATGACTAATTCCTCTGAGTCTTGGTTTCTTCATTTGTCCAACTGAAATGGATTCTAATAGAACCTACCTCACAGAGTTATAAGCAGAATTTCTAGCACATAGTAGAGGCTAAGTATATACCAGCTATTATTATTACTGTTATCATTTTTTACATACTTATTACTTTCAACCACTTCTCTTATGAAAACAACTTCAAAAAGCAAATCTAATATCCTTTGGAAAATTTTGCTGGAGTCTTTAACTGAATCTATACATCAAAGACCATTTTAGCTTATGTAAAAAAATATTTTTATCTGATCAGCTAGTAGATAGGATAACAAATCTGACACATCAATTTTTGACATAGTTCTGTTTTGAATATTCATAAGCCACAATGCAAATAAGGAACACATTTGGACACTATATTCAAGAATCAAAATAAAGAACTATTACATTTAGATAGCTGCTGTTATGAGAACTTTAAAAAATCTCAATGGCACAAAATAGAAATTGTCTTCTAGTCAGCAAACTGATTATTAATATAATTTTTGTCGTAGTTCTTATGTATACATATTTAGTTTTCAATTGTATTATCAGGAAAAACACACAAAAAAGTAGGAAGGCACCCTTTTAAATATTTTCCTCTAATAACACTAGGAAAATGAGCCATTCAAAATGAGAAAAACATGTTATGTAGTAATATGTCAAACACTTATATCAACATAAAGTTCAGACACAAAGAACCGTACATACCCTTCTATTCGGAAAATTGTTCGAAAGCTGTCTCCCAAGCTTTTATAACTGTTTGGATCAGTTGCACATCTCTGAATCTGGAACCTAGGAGGAAAATAAATCAAACAAAAAAAAAAATTCCAAGTTAAGGATTTTGCCAAATGGCTTTCCTCATTTTTCAAAGTCTTAGGAAACTTAGCCTTTTCGGGTTAATCTAAAATATTCTGGGTTTTGCTCTAGATTTTATTGCTATATTTGCCTTATATAATCTTTACATTATTTTTGTAGCCTTTAAAATTATATTTCTCTGTACTTTAATAGAAACTATAGAGAGAGGTTTTTCATCTGTTTCTTAGCCAGGCAGATGCACCCCGAGGCATTTATGCCTTTTTCTTTTATGGAAAGCATACACAGATGTCATAGATTGTTTTAATGTATAATTCAGAAATCTGAAGGTGCATATGAAACAAATAAGTAGCTCTATTTCTTATCTTAATTAGTGCCCCCTTGATGGTAATTTAATACAAAGGTTAAAAATACAGAGCAGCTAATATGGCCTAACTTTGATCCTGATTGTGAATTTGGAATTCATTCTGGTAGACAGGAGCCTGTGCCGAGAGCAAGAGTTGCAGTTGTATTGTGATACAGTTCACAATCCCTACTTCTACTTCATGATGGAACAGAGCTTGTCATTATGTTCAGGCTTCCTGAATTTTCACAGAAGCACTGTGTCCGGTATGCAGTTGGCGCTCGGCAAAAATGTATGGCATTTTAGAAAGAGAAATTCTTTTTTTCTTCTTCTTTTTGGTTATGATCATGCATCTCGCGACTCTAACCTTCAAAATTTGGGAGTTTCCCAACGTGAGGGTCTTAACTTATTCATTATGTATTTTACTTTGGGGTTTGTTTCTAAAGAGATTTATGACAAGTACTCTCATTTCCCTACACCCCAGTTGTTCTCCATTTTGGGGTTTCTTTAGTCTGCTCACTACTTGTGTTTAACTTCCTTGTCCCAATTCTGAGTTAAGAAGGCCCTTCTGTTCTTCCTTCCACAATTTTACCAAAAAATTTTAAAAGAACTTTTCAAAAACTCCTCTTCTATCATCTACTTTAAGATGCTTTTCTCAGATTGTTGGATTTATAATATGAACACTTCTACCTCTAAGAACGATGTATTTTATGGTTCTAGGCCCCAGGGAATTATGCTGAAAACTGACATATCACAGAAAAGGGTGACTATTTTGCTTTGATTGAAGCTGTTGGGCATATGAAAGGAATGAGTATATCATAAAACTGGAAAGTGAGGCTGGATTATATTTGATTTTGTAGAGAGTTGCTGAACATAATTGTGCAGGAGGGTAGCCATTCTGAGATGAGGAAGTTGAGTATTCCAGCACAGTTCTCCCAGCAGAACACATACAAATACCTACAGAAATATTTATTGCCTGACTGCATGGACTGGAATGGGAATATGGAGGCGAAACAACCATGGAAGCCATATAATAATCCTGGTGAAGATAATGCCAAAATATCAATGGAGGCAACAGGAATGTAAAGAAAGGGGTGAGTTTGTTGGGTAATCCTTTTTCTCTTTAAATAAACGCGCGCGCGCGTTTGTGTGTGTCTGTGTTTTATGATACATTCAACACGACACCCTCTTGATCCTCTTCAACCCAGCAAGCAATATTCTACTATTGCCAAAATTTAAAACGTCCTAAATATTCATCTCCATAATGGTTTTGTCAAACTTAAACCTCTATTAGCATGATCATTTTTAGAAGGTTAGTTTTTAGATAAGAACTGTATCTCTAAGATTTAAACTGTATTGAACTCATCAGAAGATCATGGACAAATACAGCTAACTCATTTAAACTGTTCCGGATCTAGAGGTACATTTGGTGTAGGCATAACCACTGGCCCAGAAGGCTCAGTAAGCAGTTCTGTCTAGAACCAAGAACATGATTTCATGGTCAGGTAGATGGACCATGTTTGGTATTTCTGGACTACTGCAAATAGATGAGATAACTTGGTACTTTGGATACAAATGAATTAACACTAAACTCAAAATTGTACAATGAGAAAACATATGTACACCTACACAACAAATAACTTTGCATAAAATTTGTTTATACTACAAATAACATAGGGAGTGATTTCCAAAATATGACATTGATTCTTGTGTGAAAAAGAATCTCCATCTCTGCAATTGCGTATTTGTAACCTATATTCATTGCTAAGTATGAAACATTTTCTTAGGTCTTAGTCGGGAAGTCCAACATTATTCTCTAACTGTTCTTTTAGGAAAATAATTTAAAATAGTTTTATATATTATAAAAGTATAATAGCTTGTAGATTTTTCTCATATCAGTAATAATTTTCATTAAGTTCACTTACCTCCATCAAATTCCTTTCTAGATGCTTTTTTCCCAAATTACCAAGTATTTTTAAAATAACCATCACATGAAATAAGATCTACAGGTTTTAAAAAACTCAGAGTATCACCTTCACTGTCAAGAGTCACAATAAATAAATACATAAATGAGAAAAATAATTTACAATATAAAGAAAAATATCCACAATGTCAAGTAGCACCAGCCCCAAATAGCCCAGGTGTTCATCAGAGGGAGCAATTACTGATTTCTGCAGAGGGTCAGAAAGGACTTCAGGAAGGAGAAGGGATTTGAGCTGGTCTTATAGGATTCAGAGGCAAAAAGAGTAAGCAGGAAAAGGCATTCCGGGTGGGGAAATGAGAGAAACAAAGGCCAGTGAGGAAAAGTTGTCCTTTCAAGAGAAGGGAAGAAAGAGATCCCCCGGCACGGCAACCTCCCACGTTTCCTTCAGGACAGGTGTTAATAGGACTCTGCTGTGGAATTCAGTTGCTCAAGTGGAGACCTGCGTGGGTTGGGGGAGGAAATTTATGAGATAAAGTCAAAAAGCCCAGTAGAGACCATTTGACCGCTTCCTGCTCCTCATCTGAGTATTTCAGTGAGGCCATCTCCCAGTTATGTGACCCTGGTCTTAGAAGGGACTATAGATGAGTCAGCAGAGGGACCAAAGCAAGTGCATCCCAATGTCTAGAAAAATGACCTTAGCCCCACTTTCACTGCTGAAGTTAGAGACATCGGCTTTGTCTATGATGTCTGTGTGCTTGGGTGACACTGAGGAAGGTCTTCCGTCAGCTTACACCAAGATGAATACGGACTACAGTTCTTTCATAACTAACTAGTCATCTAACCTTGCTATTGGGAGTCTAGGCACTTTACTTGTTAGCTGCAATTTCTTTCTTTGTGTAGAATCTGACAGATACTAGTTCTAATCTGCCATTCATTCAGTTAATAAGAGTTCTTGAACACTTAGTATGTAGTAGGTATCCACTATTTGGGGCATTACAAAGAAATAAGACACAATCCTGTGCTTCTAGTTAGGTGAAGGAGCTATGCAAATAGATGATTACCATATGAAAGTAATAATAGTGTTTCAGAGTATCCAGTGTCAGCCCAAGGAGTTTTCCTGGCACTGAGTAAATACCATTACTACTCTTCTTGGAGATGATCTCCTATCTATGGGTGGACTGTAGCTGACAGAAAATACCACTACGTGGAGACACTGGAGCAAAGAGGGAAAACGGGAAGGCTATCTTTGGGCTAAATATCTGTGATTAAATTTTACCCACCCACTTTAGAACAGGCAACAAGACCAGTGAATGGAATCCAAAAGGAGTGAGTGTTCCACTTAGAAACTGACCGATGAGTGACACTGTGTTAATTACAAACAGGAGTGGTGACATCAAAATAACATTACATGAGGAGCGTCCGCAAGCTGTGTGGTAAAGCAGTGCAAAAGGATGGGCAGGCAGGGTAAATACTAATTCCTCAGTAAAGCCACCCGCCATTCTTCACTAGGCTAAACCAGCTGGAGGTCCCATTAAGCAGGCTAAGGCAAGTACAGCTGTCTCTTCTACTGCCCATCTCAAATGCGGCGTGTCTACACTTTGCAGAGAAAGTACATGCAGTATTTAGTTCTACTACACATGACTTGTTCGGATCACAGAGTTATCAGTTCTTCTAAGGAATCTGTTTCAAGTTGATATAATTACAGTGCATTTTGGTCAGTCATGTAAAACAGCAATTTCCTTCTTCCTCTCTACTACATTTCAGCAACTTAAAAGGTTTCTCTCTTGAATTGAAGCTTTACGTCAGCATTATTCCAAGCTGCCTTCTGGGCTAACAAATTCTCTCTGTGCCCAGGGAGACAATTTTCCAGTTACGTAATACAACTCTTTGTAAAATTACACACTACGTAATACAACTCTTTGTAAAATTACACACTACTCTTGATTGTACTTAGAAGAAAAGGTTGGACCTTTCCATTGTCCTAATAAAAGCAGCTTAGACACATCTGGAATCTCCATCTGAGAAACTTCTCTTATTAGAATGAAATCCTGCTGCCAAACTGGCAAACAGGACAGTGGAGTAACACTTGAGAAGTCTTCAGTGCCTGATGTGCAGTCAGGATGAACCACAAAGAAAGGCGTGTGGCTCAAACCCTACATACGCCTCATTGCCCAGGAGCCAGCAACCCCGTCTGCTGGGGTGCCAGGGAGCACAGTCCTGCACACTCCTCGAGTGGAGGGAACAGCCCTGTCATCCGCCATGCCATAAACATCAAGTGAGTCACTGTGGTAACCACCAGGGCAAAGAAGGGCTGTGCAATGTTCACAAACAAACGTACCAGCATATTTTTAAAAGCTGAAGAATGTTCTCACTCACTAAACTGTTTTTCTCTGAACCGGTCGAGAACGATTACTGCAGCCTTTGCCACTGGCTTCGTTGTGTCCTTAGCCGGTGATACCAAATTTCAGACTAGTCTGTTGTTGATTCTCAGCACATTTAGAAATGCCAGGTTAGGCATTCAGCTGGTCTGAGCACTTCTAAGATACCGCCATAAAAAAGATCTGTCTGTAAGAAATAAAATGACTTCGCTTGCCTTAAAAGCTGGAGGACGAGGTTGTTTGAAAATATCAAAACCTCAAATTTATGCAGTGCCTTTATCTGCAAAGTAATTTTGTATCTATCATCTTTTAAAAAATACTGATGGCTAATGGCATCTATACTGGGGAAGGGAGGCTTCAGGACACACACGTACAGATACACGTATAGGCATACATGTATGTGTATATGTAATTTATAGTATATTTTTATGAAAGGTGGCAGTTGAGTTGCAAAGAGTCAGATTGGGGTCGATGAGGACATCTGTCCTGAAGCTACGTTCGCATAGCACACACTCTGCTTTTTAGTTCGATTGTCCGATTGTTTGTGGTGCTTAGGGTAGGGAACTGATGGAGATTCGGAAGGGGGCGAAAGCCGTCCAAACCATCCCTTTGGCGCTGCCATTGATCCCGAGCAGAACAGCGAGATAGGTGAAGTTTAGTTCTAGCATCATCTCCAGGTCATTTTCCAGTTCAGCAGTGTTCTTGTGCTCTCTCCTACCTTCTCCCTTCTTCAACTCCCTTCAACTCTCAGAAAAGCATTCACACCATTTATCCTTAATGTAGCTTTTCAACTGAGATACTGCCGCTCAGATCTTGTCCCCTGTTAAAGGGATTTCAGCTGTCAGAGGTGAGGTAGAAAGGTTTGTTTTGATTCGGGTGGAGATGCAGGGTACGTCTGGCACCAAAGATAGTCCTGAGTGGTACGGTTTTTCCTGAGTGGAACTGTGAGCTACCATCATGCTGTAGGCTACATAAAAATTACACCTTTGTGTCAGAGGTGAGGAACTTGGAAAAGAGACACATGCCGGGAGCCACCAGTTACAATTTAAGTGTGGCCACAAAGAAGCAGTGAAAACTAGTGAGGTTTGTAGCTTAACCCTTCTTGGCCTTTCTCCTCAGCAGTAAAATGGGAGAGCAGACAGCAGAGGACACTCTGATTTTGAAGGGACAGGGACACAGAGACTTATATTTTATGAGTTTGTTAGCCATAAGAAAGAGGAAGCATTTAATTTTGTTTTGTAAAGCCCCAAATTCCATATTTTATAGAGGTGGGAGACAGCTAATAAAAATTGTACACTGACAATAAGTGGTGATGAATCTAATGAAACTCCCTGCCAAGATCTTCGCAAATGTGCTACGAGCCAAGATCATTAGTAATTACCAGAATGTTACACATGCTCCTTAATAAACACTTAAGAAACCCACTAATGAATCAGAGATTAACAGACTAAAGGTTTGCAATTACAGAACACATTAAAAGCATAACTGTAGGAAGATTAAGTAAAGATTTTAATTTGCCGTAATTAGCCTATCTTACTGAAATAAGAGGTTTCTCCTACCGGAGTATGTCTGCTTTCTTACTGGTTGGTTGGGCATGGCTCAAGTCACACCGAACATGCAAAGACACATCTGAGGCTTTGAAATTTAGGTGTATACACCTACCTTACAGACTTCGGGAAAAGGCCCCAGGAAGCCCACTTTGAGAAAAATTCCCACCTTGTATATTTGTTTCTGTACTCTGAAAAATCACCTTCCACTAAGGCTGCCCCAAGAGAAGAAATACCCACTTTCCATGAAAGGCTAACCACTGAACTGAAGGGGGATGGGATCTCTGCATTTGCCATCCCTGCAGAAAGAGCAAATCAGATGGGGGTTGGGGGGAGCAAGGCTGCGACTTGAGAGACAATTCCATCAGTTTTCTTTAGTATGTGCTGGGGAGAAAGGTTTTCTTTGAACATTTCTCCAAAAAAAAAAAAAATGTGGGCTATGGGTATTTTGTTTTACTTTAGATTAAATATAACAATAATCCACGTAACACTGCCTTGGCAATGATGAGCACAGGAGTCCTTGAGCACAGGAGTTCTTTATTCATGTTGGAAGGGTGTAGTTTGCTGTTCTAGGCACAGATTTCTGCCTCAACATTTCCTGAGACCCTCATCTGTACAAGAGGCAAAGTTAAGAATTCTGGAGACACAGAGATGAGTAAGCCACAGACCTTGTCCTCTAGAACAGAACAAACAGGTGGAGGGCAGGGAAATGTTAGTAGTTCATTATAAAATAAGGCAGAATACAGGGGCGCCTGGGTAGCTCAGTTGGTTAAAGCATCTGCCTTCCGCTCAGGTCATGATCCCAGGGTCTTGGGATCGAGTCCCATGTCAGGCTCCCTACTCAGCGGGGATCTGCTTGTCTCTCTCCCTCTGCTCCTACATCCGCCCCGCCTGCACATGCTATCTCTTTCTCAAACAAACAAACAAATAAATAAAATCTTAAAAAAAAAATAAGGCAGAATCCAAGTGTTAAAGATTCTGGGAACTAAATTCGTCTGCAACTTAAGCATTGCTTTTGCTTGCTGGGTTCATGACTTAGGCCTGGCATCAATTAGGACCCTAAACTAAAGCTAACAAATCCACAAGGGTCATGAGTTTGGCTCTGTCTGCGAAGTGACCACCGACCAAAGTTCAAAAGCTGTACCCTTACATATTTGGCTGCTTATCAAGTTATTCTAAAAATTCAGGGAAAAGAAAGATCTTTCCTCACTGTTGCTCAGTCATCACTCTGAGAGAGTCTCTTTAGAAAAGAAATAAAGACCTATGCCTGGTAAAAATTAAGATTTTGCCTGTTTAAAGTCTGAATATCTTTACTAGGTGTAGGTGGGCCGGGCTCTGATTTGGCTTAGTGTTTATGATATTGTAAAGAAGACCAATAAATTTCTCTATGTTATTTGAAAACAGTTTATAATTTGAAGAAATATGTAACCTGGAGTGCTCAGTCAGCCTAGATAATTACTACAGATAAAGTAACACATCTTGGCAAGGCCACAAAAGCAAGGGAAATCTTCTGTGCCATGTCATTTTGAACACGCTTTTGAGCAGAGCCTCAAAAATATTATCTCTCTGAAATATCAGATCAACCCAGATAGCCTGATTATACTTTAAATAATTTCCTGTGATCCTACACACATCTAATTGCAGTCTTCTTTCACAAGCCAGGGAGATTTAAAGTCTGATATTCTGTGACTGTACATTTTACAATTCACACTTTAACTATACACTTAAATATCCTATAAATGGTTCATTATTTTGCCAACCACAAGTTTTGTTACAATAAACATTTACCTATGTGTCCCTGATTAATGTGAGGAAATAGATCTAGTTTTGTACATCTTACACAATTATAAGACATACGGTATTCCTAGTATGTAGAATCTGTGCAAAAGTTGACATTGTAAGATGAATCATGGTAAGACAGTTGATTCTACCATCTGGCACACGTTCTTCCAGTTGTTTATGTTAGTTATGGGATAATAACTAAGAGCACTGACAGTATAATTCTAAAATTTATTTTAATGACAATATGCTAGTTAACAAGTCAGAGACAAATGATCATTAGAAATTACAACCTAAATCGAATACTGTTAAACCACAAGCAATAAAACAGGCTGATTGACATAGCTGTACAATTAAAGTGCTCCAAGCATAAACTGGTCTCAATTAAACAAAAGCCTGACTAGCATGACTTTCAGTATTTTGCTTTGTAAAATACATGTCACAATATAAAATTATGCTTGTAATATAATAATATAGGGCTGCCACTTTTTGAATATACGTATGTGTGCATATATTTAAAGAAATTTCATATTTAATGTCAGCAAATGACCAGATGCACCTACCTACATTTTCCCAAGTGCACTGATGTAGGCTGGCCATTACAGTGGTTAATTAGCATGAAATCAGATTCCGCGTGGGAAGGGCGGGAAGGATGGATCACAGGATGGAAAATAACTCATTAGCAAGGTAATGAGAGTAGAGAGGGTGACTTCAGCTTTAGCAATCAAACACTAAAATTACTATAGTCATGACAAGTATCATTGTTTTCCCATATTCCCAAAATAATTATAGTTTTAAAAAATTTGATACCCCCCCCCAAAAAAGTCAGCTATATTCTTTCTCTCTCTGATCCTCCCCACCTACCTCTTTGGGTCTATAGGTTTTTCTAATGTTCATCAATAGCACCTACTGCCTGGTGACAGAGAACCCCAGGATGCCATTCTCACCTGTTGAGCTTCAGCTCATTGCTCAGGATGAGACTGAAGGTCTTGGTTTCCAGCCTCTATAAAAGATTTCCAGAACAGGGAAATCGAAAGCAGTCAGAATCTACCAGAACCCTCTTACTGGCCCTGGGAACTGAGCCACTTCACATAAACTAATTATGCCCTAGAGACCATAAGCCAAGGTCCCAGTGAGGGAGAACGTCAGAGAATATAGAGTCTCTGGAGACCTAATATACCATTCCATTTTATTTTAACTGATCAAATGTGCCTATCTTATGGTTTACTTAGCACTAATAAGGAAGGATGTTTTTCAACAATGTCAAAGAGAGAAAGATTAAGAGAGTGGGTGGTTTCTTTGCATTCATAAGCATAAATGCTTATGCTAGAAAGAAATTTGGGGAATGGAGGTAAGAAACTCGGCTAGTAAGGAAGAAAACGTGCTTATGCTTATTGGAGTTGAGGAAAATTTCAAGGGTAGTTTTTATTTTTATACCAAGATTGACCTCATATGTTACCAAGATTTGGATCTGTTACTGATTCCAAATGAGGACAGTTTTCAAAAGCATTTTATAGGTGGACAGGACCCAAAAATGATTAAAAAAGTGGTGATCATACTGCTTACTTGTAAATCACTTTCAACTTGGAGAGCATTTTTACACATGTGATCTCATCTCAGGGAACTCCTCAGTTTCACGGTTCCTTGTATTTGTAGGGTAAAAATCACTTGAGAAAGGGAAAAAGAAAAAGTATCAGCTTGGAGCTAGAAAAGCATCAGACTAGAGGGAATAGGTTTCCCTGAAGTCTCTCACCTTGTTTTTGTCTCTAGGTCAGAGAATGTCAGTAAAATTACTTCTCTAAAACCAAGCTTTTTTCATTTGTTAAAGAGGGAATAATGTTATTTGCATGCCACCCAACTGACTTTGAAGTTTCTCTCTGGAACTCTAAAAAAAATCAGCCCTGAATTAACTGTTGTGGGGAGAGCCAGTTTTCAGAGATGAATTGATTGTGTTAATTTGATCTGATCCCTCATTGTCTGGAGTATAGACTGTGGGTGGAGAGGGATCCTCATGCGGGAGGTGGGATGGACATCTTTGTGGAAGAATTTGGATGCAGTCCTATTTGAAGTGCAAGACATCATGTGATTCCGCATTGTAGACAACTGGGTTGATACATTGTAGACCAAAACAAAACAAAACAAAAACCCCAAAACCACCTTTCTATATGTATTTAGCATCTTTTCTATGGGGTTTATTTCCAAGCCTACTGTCTGCCTGGGGAACACTGACTGTCGAGACCAATATCAACTAACTCTGTAACTTCTCCTCTCTCTCTCTTCCCCCAACCCCCACCCTTTCTCCTCCCTCTCTCTAACTTTCTCTCTTTTTCTCAGTGATATGCTTGTAATAATGAAGATTCCATCATGACAGGAACCCATGCTCAAGAAACCTCCAGTGGAAGGGTGTGGTTTCATTATTATCATCAAATAACATGCTAAAAATAATTAAAAATCACTTAGAACACTGGCAACAGAAGAGATGTATGAATTATTCCCACCCAGGAGCAGGCTTAACTTGGCCACAGAATTTGCACAGAAAACTTTGTTTTACCAATTAACCAAATATTTAATAAAAGACAACTAATATATTTGGCCAAATTACAGGTGGGTAGTTTGGTGGGTAACAAAGCACTTCAAGACTATTCCACTCATTTAATTTCATAAAATGATGATCTTATTCCAACTAGCAGCTTTTACATAAATGTATGTATGTAAAAGCTGCTAGTTGGAATAAAACAATTACTCTAAAAAAAAGCCTATCTCTCTACAAATTAAGATCCAGATTAATTGGATATCTTGGTTAATGTAGATTCCCTAAAATCTTAAAGACCAAACATAAGACATTCATTTAAAATGAGACTCAAGTGAGAAACCTCCAGTGAACACATAAGAGTTGAACCTCCTCCTTCAAACTTCTGCTAGGGTGAGTTCTGGTTGTGTCCAATGAAACTGCTCATTTGCGGCCAATTAATTATCATGAGTTCCAAGTATGACAATTAGATTTTTTAATGGTTAAAAGGGTAAGTTTTATGCATATTTTATCACAATTAAAAAAAAATCCTTGTTTAAGGATGCTTCACAGCCCTTTCACCATCTCACCAAGCTGTTCCCCAAAAAACCAGTTTGGTTGGGAGCATAATAGAAAGATTAGCTCAAGAAGATGGTAGTGCTGAAGGAAGGGTTTGGGGGGATGGGGTGGGGGTGGGGTAGAGGGGAGCCAGGAAAAGGGAAAGTGCTTGAGGAAAAGGATTTAGTGCAGAAAACTGGGGGACCCTGAGCTTGTCTCATCCCTCGAACAGAGCTGGATATTTATCAAATTATTCTAAATGCCCAAGAAGTCAATCAGAGGTCTGAGAGAACAAAACTGCAAGGCGACAAGTAGTAAAGTGACCACCTTTTGGAAGGTGGGAGGTGTGGAAGTTCACTTGCGGGAGAAGACATAGCTGAAGATCAGACTTAAACAGTGGGAGTTTTCGCTCCTCCCTCCGCAAGTAAGACCTTATCACTGAGCATAGAAGAGCAAAAAAAGTGTTCTGGAACAGTGAAATTTACGAAGAATTCATGCCAACTAACATTTGTTGAGTGCCTACTCTGTACACGGCACTCACATGTTAAGACTGTTTAACTCAGACACTGACCCTGTTACAGAAGTTTGCATTCTAGAGACGCCTGGGTGACTCACTCAGTTGAGTGTCTGACTCTTGATTTCGGCTCAGGTCATGATCTCAGGGTTGTGAGACTGAGCCTGGCGTCAGGCTCCACGCTCAGTATGAAGTCTGCTTAGGATTCTCTCTCCCTCTGCCCGCCCCCCCACCCTGTTGCACACACACTCTCTCTCTCAAATAAATAAGTAGTAAAAAAAAAGTTTGTGTTCTAATAGGAGACAAACCTGTGGCATTAAAACATGAATAACAGGCAAGTCTTCCTAGATTTGTCATATTCTCGCTTTCCCCCTTGAATAGTACCCAGGAAACCCAACATAGCTTGTTTGTAGTGCCTGGGGTCAGTGGGGGCCTTCTGAATGGGAATTACCCTTCTGTGCTCTTACACTGTGATCTGCTCAAGCCTCCCTACATTAACGGCCTCACAGCACTTCTCTGGTCCTTTGTTTTCTCTGTATGGTTTTGTTCTATCCGTTATTGCTAAGCAATGAGCTATCTTTTCTTGAACACCATCGCGTCTGCCCCTAAGCCACCCTCCCTGCTTCCATCTCCTCCTCCCCTTTTCTCTCCTGCATTCCTCGTGTGACCTTTCACTCACCACTTAAAACCAGCAGTGAATGAAGGACGAGATAACTCAGCTCAGTCATGGCTCTTAGTGAGGGCTGCAGGGGCCGTACTGAGTCAGGTCCAGGAGCATCAGTGCCTGGCTCTTGTAACATCTATTTTGGCTGTTCAGAGACCATTTTCTGCATGTGTTTTGCTTCTCAGTTCCATGCCAGAGTTGAGGTTCTGAGATAAGTGGGCCTCTGGCTGAGTTTGAATTTTCCCTGAGAATGGGCTGTCCTGAGAGGAGAGAAGGGGCAGAGGGTCTCCATTTTCCTCTAGCATCCCGTTCCCTAGGCTCTGTAGTCATGCGCAGGCGGAGCGCCTCAGGCAGAGACAGTCTCTCCTGCTCGCGGGAAGACAGCCCTACCGCCCACGCGCTCCTATCCCTTTGGGGTCCTTCCGCTCCACGGGTTGAATAACGAGTCCTGTCCCACCTAGACACTGAACAAGGACTAACCTATAGCTTACAATAAGGATGAGGAGGATGGCACATAGCACAGCTGATGCCAGCCATAATGATTCCTTCATTCTGTTCCCCTATGTGTTTTGTGAGTTCTAGTCCTGTTTATTTCTTCAAATAAAATGCCCTTCTTTTTTTTCTTGGTATGTTTTCCACTTTTGCATTATGAACCACGTGGTGTCTGTTATTTAGATTCTCATAAATGCATGGTTAGTTTGAAAATTTGAGGAAAATATTCTTTTGAAAAACCTATATTTTTCAGAATTCTGACCAAATCACTGTGGTTTTCTGTTGGCGCTGATGATATTGCACTATCCCTTTTGGGAGAGAGAAGAGAAAGAAACATGGAAGAGAAAAGAAAAAGGAAAGAAAAAAGAAAGAAGGAAAGAAAGAGAAAGAATAGAAAGGAAGGCCAAAAGAAAGAGAAAGAACCACTGCAAAGGATTCTACTTCCCAGTACAAATACTTTTGGAACTGCTAAGCCCACTCTTACTCATGTGTATTAGGTCAAATTCTGGCAGAAATCACAAGACAGCTGCAATTCCATACTTTGAAATGTCTATTAAAAAATCTTGATATAATTTATAGAATAGTTGGCAGGTATTCCCTGTTTTTTCTCATTCCCTTGAATGTAGACAACTTTTGGAATAAAGGAAGGGGAGAAATGAGTATTTTCAATGGTGAAGTCAGTAGAGTCACAACTCTAAATGTGATGCCAAGAGAACATTTTGCAGTGAAGATTGGTTTGAGTGTGTATATATTTTTAGTAATATTACTTGTGTCAGATTCAGTTTCAGCTAACTATCAGGAGAATTAAAAAGCTGTACAATTACTGAATGTTTGTAGGACTGAAGACAAAAACTTACCACAGGTAAACAAATACACAGAAGACACTGCACTCTTAGATACAAATAAGATAAATTTCTTAAAAACCTCAAGTTTAAACATTTTAGAAATTTAAAGGCATAAACAGATGACTTTTTTATTACATTGCAATACCAATCCTAAATGAACATGGCTTCACCAAGGGCTTTGGTTGCTAGGACTGACGCGTCTCAAAGTAACTCACATCAGGGAGGAAGTGGTTATTACAGAGACTGTGTGTGACAAAATAGTGTAATGAGGTCTCCTGGGAACCGGGACTGGAACAGGGGAATCCATCAGGGACTGTGGCGGAAGTGATAAGCAGTCCACTAACACCTCCTGCTCCCTTTTTCATTGTGTGAAGTTGATCTGGGGAGATACCGACACAGTCAGATAGTAAGCACATCCCCAGGGCCCTGTACATCCAGATGTAGGTCATGTGACTAGCTCTTTTGAATCGAGTCGAAGTTATGTAATGTGTTACTTTCAGACTGAGATTCTTATGAGTGGGGCTTCTTCATTCCCTCTCCTGTTTCACCCAATGTACTTTGCAAGATACATCTTACATCAACACTAGTTATACCTGACATCAAATCTGTCTCAATTGCGAGAAGGAAGCAGAGGACACCGAAGCTTTAGTGGGTACACAACTACAAGACGGAAGGAGCCTAGATCCCTGTCTCACACATACTTTCTTGGGATAAATACTGACATTAGGGGTTATTTGTTACTGCAACTAGATTTGCCTTAACTGACCCAAGGACCAACCTTGGACTATATCTCTGTGTCTCTCTCTCGCTCTGTGTCCTCTCTGTAGACCAGTTCCTTCTGGTCATTCATGCTTCCGCTCCCCCCCGCCCCCCCGGCACTCACTGACTTTGATAAAGCTACCCAGCCACGGTATAATATGACACAAACCTGGTGCCCACCAGTAACTCCTTTCTGCCACTACGTGTGCCAAATATCTTTTGTTTGCTCCTCCAGACACTCTCTCCACCCTTTTCCATCCTGGTCATTGCCCCGAGAGGTGATCCAAATTGATTACATCAAAAGAACCCTATGTTCTCTGTCTTCCAGTTGGATCTGGTCAATGAGAAGCCCTGGCAGGTGACAGGAGGAAGGGAAGAAGATGAATTTGGGATATTTATTTGTCTGGTTCCTTCCTGTGAGGTTTCCTCAGGCTTGTCTCTGTCAACAGAAGTTGGCTGCTCCTCTCAGGAAGCCCTCTCTTCACGACTTTTGTCTTTCAAGTTTTGGTAACTTTTCCCTTCACGCATTCCTTTGAGCTTAGAGACAGTGACAGCTTGACCTCCTGCTGCTGGTAGCCTCAGGATCCTGAGTTCTTCCTTATGATTTCTTTATACCCTGCCCATACTTTTGTTGTGAATCCATTTATAAACCACTTCCAATTATCCTAATTTGAGAGAACTGTTTCCCTTTTCACTGCAGAATCATATCCCAGTTAAAATTCTTTACGGAATCAGTTGTCTACCACTGGCTCTCTTAGCCATGTCCACAGGATAGAGCTATTCTGCAAACATGGCTGAGCCTGTGAGTGATGGCAACTTGCAGAGAAAGAGGAACTATGCAGGTATTTCAAAACATGTCTATCAAACAATATATCTTCATATCTTCTAGTAAAATTTCTCTTCTTTTTCCACTCCTGTTTAGCTAGATAATTGCCGTCATCTCTGTTGTACTTTTTTTCTCTAGTGGATTGCCTTATCACTGAGAGAGCACATTATTGCTTTTTACAGGACCATGTATTGTGAACGGTGTATGTTCCTACTATACCATTTGGAATGCAAGTCTTTAGATTTCAAAATGGAAATGTTTATAAAAACAAAATAGGAGAAAAAAGTAGAAATAACCACAGATTAGTGTTTTTGTCATGTTATTTTTTAGTGGGAGAAACATCTTTGTACCAACCTGGATATACCACGGATATATATACAATATTTGCATCCAAAGAGCTCATCAGTTTTCTCTTGGACTTTTTTTTTTTTTTGTATAATTCATGTTCTTTTTACTGCCATAAGTATCTGGCAAAAGATGGAATCAGGAATTACCATATAAAACATTGTACCACTTTCATTCAATGTGAAAAGTGCCTTACACATGGGGAGCCGAGAAGTTTTAATAAAGTGCCTAACTTAAGGCATTATAAAAATTGTGCAAATATCCAGGTACAGAATCCAAATGTTACATTTTAAGGGTTTATTTTTTCTAAATATTTTATTTTAAGTCTTTGGTAGTAACAGTCATATCCTTTTTCTTATTTCAGGAAAAGGGGAACTAGAAAGCACTCACCTGCCTCCTCTGGGAGAAGACAAAAGGGAAGAAAACATATTTTTTCACTCTACTTAAAGTTGCATGTTTTCTATAAACTGAAACAAGGTTCATATTGCAAGACACTTATTTTTCCAACTTAATATATTCTTAAGGAATATTATTACCACTGCCCTTCACCATACATAGGAAACCCATACCATCTGCTCTTCAATATCCTACATCATCAATTTCATGATTGGGATATATGCAAAAGCTTAGATTTACTAGGACTTCATAATGGGATTCAAAGCAGGAGATGGTTATCTGTTTTCAAAAGTCATAGATTGATCATACAGCCACAGCACTGCCCCCCTCCTGAAGCCTCCCAGCGCGCATGCATGCACACACACACACCACACACACACGCACACGCATAGCTAGAATCAGGGAAATAAGCTTAGAAGTTAGTCCAGCATGAAAGCATCTTATTTACACTGATTTCTAGTGCATATATAGAAAGTGGATTATCTCTATTTTATCATGTTTCTTCTAAATAGGAACTACCTATAAAGAGACCATTAAAATAGCACTACTGTTTAAGTAAATTCCACAAAGGCCTAAATTTGCACTGTCCAGTATGGAAACCACTAGTCACTTGTGGTTTCTGAGCAGTTGAGATGTGCCTAGTGGAATTGAGGAAATGAATTTATTTTATTTTAATTAATTTAGATTTAAATATAAGAGCTAAATAACTGTAAAATATTTTTCCATTAAATATAACTTCATTGTTTTCCTAGGACTAAACTATCTTATTGCATCCCACAGATGTTTTGTAGCAAGCATGTACTTTTTACTTTCTAATATGTGGCTAAGAGCAAATGGCAAATTATGTGTATGTCTCACATTATATTTCAATCGGAAAGCTCTGGCTTAAAAACTAAGATCTAAGGCTGAAATGCTTTTTTTTTTTTTTTTTTGGCATATAGCTTCACCCTAATATATGTAGCATTATCAGAGTTTGTGGGGAAACATCTCTAGTAAATAGAGTAGATCCAAGAGTTAGGAAACCATCCTGAATTTCAAATTCAGTTCCTCTCTTATAAGCTTGCTGATACTTATTGCATAGTCTCATCACTTCAATTGTTTACATAGGTTTAAAATAAAATAAGTTTCAGCACAAGATAACCGTTAATCAGTTCTGAACCAGTGAAAGATGAAAATATCTCTTTGATGCTCCTCAAACTATCTTTCATAAGATGCATCAACTTAGAATGAAGCCACAGTGCCCGTAAGGCTGACAAAAATGTTTTCTGAGAAATCCAAAATGGAATCTACTGGATTAAATTCCAAACCAAATTAGGAACATTGAAAAGCCTCTTAAATACACAATGTTCTTTTCCTTCAAGCTATTTGAGAGTTGCAGCTGAAGAAATCCGTGTGATCTTTTCCAAGTACAAAATTTGAGGAAGATCAATACATAGATATGCTGAGGTCCTTTCCAGGCCTGTGTCGCTAGTTTGATAAAACTAGCAATTAACTAGAATCTTCCAAGCATAAGGGATTGTCAGTATCATCTTAAAGAAAATCACATCTCTCACTGGAAAACAGAAATAGCCAGTTCCTCAGGACAGTGTTGTAGAGAAGTTGGAGCTGTTTATGGAGAGACAGTGACTTGAAAATCACCAGGGTGTAATGAAAATTAAAAAGAGCTTTTTTCTTTCACATCAACCTAATGACTCTATGAAAGAATACACATATCTTCATTATAATGAGTCATAACAATGATTTGGGATCTTCTAATTTAAATGGTATGTCCTTTTGTTTTTCCTTAGACAGGACAAGAGACAAAAACTGGAAAGTTTGGGTCATATGGATCATGGTAGCACTGCTATGTCTGGAATTTTCTTATAAATATCCTATTGCTTTGAGCCTCACAGGCCTGGCTAAAACAGCAGGGACAATCTCATTTGCACTTTTATAGTTGTAGAGGGATTTTTGAGAGTTAAAACAATTTTCTATAATATTCCGTATTAACGAATCTAAAGTGTGATCATTACACCTTTTCACACTTTTCTGTGAGCTGACAATTTGGAAGCAATTAAAAAAAAACAAAATTATAAACAACAACAACAGGAAGGCATTCTTGGGTACTCAAAAGAATCTACTCTGCAACAATTTTTTACTGCCTGTTTGCAGCTTTATGCCTCTTTAAGATTATTTTTTTAAACACTATAAATGACTGTTTGTACCCTTGCGCCCTTGTGAAAATCATCACTTCAAAGGAATGTCTTGTGGCATTGTACCATAACTAAGTAAATCTCAGAAAACAAAGTGGATGCGACCCTGTTTTGTGCTATTAAACAACAGAGAACATTTTATCAGAGTCTACTTTTACTTATGTTACAAATGTTCAATGTTTGCCAGCGTTTGAATAACTTCACTTTTCTTAAAATTAGGAAAATGCTAATATTTCCCTAAAATGTAAAACTTCCATATAAGTCCCTTAAAGTTAATTTTTCAAGCCATCTATAAATTCTACAGCAAACTATACCAGGCAGGCATAAGGATACTAAAAAACATGACATACAAGGAAGTTTAAAAATCAGAGTCAATGAGAAGGAAATTCAAAGTAAATATACAGTACTATTAAAATAAATTTTATACACACACACACAGAAAATAAATAAACGCTTAAAGGAGATAGGATATACAAAGTGAGTTGATGGATTGGAGACTAGATGGGGTTAAACGGAGAAAACTTATCTGAAGCAGTTAACTTGGGATGCCAGGAAGGATGGTTCTGGGGCAGTGAGCAGAGTGTTTTCATGGCTGGATGGGAAGCTAAACCAGCAGAGAAAAGAGCCTTGTTAGAGAGTTCTAAAAGCAGTTATGTGTACATCAGTAAGGGCTGATAAAACCTTTTCTTACGGAGTAAACATGATTTTTGAAAGCCTAGGAGGGCTGTTCTGGAAGTTTAGGGGAAAAAGGCACATGTAAAGTCAAAAGGAAGTCAGTACCTGACCAACAGGCAGAAATGAGTGTAAATTATCCGATAGTTGATTTGTATCTATTTAGGAAAGGGCATCGGCGTCCACTGAACTTGGCTCTGCGAAGGGAAAATTGTGCCAGACCAATTTAATTTCCTCCCACAGAAGAGTGACAGGCAATGTCAACTGACAGGAAGCAGTAGTAAAAAAGAATGTTAAAATAGGGCCAGACATGAGCAAACCCAAATCTGGAACACAAATCTGATAAAGGTGTTTGGCAAGGTAGGGATACACGTAGGTAGAGACAGACCTGGATTCAAATCCTGACTATGCCAGGTATCCAGTGCATGAACTTGGACAGGAAATTTAAACCTCTCTGTTTCTTTACCTGGAAAAGTGATACCAACCCTTGCCATTTGCAGGGAGGATTAAATAAGATAATGTGTATAAAATGCTTGGTACCTATATTCCCCAGTAAATACTGGCTTCCTTCCAAACCCTTCTCAACCCAACCTCTCCTCCCTTCTCTTTCTCTAATTACCCATACATCTTGGAAAGCAGGATTCATGAAAAGGCTAGGAGAATAAAGCCCTGTGAAAACAGAAAAAGGGACACAGCCCCATTTCTTTTTACTCTTAAATTCTTGTTACAGGTTTCCTGGCTCTACAAGGAACCATTTACACCCATTTGGCATTCTCACGGCATTTCCAAGTTTTACCTTGTCAGATGTCAAGAAGCTGAAGGAAACAGTCTCCTTGCCAAGTGATATATATACTTTTTAAATTCTTCATTCCTATATATAGATCAGGTAAAATGCCGTGCAAACATGAGTATGACCACCAACAAACGGTAACCTTATTAATGCTTAAAAACGGCCATCCCACCAGGTCAGCTTTACAACTACAACCTTCAACTAGGATATCAGTTACTTGGTTCTTACAGATTTGTCCGGTTTGCTCAAGTAAACAAAAAATCAATTTCCTAGCATGCTCTATAACTTCTCGATAACAATTTAACACCTATGCATAAAGAAAGAGTCGGGGATTATACAATCACTTAAAATGTTTTATTTCTAGACTGAGCAGACATAAGTCTTTGAGGATTAATTTCATGCTGAGGGTTAAATTTCACTTGCATGATAGGCTAACCATTGCCTGGGGCTGCACAGATAATGAACCTGCCAAGGGATTAGCAAGGAAACACTTGTGTTATTATAAAGCGGGTACACTTCCCTTTCTAGCCAAGTTCATCCTACATGACATTAACAAATTACTCCCGCTCCCTGCCCACATTTCAATATAATGTGAGCCAACAAGTGACCCCGAACCGATAGGACACGAGATAAGATCTTCTCAGTGCATGAATGGCCATTCAACTTGCCTGTGAGAGCTAGACCTCCGGCAGGGAAACACAAGGCATTTTATCTCCATAGGGCCCCTGCCTCCCCTGCAGAAACCTTTCTTTGGTCATAAAGCCTCTAAGTGGACACAGTGCCAAGAGGTAGGAATGGCTCAACAAAAATATTTAGCCTACAGAAAAGGCACTCTCCAGAAAACACAAATGACGCAATTCATTTTTGACAAACTTGCAAGGACCTAATGTCTTCTAAATAAGAATTCAATGGTATGTGTTCAGAGAGATTTCTGATTTTTCCGATAAAAATATCCTTTACTCAACAGACCCTTCCTTAAATACCAGCTATGTTCACAGATGTCGAATCTGTTGGCCTTTTCTCAGATTTCATTCTCAGAAGATCATCTCCCGCTGGCGGCTGGAGAGAAACCCCACTGAACCACACTTACCATTGTCTCCCTCCAATTGTGGTCTCTAGGTACTTGTCATGTTTCTACTACTTGACTGTGAGCTCCCTGAGGGCAGGGAGTTCATCTTAACTTACCTTTGCATCCCCTCCAGGGTCTGACCAAATATTGTCACAGAGTGGACACCCAGCTACTATCGGCAGAAGAGAATCTCACCAGCCTCTACCGTTGACCATATGCTGATCCCATGGCACAACATTTGGAGCAAAGGAAAGCTAACAGATAAACAGAATATGTGGCTCCTGTTACATATGAAGTTATAAATTTAGGCGTGTTTAGTATAAATTAGAAGTGCTTTTGTGAAAAAGCTGATCCGTTATTGAATGGACCAAGTGCTACCAAAGTGAGACCGGTGACTCCCGTAACTTGCCAATAAGCAGCAGGGGTAGATATGCAGAATGTTTAGGATATCCATTGGTATTTGCTACAACCCAACTTGGTTCAGACCAAGAATATTTTGGGAAAGCACACTATAGTTTTATGACATATCAGTGCACCTCTAATCAAAATATTGTCCCGTGTACAGTACATAATGTTTCTACAAATTCACATTCTCATTTGCCAGCTGGAAGGCTTTACTCTTGGGCCCATAATGATCTCATTGCATGTCATGTATATTCTCAGACTAATAAAATATGTAACTCTTAAACACAGATGTGTTGAATGCTTACGTGGAAGCCTTCTGTAATGAAGAGGGAGGGACCTAAGCTTTGACTTCTGAGCTCTGTTCGAATGAAACACTACATAAGCCCCTGTTTTCAAGGCAGTTTCAGTAGAACGGTGGGGGTGGGCATCACAGCACCTGCACAGGGAAAGAGCAGGTGGCAGAGAAAATGGGTGCAGGCAGTAACTGTATTCTTCATCTGAAGGTTTGGTAGTTAAGAAAAGGGAGAGAGGACTATAAACAAGAGGAATTAATAGGAAGGTTTTTGTTTTTTTTTTTAAAGGATGCTGGAGATGAGCAAAATTGTAGTTAGAAAAATCAGGTTAGAGGGGAAAATGGAGGAAGCAAAAGAAAAGAGGGGATAGAGTGAGTCCTAGAGGAGCAGAATGGGGAGGATCCGAGGGTAGAAAAGAGACCAGATACTTCCTCTTTAGCCACAAGGATAAAGACAAGAGACACAATGCAGGTTTAAGTGAGAGTAGAAGAGTTTTGAAGAGAATCATGTCAGGTGTCCTCAGCTTCCTCAGCAGAAGGAGAAGCAAGCTCGTCTGCAGAAGCCGGTGGGAGGGGATATGATTGGAGGCTTTGGAGGCTTGAGCCGTGGGAGGGGGCCAGAGACGCTGTTGCTTCTGGCGGTGCAGTGGGGGCTCTGGAAGGAAGTCATCAGAAGTACTGACGTGTTGCAGTGGGACCGGAGAACACAGGGCTGGGCTCTCTCGCGTGTGGCTGAAACGGCTGACTGTGGGCGTCCTGCCTGGAGCCAGGCAAAGTCCGAAGGACAGCTTGGAGAAGGCCTCAGAGTGGAAGACGGGGAGGAGGAGGAGCCGGAGGGGTGAGGAGTACGCGCAGCACACACAAGAGAGGGGAAGAGCGGAGGAGCAGGAAAGGGGGGGGGGGTTCAGGTCTGACCCTGGGGAGGGGAGTTTACAGCCACCGTCCTGCAGGGGCTGGTGCAGGAACTGTGGAGACAAGAGGGGAAATGCTCGGCCACACTGAGGGTGGAAGGCCGGTAACGCCATCAGGGAACAGGCCCTCGAGGGCTGGAGGGCTGTGGGGTCACGTCTGGGCGGTTGGTAAACGGCCAAGCGATGAAAAGAGAAAGCTGTGGAGCGAGGGTCAAGGACAATGGCAGAGGCAAGTGAGGAATGTGCCGGCCCCTTGTGTGAACAGAGAAGAGGAAAAGCAGCAGGCTCCTCCGGAGGGTTGGGAGGAGCATCGGGGAAAGTCAGGGGAAGGGGTAGAAGGAGAGGGCGAGGCAGTGTGAGAGGCGGAGGTGCCCAGGGCTGGTGAGCAGGGGTCACGGGGGGAGCAAGTTTAGGGAGACCTCGGGCTGGCGTGGGCTGGGGTCAGAGAGCACGACGCAGCAGTGGACATCCCCTGGCTTTGCGTAAGTTCCTTGGTGTTCTCAGCTCCAGGGGCCTCTGTCCCCATGACACTCCCTTGACTCACCAACCTAGCGAAAGCTGGACTGTGTCACACCACCATGATCTCAAGATTTGCCTTGTTGCTGTCTCGTCCTTCCAATTGTTCTGGTGAACGAGCTCTTCTGTCCTGCGACCCAGCGTCCACTGCCATCTCCACCACCCCATCTCAGGAGAGCGGGGCCTGCAGATGGGCTCCAGGTCTGCAATGAGCACTGGGAACCAAGCCATCATCCCAGAGTCAATGGAAGAGATTCTAGATCAAGGTGTGCCACAGCTTTGCTTTCCCCATGGAACCATGATGTAGGCGAGTGGTTTTATGATTACAGTCCTCACACAAAACGAGTAGTTTAGGAATGGAAAGAATTAAGTCAGAGTCAAGAGGTAGACTGTGAAGAGATGGAGCTGGTCAGAGGTGGGCAAAATGCTCCCAGCTGCTGGGGCTCTCACTCTGCTTTTTGCCTCTGGGTGAGGACTGGGGCTTGCTGATGCGAGTTTGGATGGAAAATAAAGGAGCCTTGATGTCTGTAAAGAGTTCTTACCTTTTTCTGGAAGAGTGAAATAAATGCAAATTACAGAAAGCTATGATAGAGCTATAGTCTGGTGTAACAGTACCTTCTCAAAGCCCAAGACAGGGAGCTGCACGGCTCTGTCAGGATCTGTGGGGTCTTCGGGGCCCCAACGCTACCCTGGGACATGCTGCACCTGCACCTTCTCTGGGTGGCCACCTCGCCTCTACTAAGACTATTTGCTATTTGGCTTTTGCTAAATCAATCAAGGGCTGTAGTACAGACTTACAGAGCATGACTGCATGGCCTCTTCCTGCCAAACCGGAGCCTACCTGAGGTAATGTAGGTGAGGTGTAAAGGACAGAATGTGATATCATAAGCCTGACACCCCGGAAAGATGGCCTCATCTGCAGAAGGATCAATTTTAGAGACAGGAAAAAGTAAATCTCGGGGATGCTGGAAGATGGGAAAAGGGCACTGTTAGAAGCAAGCTACATTCTGTTGATATTCCAGGCTACTCTGTCAGGGAGATATGATTTGGCACATTAGCCAGCATTCCTGTTCATGGCAGCATGAAACAGTGATGCTTCTCTCTAGAGTAGAGTGGCAAGTCTTCTTTATTTGTTAGTAGTCAGTAGCTGCCAGAAGAAACACACTTTTCTCTTTTAATAAGCATTTTAGTTGGTTAAGCATATTATACCAGTCCATCTACTAGTCTCTTACTGGAAATTTCAAGTTGTTACAGGTTAGTACCGATTTCAGCATCTCACTTGCTATGGAGTGTGTATTCTATAATCTGCCAAAAAGCATTTAGCTGAATGAAGTTCCACAATCTACATAATTACTACATAAAATATATTTACTATATTATTATTTGATGTTCCCTTTAAAGGAGTCACTGGAGTTTATTCAAGATCACTTACTTATAATAATTTTCCAGTTCCCATATGAAGGTCATTAAATCTTAATTAAAGTGCATTTGCTGTCAACCATAAGAGGCTCTCATTCAAATTATATTGACAAATTTTATTATACATCCCCACAGTCTTAACACATTAACTCGTCTCTCAAACCAAATTTCAGAAACAGATAGCACTTGCATTTGTATGTGCTAGGGGGAAAATAATAAACGTTCATTGAGTATTTACTATGAGATGGGTTATTTTTCCCTGGGAACACAGAACCGGGAATGCAAAGAACAAGTTTTATTTAAAGAATGACTATTCTGGTGGGTAAATCGTCTCCACAGCTTAAGTGGAACTGGCCAATGGGAACAAGATTAACTTTCCTATGGTTCAGTTTCATAAAAGGCCACACTGTAACACTAAGTGACAACCGTTGGCTCGGAAAAGCTAATCTGACATATCTGAAACCAATTCCCTGTCTGCCCCTGAATCCAGTCAAACATCAACAAATACAGCTGGGACAAGAAGCAAAAGAAAAGTATTCTGGAGATCCAGAGGCTCTGGTTCACTTCTGGGGGATGGTTCAAAGCTGATGAGGAATGGGTTGGGAGCTCAGAGGCAAGAGAATGACTCAAGCCCCAACCGCCCACAGCAGCACCAGAGCTGACCTTTCAGAGGGATGCTGGGGTTCACAGATGCAACTCCACAAGAACATCGTCTGATAGCCTTCACAGTCATAATCACAGTAGAACTGAATTCACCATCAAGAATGGAAGCCAGGGTTTTTACAGAAAAATTCTCATCCAAGAGCTCACTGGGGAAAACCTGTGAGAGTCGATCCTCCGTGATGAGAAACAAGAAACTTCTCTGATGGATAACAAAAGAAGAGTTTATTTCAACCACAAATATATTTGTTTGCCTTTATCTTTTGAACTTCTGAAGCAAAATAACTGTTACGCTATCCCTTCTTGGAGTTATCTTTTATCTAACAAATATTTCTGTGTTCTCAACATCATTAAAAAAAACAAAAACAAAACACAACTCTCCAAATGGGTAACCTGAGCAAATTCCTTACTAGCTTCACTCATGAGAACAGAAGAATCAGTTTGTTTTGGACAGACTTTATTCATATAACTTTTCTTGAAAAGTATTGTCCTTCAAATGGCTTGATAACATCAATTTCCTTAGATAAGGCTCTAAACAACCAAATGTTGCTCTCCAAAAGTTTTCCCACTTACTATTATAAGAGAGAATTATGTGATACACAAGGTTCCCAACATCTTTCTAAATTTCAGGAAGCTGTGACACTCAAAAATTGTAGATGAGCAAATTTTCAATAGATCTGATATCTGATGAGCTACAGAGAACGGAAGAAGAACTAAGAGACAAAATGGCAGCAGCTTTGACACCAGTATTTTGAGGCTTGAACGCTAGTTCTTTCTTTTTTTTTAAGATTTTATTTTTATTTATTTGGCAGAGAGAGAGATAGTGAGAGCAGGAACATAAGCAGGGGGAGTGGGAGTGGGAGAAGCAGGCTTCCCGCGGAGCAGGGAGCCCGATGCGGGGCTCGATCCCAGGACCCTGGGATCATGACCTGAGCTGAAAGCAGACGCATAACGACTGAGCCACCCAGGCGCCCCTTGAATGCTAGTTCTACCATGTAGCTGTGTAACTGAGGACAGCACTTACCTGCTCTGGGTCTAAAAATAAGAGTATTAGAGGATGAAATAAAATTACGTATGGCATTAAATTAAATGTTAATTATTTTATCTTTTAGTATTACCATGGCACTAATTAAGTGGTAATTATTTTCCCTTTAGGACCTCTGGGTAAATGAGATTTTCTTTTCTTTTTTTTTAAAGAATTAACATAGTAAGCCTTGAATTTCTTGAAGTATAATAAAAGTATCAAAAAAAAAGTATCAACATGTCCTTAGTTTGTCTACTATATGTAGTACATAAGAACTTCAAAAAGATCAGCTCTCTCTCTCATGAGGACGTTATCCTTCTTAAACACACACGCACACACACAACAGAACCCAAACCCAAACTACTGGGTATGCTGTAACTGGAAAATACGGAGGGCTGAATGCAAAGCATAGTTCAGGTCTCAATTAACTTGGTAGAAATAACTTTGGGGCTTTCAATTCTATAAAAATTACTTAATGACTTTTGGTAATATCTCTTCTGTCCACTTTTTACAGTTCTTCCTCAAAGTCCTCCAGAATCCACAACTATCCCCTTTGGCCAAAGGCTCCACTGGTCTCCAGGGCTAGAAACCTCGGAATCATCTTGTATTTTTTTTTTTTCGTTTCCTTCCATTCCCTGATCATCATTCCCCCTCAATTTTCCTTTCAAACATCTTTCAGCATTGTCTTTTCCTCTCCATTTCCACTGATTTCTTGACCCAGGTTTATATTAACTCACAATTGTACTCATTTATTAACTCCAGCCTCTTTACTTATTTCTACTTGTAACTAGCAGTCTTCCTAAAATACCACATTCACCTAATACCCTGCTCAAGCATCTACAATGGCTCCCTGTTGCCTGGTCCATCAGGACCAAACACATGTGTCTTGGGTTTAAAGGCTCCATAATCCATTCTCATTTTACCTGTCATTTTAGTGTCCACCTTTCAAATCATCTCCTCTGTCCAAGTGAGGCCAGGGCACTGAGCCCTGATTACTTGCTCATTTCTTTCTCTGAGCTTTACTGTGTTCTTTCTCCCCCTTGGAAACTTCTCTTACCATATTTCTCACCTAAATCTTATGCAAAGCCAGAAACCTTACCTAAAGATCTAGACTCTCTTTTTTTTTCTCTGAGTTCCATTTAGATTAGCACCAAATTTCATCTAATTTTTCCACATATTTTGCCTCCTTAAATAAGTTGTAAGCTCCTAGAGGATTAGGTGGCATGCATTTTATGCATTTCCCCTCAGCCCAGAGTCTATACTCAAATACATGACCCAAAGATATACTAACAGATGCTATAGCACCAGATTTCTTGTTGTTAGCTGGTGTTCTTTCTCCTCTTCTTCCTAATAAATTCCCTGACTTATTTGGAGCAACAAGGTGCCCAGGGGAAAGACTACATTTGTCAACCTTCCGTGCTGCTTGGTGAGGTGCTGGCAGGAAGTATTAGGTGAGGCTCCCAGGAGATGACTTTAAAGGTGGCTGATTCCGCAGGGAAGCATATTCTTTTTGCCCAGAAGTTGGATGTAGAGGTGGAGGTCTGGTAGCCATTTTGCACTGTGAAGTAACTTTGCCAAAGGATAGGAGGCACAGACAAGGAATAAAGGAGTCAAAAGACTGAAGGAGCTTGGGTCACAGATGATATCGTAGAACTCTGCTCCTGACTTATTTGGGAAAGAGGACTCACTCTTATAGCTAACTACAATTCCTAACTCATATTGGTGCCAATAAAGGAGAAAGAAGTTTGCATGTAAGGTGGCACAAAATGAGGAGAAAATCAGAATCTTCAGTATAAACAGGAAAAGAATAAAGTAGGAAAGGTTTGAAAACTGGAAAGAAAACATGGCTTATCAAGGGGTGCACCCACATGGCACTCCCATCCTGGTGCTACAGAAAGAAACTGGGGGTGGGGGAGGGAGGAAGATGTGGGGCTAGGAGACTAATGCTCCCGGGTCCATTACTCTCTGGGGGCCGGCCCTTGATATTATGAGGAAAGAAATTGCTCCACTCCATATGGAGTGGAGTCTGGCTAATACTAGAAAGAAATCCTTGGTTAAAAATTCATATGTCACGTAATGACATTCACAACAGCTGTCAATTCAGTGTGATAATCCTAATCAGCTAGGACGTTCCGTGATGGAAACTCCATAGCTGACTTCTGGAAGGTGAGGCTATCGATTTTACTGTGACTCTGAGTGGGAGGGGCAGCAGAAAACACTCACCGATAATCAGTGTGCTATTCACTTGGCCCACACAACTTTTATTTAATTATTAAAATAGTACAACAAGGTAAATATTATAAATCTCATTTGTAAAACTCATCTAGGGTCATCAGTTTTTAACATTTTGCCACACGTTTTTCCTTCACCCTCTCTCACTCCGTGTATGTATATACATATATATGTCAATGGCTATAGAACATGAATATTTTGCTGAGTCACTTGATACTAAGTTGAAGACATCATGACACTTCCTCCCTAAATGCCTCAGAGTATCTCCTTAGAACAAGGACGTTGTTCAACATAACAAAATGCCATCATTTCACTCACAAAATTTAGCATCGGTAAAATTGTATTATCTAATGTTCAGTCCACATTCCTATTTCTCTAACTGTCCCAATAACATCCTTTGTAGTTTGTTTGTTGCCTACCATACTACATATTATATTCAGTGTCATGTCTCTTCAGTATCCCTTAATCTAAGAGAGTCCCCTGACCTTTGATTTAGTCTTGTAAGACTTTTCTGAAGTATATAGACCCAGTTGTTTGTAGAATGTCCCACGCACAATCTGAATTTGACTGACTGACGTTCCTTACAGTTTTTTTTTAGGTCAAACATAAACAGTTTTGGTAAAAATACTACATAGGCGGTGTTGTATCCTTTTCACGTGTCACATCAGGAGACACACCATGTCAGTTTGTCTGTTTGTTGGTGGGCAAAACTACAGATTTTGATGCTTTACATTTACAAAAGAAGTCCAGTTATTTCAAAGGCACCTAATCGATTAGCATGCCAGTCCATCATTAAACAGGTAACAATTTACCCCGCATTCACTTTCTTTTCACACCTTAAGAACACATCCTTCCTAATTTATAATTCCCCTTCAATGAGAGAAATAAAAGTGTTTTCTTACTTCTAACAAGTTTTCTGTCAAGGAGAATTGTTCCTCCTCCAGATAATATGCAGACACAGCATCTCTCCCGATTCCCTTCCATGTGCCCTTGTTAGAAGCTGGGTACAGGGGGTACCAGCAATGCCAGCGGTGTACAAGGGGAGAGCCAGCAAACCAATCACATCAAACTGTGTTGCCCAGAGAAGGTGTTTGGAAGAGACAAAGCCAGATCTGAAATATGATCCCTGAGCACTCAATCATTTCCATTTTATTTTACCTAATGAGGCAGGAGTTAAAAATGTCGACCTGATCAGAGTCAGATGGAAGCCTTACAGGAGCGGGACCCCCACTGCCCTCCTGTCCCGACACCCTTTGTTACCTCCAAGTGAGCTGAGACCAGGCTGTGAACCATGTAAATAGAAGGCTTCCAGGTTAATGAAAAGCTTCAGCACCATTCAAAAATCTGGACAGAGGGTCATGCCGCCTCCTAATCCAAAGAAACTTCATGCAGCTTAGTAATAAAGTTTAATGAATGCTGGTCATTTTGAATCATGAGTCTGTGAGACTGGCCAACGGCTAATAGTTTCCTTACAGAATCTTCTCTTTAGCTGGGACACAGCAAGTACTCGAAAGCTGCCTGGGAAGCCGGAGTCGCACATGAAATGTAATATTCCATATGCCCAAATCCAGGGGGAAGTTTTTGAAAAGGGCAGTAAACATTTCTCACAAGCTGATGTTTTTATTAGGTGATGGCATGCTTTGTGCTGCATTTCATTCATTATCTGCAAAAGGAACTTTCTTTCAACGCCATGTCAGATCTGACCTATTGCAATCATGTAATGTTGTATAAAGCCGGCCTGCAAAGTAGCTTCTCCACCTTTCTAGGGGCGCAGGCATGTAAGGCAGTCTAATAATTTTAACAGAAACTGATCCTGGACAAAATTCACATCTCCCAGAGAATCAAGCATGGATTTGCCTTTATTAATTTTAAAATCTGACTATCCTAATTGCTTAGAATAACAACATAGAAATGGATGGCTTTCTGAAAAAAACTATGGATCATTGTCAGAGTGCATGAAAAAGCCATATAGAAGAAGGCAAAGATCAAATGCTGCTTTCATGAGGATGGATGCACACCTTATGTCCTTGAGATTCATTTTAAAATATAGTAGAGATCATATTCTGGTTACCTACTACATGGACTTAGATATGCCATAAGTCAAACCATAGTCTAAAAATGTTCTTGCTTGCACACAGCAGAAGTCTAAAATGTGCCAAGCCATATATGAGGCACTGGGATTTTCAGGAATGCAGAGAACTTTTCCACATTTAAAAGAGCCTCACACTGAACTCTTTTGAATAAAACTTCTGTAGAAGAATATAATCCAACTGGTGACCAAATTATCGTATTTGCCTCAAACTCCTCTTTTCAGTGAATAGGACTTGCTATTGGCTTTCACCTATTCTTGTAAAACAATTAGCTGGGATTTTAGACATTCTCTTGACAGGGAGGTCTGGGAATTCAATGTAAATATGGATTTGAAGATTTATGGGGCGGAATATTGTGATCACACACCGGCGCTTCTCCAGTTTTCCAGAGATCATAATTCCTGCCTCTGTTTATTATTCAGTTTATGGTTGGAGCATAACAGATGATTCATTTTTAATGTGATAAATGTTTGGGGGTTTGTTTGAGGGAAATAAAAGTTTATAGTTCAGCACTGGACATGGATAGTAAACTGGAGTGTAAGGCAATATATTTCTAAAACATGGTGATTAGGATATTTATTTGCTCCTTTATACCCAGGGCTCCAGTGAAGAGTGACTGGTGGTGTTTACTTTTAAACCCCTGAACCCCATTACTCTGCTTTGCAACGTTCTAGAAGGAACTTAAATTTTCTCAAAAAATACAAACTACTACTTTCTAGTTGTGAAAGGAATTTATAATTCCTTATATGTAGACAGCACTAACTCTATACAAAGCGTCAGAGAGCAAACTGTTATCAAAACAAAGTACCCTGACCCATAAGAACTTACAGTCTATGAAAAAAAATTAATGCTTGGAAACACATAATAGTCTCTGTTATCCAGATTATCTCCACAGCAAGGCAAACTTCTGTTTAATTCACGTATCTATCTATCCATCCGTTCATTCAACAAAAGTTCATTGGGCACATACTAAATGTCAGATGCAGTTCTAATGCTAGTGATACAGGAGTGAGTAAGAGAAAAGTCCGTAGCCCCAATGAGTTTACTTTCTAGGGAGGGAGACTAACAATAAACAAAGAGACTAATACATCTACAGGCCCTAATCCCTTTCCACAATTTCCAATACAAATGCTCAAAACATCCAAAACCATGATTTTCCCTTAAGTTTGTGGCAAACTCATTTGGTAGCAAAACCTTATCCGAAAAGAAGTGAGGCTATCTCTAGTTTTCATTACATTTAGTGTGAACAGTGTACATGTTTAGTTGTAGAATTATTACATTTGATTATGGAATGCTGTCCCAGACCCTACTGGGGTGTTCGTAACACACACAGTGCACCATACTGCTTTTATAAAATACAAAAATTTCTGACTTATGAAATATCTGTCTTCAAGAGTTTTTTTAAAACAGTTTTACTGAGGTATCATTGATACACAAAGAACTGCACATAATTAATGTGTACAGTTTGATGAGTTTGGACATATGTGAATACCCACAATCAGCACAACCAAGGTAATAGACAAATCCAACTTTCTAGAGTTTCCTTGTGTCCCTTTGTTTTTGTTTTCATGGTAAGAACATGAAACATGAGATTTGCCCACTTAACAATGTCTGAAATGCAGGGTACCATACTGTTAACTCTAGACACCATACTGTGCAGCAGGCCTCCTGCATTAACTCATCTAGTTTAACAGAAGCTGTATGCCCGTTGAACAAAAACTCCCATTTCTTCCAGCCCCTAGCCCCTGGCAACCACTATTATAGTCTCTGTTTCTATGAGTTTGACTATTGTAGCTATTTAAATACTTCATATAAGTGAAATCATGCCGTATTTGTCCTTCTGTGACTGGCTTATTTCATTTAGCACAAAATCATTCAGGTTCATCCATGTTGTTGCAAATGGTAGGATTGCCTTCTTTTTTAATGTTGAATATTATATTCCATTGTATGTATATACCACATTTTCTTTATTCATTCATCTGTTGGTAGTCACTTGGGTGGTTTCCATATCTTGGCTATTGTGAATACTGTTGCAATGAACATGGGAGTGCTGACATCACTTTGGGATCCTGATTTCAATTCTTTTGAATATATGAAAGGGATGGGTAGATCACAAGGTAGTTCTATTTTTATTTTTTTGAGGAGCCCCTACACTGTTCTCCATAGTGGCTGCACCATGTTATCATTCCTAGCCAACAGTGTACAAGAGTTTTGGTTAAGGAATTTAGATTTGTGTACCATAACATCAGGAAGTGAGTGAATGAACCGATGCATGGATGAATGGATGAATAAATAGATGTTCAGATTTTTTTCAGGTGAATCTGATAATTCTTACATTAAAATATACAGCCGTCAGTAGATTGATAGATTTTGCAATGTTTGCGACCTAAACTCAGGATATTTGATAGTTCTTGGCCCAAACATTCATTGATTAATTTCCTAGTACCTACTTTGTCTACTGAGGAGACTAAAATGAATAAGGCTTAGTCCCTATCTTTGTAAACTACCATCTAGTAGGTGACATAGATATGAAAACAGAATGTCACATACTGTGATAAATGCCACTATCACCTGACTCTGCCTGGGAGTACTGGGGAGAGGAGGTGACATTTCAGAAGCGTTGAAAGATGAGTAGATGTTTGCCAGGCAAAGAAGGTAAGAGAGGACCCTCCAGGAGGTGAATTTCTCTGTTCAAAGGCTCACAGAATTTGAGAAGAGCATGGGATGTTTGAAGAAAAGGTGAGAAGGTCACTGTGGCGGTAACAGCGGGTGCATGGGGTAAACAGCCAGGAGGTAGAAAAGCCTGGAGTCAAAAGAAGGCCTGTCTGTGGCTTTGCAAAGGAGAGTAGATGATTTTTATATGACATTTTCAGGCACGGAGGTGAGTGAAGCACCCCAATTTTTGCTTTCTTTCATTTATTGTTTCAAGAAGGTAATGCTGGGAGCAGTAAATGAAGGTTAGGTTTGAATAGGGACCAAGAGTGGAAGGCAGGTCCTTGGGACTTGGTGATAAAGGCTGAACTGGGGCAAGAGCAGTGGGGGCAGGAGAACAGAGTTCAGAGACATACACAAAAGGGTATGATGACCAATGGATATGTGGAGTGAGGGAGAGGGAAGAGTCAGGGTGTCGAACTTGGGTGACTAGGTAGAGAAAATCAGGTAGACAAAAACACCATGAATTGAGATAATCATAAGGCATTGCTAAATATTATACAACAACCCCCAGAGGTTCCCTCTTTTAAGTTATCACCTTACCTCAGAAGGTCAACAATATTCTGTTTTACACAACTGTGGACCCTATTCACAAGGCACCATGAGATTAGAAATTTTTTTCTTGTACGTAGGGACTTTCCAGTGGGAGAAGCAAAAGAATTAGGCATTAAGTATATTCTCCATACTGTCAAGGCCCAGATTCATTTCCAGTGTCATAAATCATCATAATTAACAACCTCTCAACCAAATGGATCCCCAAGCACTTTCCAAATTATGCAACTCTGGAGGTGAATTGTCTCGGCTGTCCAACAGCTGTCAGCAGCACTCTGCAACGGGGACAGAATGAGAGGGAGGATGCAGAATCTCCAGGGAACTCTGTGCAGTGTTTAGGTTTGTGGAATGCAGGTCCCCAAAGTAGAACTTGGCTCAGAACAGGGTCTCATCTACTCTTGGTAGAAATGCAGTAAAGCCATTCTTACTTACTTCTTACTTCCAACAGATTGCTCTTTTTTACAAAAGATACCTGTGAATGGAATCAATATCAGTCCTTTGCCTGAGAAATCAGTTATATATTTCAAATCACATTTCTTATTTTGGTAATGGCTTCCTTATCAGGAAGGGCATGGTTGGTTTGAGTGAAACTTCATTTCTTTTTCACATATTAAGAGATCAATAAACGAGTCTGAAATTGAATTGAATCAGGCTGTCTGGAATCTCATGTGCTCAAATTCACTTTTTTTTTTTTTAAGTTTGGGTTTTGAGGGGTCATTTTGTAATCTGATAGAATTCTGACTTTTCATCTCTCTCCCTGTTCGTCCAGGCCCAGCCAATCACAGCAAATCCCCTAGAATATTTTCTTAATTTTGTGCTTTTCCAACTAAGAAAGGCAAGGGGTTTGCAAAGTTGTAAAATTAATATGGTGAATATTCTTGGAGCTTCTAATTTATTCTAAGATTTGGGTTAAATACCAAAATTGATATAGTGTGAAGTGTAATGTAAGATTAAAATAAATTTTAAAGATAATATATGAGAATTTGAGTTTGCTTTGGACCACTCAGGTGCATCCTCAGATAGTTTTCTTATTCTTTCCCTGCCCTCATCTGCTCATGTATATTTGTTCCCTTTTCATTTGATATGGAGAGGACTAAGGGAGTAAATTTAGGAGACAGTGCCATAATAAGTGTTTTTATTTTTAAAGCGTGGCTTTTTTGGGCAGCAGGGGGATGAATTACAAAATTTTGACATGATACCTCAATTCAAGAAATCTGATACTAATGAAATAGTGATGAAAAGGGCTTGTATATTTATGTTTCATAATAAGCAAAAACTATCGCTATTAGTCTGAGAATAAATCAAAACAATCTAAGTCCAGTTGACATAAATAAATCATTTTACCAATACCATTCTAAAAGAAGAAGAACTTGTTTCTTATATCAGTCCGATGTGTTTCTTATATCAGTCCGATGTGATAAAGTTTCTGGATTGCCGATCCTGTACAAAAACTCAGCTAATCACTCTAAGCGATACAAAGTGAAACGAGATAGAAACAGCATTTCCAAAGCTTTGGGTCATGCCACTCTTTGGGAAGATCTATCTATATCTCTGGTGGATCTTGAAAATCAGTTATCCCGAGTTTATTTCCTGCTAAAACTCATGCCAGACATGTAATTAGGATCTATTATCATGTTAATATTTCAGAATCAAGGGCTTAGACTTTTTAAAAAGTTGAACTTGTTTTACTTACTTTAAGTTACTTGTCAATTCACTGTTTAAGTAATTCATCTACCCATTGGTTCAAATCTTTATTGTTTTCCAGCTATGTGCCAGTCTTTGGGGATCAAGTGAATGACAGACGGCTCTTAGAGACACAGAAGTTTCAGTCTTGTGTGGATACAGGTAAGTAAACAGGTAATTAGCAATACGTTGTGCATGAAGTGCTAGGATCAAGGGAAAGTTAGAGGAGGGCACACAGTAGCAGGTGGGTACCGGGCCCTAATCTAGGAGGGGGAGAAGACCTGCCAGGGGAAGTGATGGGTAAACAAGGGCCGAAAGGATGAGGAGTTAGCCAGGGGAAGGGGGGAAGGAATGAGGTGGAGACAGACTATTCAAGACAGAGGAACCAGCATGGGCAAAAGCAGAACGAAACAAGAGAGTGGTGTTTGGGGGCACAGAGTTCAGGTAGGAGAATGTTAGGAAAGGAGGAAGATAAAGCATGTAGGGGCCAGATGTGACAGCCCCGTGAACAAGAGCTGAGGACTGTGGGCTTTATCCTGAGAGCAAAGGAGAGTTGAGCCCCAAAGATGGGAAAGGAGCCTAAACTTTATCCAAACAGACGTCACCCTGACCGCTGGCTCAGAAAGAAAGCGAGATAGTCATGCATGCTTCCAATCACACCAACCCATATTTGTGGGGAAGTAATGATTGCTACCAAGGACCGACTCTTTGCCAGAAATTGCACGACACTTTACATACATGAAAGCATCTGGTACAACCACTCCATTTGTTGGGTAGCCTGACCTCTATTTTACAGATTAGGAAAATGGGGACCAGTTAAGTAATTGGTCAAGTCAGCTAAATCATAAAGTTAGGATTCAAACCCAAGCCTGTCTTGCTCTAAAACTAAAATTCTTTCCCCCACCTTAGATTACTGGCTACAGAAAGCAGTAGAAGATTTTGAAAGAAAGGTCCCGCCTGCAGTCTCTGTTAAGAAAAAGCTTATAATCACAGAAAGCTACTTAGTCAGGACTCAGATTTGACTACCCTTTTCCCCCAGACCTTCAAAAATGATGTTCACCAGGGTACCTTGTAACCACCTTGGAATATTGAGTGACAGTTCATTGCTTTGTTATAACATGTTCCTTTCTCCATATTACCTGCATTCTCCAGGCATCTAACAGAGCCATAGCACAGGGAACAAAAGCCTACTAAAGTCTCCGAAGGAATTTTAGCACCAGTCAGCCAAAAAGGAGAGCAGGGATTCTGCATATACTTAGGAAGCAATATTTTGGTCTTGATTATGCTCCATGGGACTCCTTCATTCAGTACTAGAAATTCAGACTTAATGCATAATACAGGGACCACGGCAGGTGACAGAGAATCCTGTTTTCTACCTATTCTTACCCTCTACTACAAATGGTAGTGGTGGAAATGGTGATTAAAGATTATGACATTCTACAGTCCTCTTTAAATAAGACATACAATATGCTTATGCTCCACGCATGGATTACTTGGTATCTCTATTTATAGGAAAACATTCTTATTATGAACAAGCTAACAGATGCTGGAGTCATCAATAGTTTATTAAACTTAGTCTTTTCTATGCACAAAATAAAGTACGTAAGGATAACCTGGGAGCCATATGCGTCACATGGTTTGTTAGGGCCCAATCACACCTAATTTCAGGGGCTGAAGAAAAAGAAGCAAGCAATTAGGCAGAGTTTGGTCAGCTTCTGTTCAACCAAGGACGGAAACCTGCACAGCTGGAGACAATTCTGAGCAAACTGATCAGAATTCCTTTACCTTAACTAGAGCCAACTAACAAGTGAATACCCATGAGTTTCTATAATCAAGCAGCAAAAATTTTAGAACCCAGAAAGGCCTTGGAATATTCAATAGCTCTAACCCATGTCATTTTAAGGAGCCAGGACGCCTATTAGCTTGGGATAAGGCAGGCTATTTTTTATGAAAAGTATAATTTTCTGAGGAACAAAATGTCGTAGTACCTGGGTGTTAAGAGAATTAATCAGCCGAATGTGGCTGATTATAAAATAAACTGACAAATTAGAAAAAAAAATGGGACTAGAAAAACTGTGAAAATTATCACTCTCAATGTCATAATAGCTTGTATTCAAAATGTTGTGTCTCCTATAAAAAAAAGACTTACATTTTAACGTGTGTTCTTCAAATGAGCAGCTAAGAGTCTTCTCTGAGTTGTTAATCCCCAGAACCTTACAAAGGGTTGCTTTATATATACTGGTTTGCTTTAATATTTGCCAACCTGGTGAACATGTCCGGAGGAAAAAAGAAAGTCTTTTCCTGGGATAGATCAGCTACTTTAAGGAGGTTTCCCTAATTCCCAAATAATGAACACGGTACTCTGGAAGGATACCAAGCACATCAAACATTTGGAAGAGTTAGTGAAAACAGTTACATATTTTTTAAATAATAAAATAGATCTACCTCCCCCGAAACTTATGATTATTTTTGCAGTTGCAGATTTTAACTCGAAGCCAAAATGTCCTGGAAACATAGTCATTGCTATCCAAATGAGCTATGTATCCTTTCATGTACTGCATGAGAAGGACCTACCAAGCAAAATCACCTATACCCAGAACAAAAACAATGATCAAGTCCAATCTGTTTCCACCAGCCAGCAAAAGTGAACCTGGCTAGTTTGCCTTAGCACTGAAACAGCCTTTCTGGATTCTACACCTTTTCTTAACTATACTGTTGCTATTTCAGGAAAAAAAAACACAACACAACAACAACAAAAAAAAGCCCCTAACAATTAGACACACCTGCTTAAAGCGCCCTGTGCTCTGTTCACACTTCATGGTGTATCTTAAAGTGACAGCATATTAAAACGTCAATGTAATTCCTGTGCATTATGTAGCTATAACAGCTGAAAGCACAATTAGACTTCCTAGCATTATGGAACTGAACTTGACTCATTTAGAGTGCTAAAAATTCATATATCACATGAGAAAAGTAATTTTCACAAGATTATAAAAACTGAGAAAAATGGAAGTGTACCTTCACATAAACTTACAAATTCCTATGACTTTTTGGTCTGGGTGTTTAGAGTATGGTCATAGTATTCTTTAAGAGTCTACCATCATGTGTTAGCATAACACATAAAATTTTGGATAAGAAAATTGTCACTCTAATATTTCCAAAACAAACACACAGCTAACCATATTCAGCTTTAAATATATATATTAAAAAACCATACAGGAAACACTGCTAAAATTTTACATGGAAACCAAATATACTGAATTTGAATATAATGAATATCATAAACATGAAGTGGGATCAAATTGCTTCCATGCTCTGAAAAAGGAAAATTGTAAATCTGTTAGAACATATATCCCTGGTAATAAATTGTGACATTCTTATTGTGAAAACCAGGAGTGCAGCAAAGTACTTAAACTATAAGATTGTCTTGGTAGCCAAAATAAAATAGAATATTACAAAAGAATTTGGCACCAAAACCAAAACAACAATTGTTCAAGGGGAAATGGTATAATTAAATTATGTGTTTGAAAACTGTAATGATAAGATATGAATCACACAGTCCAGATAAATAGTTTGGCAGAGCTCTGCCTCCATTAAAATCTCCCAAGGACAACTCTAAAATTGCAAAATCTGAGAGGCTGTCCGTGTCAATGTTGTCCTCAAGGAAAGCGTTTCACAGCAGATTGAACACTTCTCAGCAGAGAAGCGCCATCTTGCTCCCGAGAAGCCCCTCCTCCGCTCATTGGACACACAGACCCTCAACCCCTCTAAATAACTGGTTATACGGGGAAACATACCTTGATAACAGCAGTTTCTCCAGCGTGGCTACTCTGGGTTTTGCTGGACCAGTGACAAATGCCACAGCTTTTTAATGGTCTGATCCCTGGGACTTTCATCAGCCAACACCCTATTTTTCAGAGGCCTTAGGTGTCCTCTGAGACCCTCCAACAAACACTGCTGCATTATGCATCTAGTGCTTTTGTTCCACTTGGATTAGAGAGCACAGTCCATAGATTGTCTTCTTTTTTCCTCTCTTTTTTACAAAATAGGTAGGGTGAAAATCTTTTAAATTATAGAAATCAGAACTATATGTTTAACTGTTTGTTTCAACTCAGGTCTGACAACTGGTATATGGATGTGTATATTTAGAGCAATATTTCAAGATGGGCTATATCACTCCTTGACTCATTCCTTCAGTTAGCACTTAGATGATATCTCTTTGGTACCAGGCACAGGGCTGTATGCTAGGAGTACAAATATATATGTGACATGATCTCATATTTTGACAGAGAGGATTACAAAAATCTAACAATATTATAATTGAAACATGCATATTATATAGATTAAAGCCACACACATGTACAGGGTGCACACACACACACACACACACACACACACATTCATCCAGTGTCATTTCACCTAGAGGGTAGGAAAGTATTCACAGAATTGAGTCTTGAAAGATGAGAGAATCCCCCCAAGGAGAAGCTGGGAGAGAGTAATCATTACAAATATAGTATCTACAGTGCTTAACACAGAAAACTAAAGATGGAAGAAATAAGGATTAACAAAATATAGTTTCCTCAGCTGTAGCTACCTCACTACTGGTAGGTCAAGTACCAATCCAGAAAAGTCCAATGTGTATAGCCAGACAGCCTGGGTTTGAATCCTGGCTCTCTCCTTAACTTATTTCTTGCCCTCTCTAAGTTCCAAGTTCTTTATCCGTAAAATGCGGATCATAGTGCTTCCTTTGGGGGCTGTTGGAAAGATTAAAATAGACAACATGGTCAAGAATTATACATGGCACATAGTAAATGCTCGATAAGATAGCTGCTAATCATTTTTACTACTATTACCACTATTATGTACAGATCATGTTTGGGAAATAATAATCCCAAAGAATCCCAAGTCAAGCACTCGATAAGAAACCTACAGTATACAGAAACCTGCAGTGTAGGAGAATGATTGGTGTCTTTTGTACTTGCCTTGGGCATGATGCAGGGGAGGCATGGGGAGTCATGGCAGCAGTCTGCCCAAGGTGCAGACAATAAGAGGGTGCATTGTCTGTACAGAACTTTTTAAAAATAATGAACTTCAACATAATTTTTATTATCACCATGCCCTGGCAACTATGAACAACGTCAGTAATAAAATATGTTCTTCCCTGCTGAGCAAGCCACCTCTTTGGTATGCCACAGTCTGCTAGTTTGTTTTGTGAAATCCAAGGAGGATTAGCAAGCACCCAGAAGCTGGGTGCCCATCAGTATTTCCTGACATTTAGGCATGCGTTAATTCAGGAGCAGGAAATGAACCTGAGGCGCAAACAGCCAGACAGAAAACTCTAGTGGGGCCAAGTAGTTGGGAAACGTTTGGAGCATTTCCCAAGGAGAATAGTCTAAGGAGGAGGCACCATCAAGGAGGTCCTGGGAAAGAGAGGCCAAACGACACTGGGCAGTAGGTGACGAAGAGGAAGATAGAGACACAGAGAAGGCTTAAAACAATACAGCTTCCTCATCTGTGGTGACCTTGCCGCTGGTAGGTCAAGTGCCAATCCGGAAAGGTCCAGCCCAGGGGTTTCCAGGAACCACTTCAGGAATCAGCATCACCTTGTCAGAGATGCACACTATTGGCTTCCACCCGGACTGGCTGCATCAGTAACTCTGGGGTGAGGCCTAGCCATCTGTGCTTTGAGCAGCCTTCCAGGTGATTCTGCCATGTACTGAAGTTTGAGAGTCACAGACCTCCCACTCTGTGCAGCAGCTCCCTGAACACAGTCCTGTGTTCTTCTGGTGCCTCACTGCTGTCTGTGACATTTATCACATATCAATATTTATGCCTATTAGACATGAGATCAGTGCATTTGTTCTTTTATTTAACCTAGTGGTTCTCCAGGGGAGTGGAGAGTGATTTTGCCCCCCAAAGAATACTGGGCAATGTCTGAAGACATTTTTGGTTGTCACATTGGGAGGAAGATGCTACTGGCAGCTACTGAGTAGAGGCTACTGGGTACTAACCATTCCACAATGCCCAGACCCCCTACAACAAAGAATTAACCAACCCAAAGTGTCAACAGAGCTGGGGTTGAGAACCCCTGGTTAACCTTACAAAGAAAGAGGTTTCTTTAGGATCTCCTTTAAGTTGGGGGAAGGAAAAGGCAAGGTGGGGAAGTCGGCATCCAATCTGCTGTCTTTGAACACAAATCCCCACTCGTGCGGTGAGGAATGTTTACTGATTGGTGACTGACTCTGTTTATTGTTGGTCTGTAAAGGAAGTAGGAGCTTTATGACCCTAACCAGGAACTGCCGGCTTTGTTTGCTCTCCCTCTCTTGAGCTGTCCTTCTGTATATTGTTTCTACCCTGACTTCATTCTTTGATTCTAAAGCAGTCAGGTTAGTCCTGATCTGGATCTCAGGTGAAGGCTTGAGTCCTGGCTGTTCAGACAGTGCTTGTAAGAGAAGGGGGATTTGGGAGATTCCTAATTCTGGTAGTGGGTACTGGGGAGACAACTTCACTGAAATGCTGAAGCCAGGATACCCTCCCCCCGCCCCCACCTTCCTTAAATTGGGAGAAGCCAGTGACAAGGGGGCCACTGTCACTGCTTTGGAGAGATGCACAGCTAGGCAGGGCTCTAAAAGGCATGGGGGGTGACCGACTTGTGGAAGCCCTGGGATCCCCACGCCCTGGCACATTGCTGATAGAGCAGAGGTGGGCACACAGGGCTGTTCACCAAGTGAATTGAGCTAGAATCTGAAGGAGGCAGGAATTGTGTTTCATTGTGGGGTAGAGGGACAGGAAGGAGACAGATCTGTGGAGACTGGAACCTGGGCACTGGAAAATGTGGACTCAGATGGAAAGAACAAATGAGAGTCACAAATATTTGGCATATATTTTTTTCTCATGTAATTTGGAGGAGGTTTGCCCACTGTGCTGTCCAAGGAAGTTTGCTGCTGGTGCAAAAGGACATTTAATTCTCATGAACAACTCTTGTCATCTTTTTACACAATGAATTTACAGCCTTCACATTTCCACGGGACCTTTTCAAATGTACCACTGTTTGATAACCCCACAATGCACTCCAATAGCCGAATGGAATACTGTTCTCTTCGAATTTTCAAGGAAATTCTTTGTATTTAAAGTCTAAAGAACACTTTTTCTTATGCCTGAGGTTTGGATCTGCCTGAGATTGGGTCTCCAGGTTTCTTAACATGAGCTGCAGTGGAGATCAGCAATAGGAAGACTCTTCTGGACAGCCAACACGGAACCCACACTGGAAGCTCACTTCCTAAAAGACACAAGTGAGCTAGAGGCCCTCAGATGGAAACACCTTTCAGGCAGCACCACGGGAGTCTCTATTTAAACAGGTGACCTTGTGGAGAGAGGCTCCAGATCCCATTACCAACTGCCTGGCTGAGAGGCAGATTTGTTTTTATGAGCTCTCAAGGCACACACTGGGGGCCTGGCGTAAATATGGAGAAAACTCCCTGAGACCTTGCTCCTCTTACACATAGTATAAAGAAAAGAAAATTATGCACAGCTTTTCAAGCATACCTGCTCAACAGCAAATGGCCAGTGAGCAAAGTGGTTATCGTTCCATTAGAGTTTTAAATATACTTTATCTAGGGGGAGAAAACAGAGTATCAGATATTTCAGCCCTCCTGCTTCCTTCAGGGACTGGAGGAAAGAGGAAAACAGCTGCTGGTATATGAAGCAGTTTAAGGGTCAAATATTGCTCTGCCCAGGGGTGCTGACATCACTTAACTCTCCCCAGGAGAGGGGTACTGGCGTCATTTGCTGGGCTGATCAGCGCAGGCCTGAAGATGGGCCGGCCCTAGCTCCCATTCTGTTTCTCCTCAAGCACCTACGGGGTCAACAACTGCAAATGAACATGGCAATTAAGACTCTAAAACTTTGTTTTTATTGGCTTTTTCAGGAAATATTTTTTTCACAATTCATGAAAACACAATGTAGCCAGTAAGTTAAGATGTAAATGTGAGTTTCAAACTTTGCATAGTCATTAGGCTAATCATTAGTCATTTGTGGTTGACAAAGAGGGTTATAATCTGACACCTGGCAAAAATCAAGCACATTTCAGAGAATTTGGAACTGGGAAATGAGATGGAAAAAACACCCTCTTTTTCCCTAGGAGGTCCCATGAAGTAACATTTGCAAACCACTTTCCTCCCCACAGAAGTGAATTGCCCGTGATTCAGGGCTGTGATGTCTCTCCATCTCTGCCTGCTGGACACCCACCCCCCCTGAGCCTTGTAAGAACTGGCCAAAGAATCCAGCTCAGAAGGTTCCCAGAAGTGAACCTCTGGGAGTTAAGAGAAAAGAGATAAATAACTTCTTGATCTGATGCTTAAGCAACAAGAGACCACCAGAAAGTTCCAGTGTCAATTCAGAAAATATTTTCTGAAACATCATGTAGTCATGGGAGAAAGGAGTTTTAGAGTGAAAGAATCCTTAGTCCCTAACTTTTCCATAAAATTCCAGATTTTCTTCTGTCTGCTATCTGTGACCATTTTCTTTTGTGTAATGTGATCAAAATATTGAACCCTGAGTTTGTATTTTCTGACCCTCGACCTCTCACAGGTGTTCTGGCTCATTTCCTGAGAGTTATGTTTGATTTGGGAATGCTTCTCTCTTTTCTTCCATTCCCTTGTTACAGTTTGAAACCTGGAACACCCGCATACAAGACCCTGACTATCTCCCCGTGCTACCCAAAAAACACTCTTAAATGTTCTCTCAGAACTTGGCAAGCATCTGGACAGGGACAGTTTTCTCACACTCTGGGAAATCACTATGTACAGCAATAGTTCTTTATACCAATTCTTTAACCTGAGGATAAATTTCAGGGTCATTTCTTTTTCTTTTTTCTATCTAAACCTAATAGTTTCCCTGTTTTAGTAGGAAAAGGAAACCAAATAAATAATCTACTTAAGTTTTCAGTGTATGACAAGGAAATAGAAATGCTGATCTGGAATTCTTTAGGACCAAACAAACAAAATTATCCCCAAATCCTTGCTTCAGAAGCAATGCTTAACATTTTCTTAATAAATGTCTGTTTCCCACTCTTCCTTTCCCTCTCCCCCTCAGATTCCAGAAGAGGCTAGAAAATATTACTTTTGGAAGTCATGCATTGTTTTTGTTTTGCAATGAAGCTAGGGCCCTATTTGACATTACTATTCTATTAATCCTGGTTGTCTTTGAAAGAGAAAAAATTTAAGATACCTAATAAATCTTGATAAAAAGAGATTTCTATACCTTTTAATTCATTAAGAGGCCAATTACCGAACTAACAAAAAGAGCTACCTTGGGGAATACAACAAGCTCTACTTACTCCATCTGGCATTATTCATTAACACACACACATACATACACACACACACACACACACACACAGATTAGCCTCGTTAAGTTGTATAAGAAAAAAATAAGACTGTATACACTAAAAACATTTCCTTAAGAAATGTCCAGGCTGACTTCTTGGAGCCCACCTGTCAGCAGCATCATGCCCACCAATCTATACACACCTCCTGGGGTGGGGGTGAGGTCTTCTCTTCCTAGCTTAGTGGATGGGGGATCATCCATGCACTGGACTGGAAGAAAGATGCTTAAACCTTGGCAGAGGAGAATATACAGGATTGAGGGAGGCTCAACTATTCTGAATTCAGATGACAACTTCTCCATGTCAGGATTAGTAAAGGAGCAGCTGGTACAGCTGGTACAGAGGTTCTGGATAATTCACTGGTACTGAGCAAATATCTGAATATCATTTCTAATTCTCTGTGGTATAAAACTATAAACCACAGGTTAGGCACTAAAGAAAGAACAGCTTAGGCTACATGAAATGCCCAGATTTTGTAGCCAAAGAAATATGTGAATTCCATAAAGTATGTGAATTGCCCTTGTATGAAGGCTGGCTCATGATTAGAGCAAAAGTCAGTCTTAGTATTTTTGTTTTATTTTTCCAAAGATACAATTTAAAAAATATATATGTAGTGTCAGTTTTTCAATTACAGTCATTCAAGAAGTATTTACTGAGCACCTACTTTGCGCCAACACTCTTCTAGATACTGCATACCTGCATCAGTGAACAGAGGAAGAAGGTGCTTTGCCTATAGAAGCCTACTTTCCAGGGGAGGTGGACACACAGTTAATGAGGACACACACAAAAAATCAACTTGATGAAATCAGAAGACAAGAGCAAAGATAAATAGGGTAATGAGAAAGAGAGAAACACAGAAGGCTATGTTAGAGAAGGTGGCCAGGGAAGATTCTCAGAGATGACAATTGAGCCTAGGTTGAGAAGGAGCTAGTTATTCCAGGAAGAAGGGGTACCAGGCACACAGGTCCTGAGACAGGAGAGAGCTTGGCGTGTTCAGGGAGTAGAAAAATCCCACTGCTGGGTAGGTACTAAGATCTCATTTTTAAGCAATGAAAACATGGCTTTGGAAACATAGAACATCATACTGGAAGAAGCCTCTGGGATCACTTAAGGGTATACCCTTAATTTCCAGGTAAAGAATCAAGTCCCAGAGCAGTTCCATTGATTCACACATCTGGGGCCAACAGGGTAATTGGAACGCTGGTCTCCTGTCTTCATCTTCCTGCATGATCTGTTGCCTTTCTGAGTTGATATGTGTTAATGACATTCTCCCTTGACACTGTCCACAAAGCCTGGAAAGCCTGTGCCAAAGGGACCATCTCTGCTAGCCTGTCCTTTCAGAATGAAAATGGGTCAGAGTTCTAACCAGCTCCCACTTTAGAGCATCTAAAAAACAAAAAAATCAATCCTTTTTTTTTCTTGAATGTACTTGTTACTTTTCAGAATTTAAAAGGACACAAATAGATGACTTACATTCTAAAGCCTATTTTTTCTTTGAGGATTTAGCAGTATTGAATTAGATCTGAAAATAGACTTTTACCAGGATGTGTTGTGTTTTTTCATAAAAAAGAGAAATGAATATCACAGATAGAATTTGATTACTCAAAGCTGAGGATATTTGATTTACTTTTCAATTGTTTTTGCTATAAAAGGAAAGTATGTAAACTTTTAGGTACTTACAAAAGTTTTACCGGAGAAAATATTATTAAATAGCCCCCAAATGGGAAAATTTTATTCCGTAAGAACTTGGCACAGAGTATGCAGAATTGCATCCAGAGAATATACAGCTCTATTTATCATCTTGCAAACTTCTTCATTATGTCAAAACTAAATCTCAGCTGTGCCCTGACTGCAAAGCAAAAGCAGTATGGGCTATTTTAGTCATCTCGACAAGAATATTTTGAGAATTAATTGATTTTCCAGGAATATTAAACAATTTTATCAATTTTTGGTCAAGGTTCACAGTTAAGATACTACATTATCAGCCTTGAATTCATGTTTGTCTAAAGAAATTTATGATTTTTATTCTTGCTTCACAAAAAGGAAAAACAATCTTCTAGAGTATCCATAACCATAGTTTTCAGCTGTGCTACAATCCCAACAATTTAGATTTCATTAGGCTTGATTCCCACTACATGCTCAACTCCAAAGCAGCTTTCCCATGGGCCTGGCTTGAGGTTCTAGGGTTCAGCTCACAGTTAGAGCTTTCTCTTCTCAAGCAGCTTCTTTCTTAACACTTTCAAGTTTTCTCACGCTACAGGAAGAGCTTCCTCCATGTTACAAGACACTTAAGGAATATTCCAGTCCTTTTGAGATAAGCACCTGCTCTTTTTTATAGATGCAGATGAGAAGAAACACCCTTGATAAAACAATTTTATTTTCACTGGTGGCAGATTCCTTAGAGCTTGACTAAAAATCATTTAAAATAAGTACGATAGCCAAATACAAGCAAACAGTTTGAACTTTTGCTTTACTTCTTGAATTTGGAGCTAGGGCTTATCTCAAAAAGGCTTTGAATAGCCACTGAAAATAGACATGCTATTAGTTCCAAGTTCTCTACCCCCAAAAACTTTTACTTAAAATAGAAGTTTATCTGAGAAAACTTTGATTGTTTAAAAAAAACACTTAGAAAAATATCCCATTTGTTTTTAAATCAAAGTAATCCCAAATCAGTTTATTTTATTATTATTTTATAGTCTTATTAAATTCTAACAACCAAAAACTGGAATTTAAGATGGCTAAGGCAAAATACATCATTATAGGGGAAAGTGTGTTGGGCATTGGCTAAATAAGTAGATTAATGAAACTTGAAAATTTAAAAACAATTGGATAAAACTCTGGATGGGGGCTGGGGTTGGGGGGAGAAACAGAGGAAATAGTTTTCATGCTGATGCTCATTTTAGAAGTAATTCACTTTCCCATGACAAAGATAAGAAAGCCATTTAAGAGTTATTTACCTTTCAGCTTAAGGAAGAAAGGAAAGGAAAGGAAAGGAGGAAGGGAAGGGAAGGGAAGGGAAGGAAAGGAAAGGAAAAAGAAAAATGTGTGGAGAAGCCCACTGACAGGCATGAAGAATGCATAGGTGCTTTTCCTTCTCACCCTCCAGGCTGGGATCATTATAGGAGAAGCTTTTGCTGTCAAGCAGAAGGAAGAGAGAGGTATCAAAACAGAACACATGTTATATTATTACCTAAGGGAGAATCTTCTAAGCCCATTTAATTAGTTGGGGAATAATAGCTACTGTACTTTAAATAAGCACCAAATCTTTATTTTAAACATTTAGACAAAAACACAAATGAAGGGAAGATTAAACACTTTACAAAGGTTCCACAATGTGAGTCGTAAAAATAGCATGCTCCTCTAGGGAGTAATTTAAAAAAAAAAAGAATTCCATTTACAAAAAGAAAAAAGAAAAGGCAAGAAAAAAGAAGGAAAGAAAAAAGAAATTAGAAACAAGAGTTCAAGATTATAAGAGTTTCAGTGGATTTAACATAATTGAGCTTTGTTATTTTATGTGGAGGGAACTGACTGGATTTTTTTTTTAAAGAATGGATTTTCTCTTTATTAATAAATCTGAAAAATAATTTAGCCTACAGGAGCAAGATTATTCTGCATAAGATCTCTGGGACCAATTTTGCTCCCAATGTCTCAGAGCAACAGGTCTCTAGTTGTGCTCTCATTCTATCTCCTCCTCATTGGCCTGAGCTCTGCAAAGGAACCTCTGTCCCTCCACTTCCATTCATTACTAACGAAGCAGTTTACATAAATGAAAGCAAATAAAGAAATTATTAAAACTACTTAGTAACAGCAAAGACTGACATGCACCTAGTACTATAAGTAAGGAAACTATGGTAACCAACCCAGCCTAGGGCCTAGCTTTATGTCCAATGGGAATGACCACTAAATGTGAGGGAGGGAAAGACTTTCTACTGTGAACCCTTGTGGGTGTTCTGATACAACACTTGTTATCCCAAAGAGAGGCAGAGCATTGTTAAAGTAAAAATCCCAATAGTAGGGGCACCTGGGTGGCTTAATCATTCAAGCGTCTCTTGATTTTGCCTCAGGTCATGATCTCAGGGTCCTGAGATGGAGGCCCCCATCGGAACCCTTCTCCCCTGCTTGCTCTCTCTCTCTCAAAAAAAAAAAAAAAATCCCAGCAGTAATGTTGATGAAATCTCTTTATGGGGTCATGGCCTATTATCCCTAAACTCTCTGCCTTTCTCCAGAAAGTTAACACCAATCTAGAATGTAGACATGCAGCATTCTTAACAGTGCACAAAATAGGATTATTTTCTCTAGTTTTAAGGTCACGCTTAAGTTATATTCGTCTTTTTAATTAAATCATTATATAAATGTGGGACCTTTTAAAGTTTGTCATGTACTCATTGGCAATGATGAATTTGATTTGTAATACAGCACTTAGGTGGGAGCAAATGGCATTTTATTTTATTTTTAAAGATTTATTTATTAATTTGAAAGAGAGAGCATAAGTGGGAGGGGCAGAGGAATGAGAAAGAGAATCTCAAGCAGACTCTGTGCTGAGCCTGGAGCCTGATGCAGGACTCGATCCCATGACCCCAAGATCAGGACCTGAGCTGAAACCAAGAGTTGGATGCTTAACCAACTACACTAACCAGGCACCCTGCAAATGGCATTTTAAAGCACATATTTATTCACAGCAGTTCTATGACGTAATAAGCAGGGCATAGTTAATTTTCACCTCTATCCTTTCCAAATATATTGTCCATCTTGTGCACCGTTTTTGATTTGATTATGTTAATAAATAAAATCTGCATGGAAAAGAATGACAATCAATGCAGAGTTGCAGTGTGCTCACCACCTAGTACTTCCTTGCTTTCAGTAACTACAAAAAAAAAAAAGACATTTCAGTTACATAAAACAAATCCCAAAGAAACCCTAGTATGGTCACGCAACCTCAGAAGCAAAGTTGGAGTTATATATACTCACATGTATTCAGGGATATTGTGACCATTTCATACTATTATATGTTGCCATTGATTGATTTAGCTACAATGACAAAGTCCCAATAAAAATATAGTTTATAAAAATGTGGTTCTACTCCTTGCTTACTTTACTTCAGACACATTCTCTCCATGGTTAGAAATAAACCATGACAGTGGTCTAGCCCTGAATTTCTACGGATGATGAGAAATCAGGCATAACCACGGTCTAACCCTGAATGTGATCTTAATGTTTTATACCACGGACAAATCGTTAACATATGGAAATAACCCTCTTGGCTGCTCTGTTAATTTTTTTTAATCCTATAGACTCTCCTGCTTCCACTCTATACTCCATCTTAACTTTTCCTGCTGCTCTCTTCCCATTTTGAAAGGATTCTTCTCTTCTTTTTTTAAAAGGATCTACTGGGGAGAAAACATTCTTCGTTCCTTGTTTCCACCCTGCTGTTCTGTTGGCCCCAATGGTTGCTCAATATTCCTTCTCCAACCTCTAAATTAAGTGTTCATTTTCAAGTTCATGGCTGGTCCCCTCTAACCCCTGTAAAGGGAGGCTGTGGATGCTCCCCAGCTCTTAGCTCCTCGCTCTCTACTGGGCTCCCCACAAAGCAGCCTCTCTCCACAGCCGTCCTCAGATTTCTCTTTTTAATAAAGTTTGTGGTGGGCTAATGCCTCTAAATCATTTTTACCCATCACAGCCATTTACCTTCCCTCCGTAACAACCGATGCTCACTCCTCTCCCATCTTCTGGCATTGATTGTTTGCCTCTGTAACCTCACTCAGTAGGACAATATGTGTTTTTTTCTGGCTGTAGATAATACTCTCCCATAGGACTCTCACAAACCACAGAATGAGCTCTGCAAGGGAACCTCTGTCCTTCCAATTCCATTCATTACTAACAAAGCAGTTTACATAAATGAAACCAAGGAGAACCACAGGTAAATGAAATGTTTAACACACACACACATACACACACACAGAGAGAGAGAGAGGGAGAGAGAGAAGGAATTCTTTACATGAAGACTTTTTACAGAACATTTAGCAATGTTTCCCAAAGGCTGACCCAGTGAGCAGTCTGGGATCCTCGCTTAAGATTCACCCAGGAGGGTGCTAAACAGAAATGTCGGTAGGCCCACCCCTAGAGTTTTGGATTCAGCAGGTCTGGGATATGGGAGCCACCAACAGAGAGTGTAAATAAATCTCAACAACTTGAGTAAAAGCCCCATAAGCACATAGAACAACGTGTGGATGGCCAAGTTTTCAACCCATGTGAGTCTAGAATTCACACAGTGATTAATATGTTTTGAGAGAAGTATGATAAGACTTTTCAGTACAAGTTAAGTCCTGATGGGAGGGAGGATGGAAGCCAAGGTATGTACTGGCCTGTCCACTCACCAGCAGCCTGCAACTGCAACTGTGTCTTGGTAAGGAGATGTGAAAATACCTCTCCCCTTCTCGCCTTCCCTGGCACCCACCAGAAAATGTGCCTTGCAGCTCTTTGACAGGATGTGCTTTTGAAAGATCAGTCCTTACAGGATCAGTAATTTATTTAGTTTGCACCTGATTTATGCCTTATTCAAAAATGAAAAAAAAACAAAAATGATTAAAAATGACTGGGGGCAAAACAGAATGAACACCTCAGTAATTCTCTCTTCCTGAAGCACAACAAACCATTTCCCTTCCCGGAAATAAAAGTGTGAAAGGGATGTAAGCTAAAACCCCCTCGGACTGTGACGGGGATAAATCTTTGGGGCTTCTGACTGCCACTTTCCCCACATGGGTACAAACCTTCAAATGGTTATGGAGTAAAATTCCCTTCCACCTAGGACCCTGCTCATTTGCAATTGTCAACCCATTCTAAGCAAGAGTATTCTTACTAAGGAACCACAGGGCCACCACTCTTTCCCCTTAAAGAATTCCTTTCCCGTTGCATTCCAGGCCTGTGCTGTCTAATCCGGGAGCCATTGGCCACATGTGCCTATGGAGCATTTGAGATGTGACCGACTCGTCCGTATTGAGATGTGCTCTAAGTGTAAAACATGCACCAGATTTCAAGGATTGAGTATTTCAAAAAAGAATGTAAAGCCTCTCATTAATAATTTTTATGTTGATTAACATGCTGTGATGACAGTGTTTTGGACATAGGAGGTTGAACTGGATATATTGTTAAAATGAATTTTACCTCTTTCTTTTTACTTTTTAAAATGTGGCTATTAGAAAACTTAAAATTACCTATGTGTCATGCTTTTTATTTTGATTAGCCAGCGCTGTCCTAGATGAAGTTCAGCATTTTGCTTTCCATCTCAAAGCTTGTCACACTTGCTCTCTGGGCACCTTCAGTGTCCTGTGCTGGTTCAATCTGGCCTGCTCGCATTTTGGCACCCCTGGAACTCCACCGCAGGCTGGACATGTTTTTGCCCACCATCCTATCAAGTAATTTCTCCTCTTTTATCTCAACAGATTCTCATTTCCCACCTCTTTTATGAAATCTTACCTTTTTAAATGAAGACAACACAGCTGCATATTATTCACTTTCTAGACATTCAACTTCGGCCATAGAACTCATAGGGCTATTATTTCTGATGGCTACCAAGTGTTCATTTATTCATCGGCATTCGCTGGGCAGCGCCTGGAGGCCAGGTACTATGCTAGTTGTTGCACTCAGCCCTAAATAATGTCAGCACATAGCCCTACAAGGATATGTGGAATGATGTCAACAAGAACACATAGATGAAACTGATGCTCTCCTGCCCTCAGACCCAGAAGGACTATCTACTTGCAAACACCCTCCCGAGAAAAGATTTAAATGTAGTGCTCATATAACACAGGTCTTCCGGCTTGGAAACTTGAAACTACCTGATTCCGTATTAAACATTTCCCCTCTCCCACACTTTTTATTCCCCCTTGTGTTCCCTTGACTACCTTACAAACTCCATTTGTCTCTGCAGTCCCCTTTCCTTTGCTGACATAGTATAAAACACCTTATAAGCCTATGTATATATAAACACCATCTACGTGTATAGACTCATTTATTTCTCACAGTGATGTAGACGCCATGGTTGTTCCCATTTAAAGCTTGGGAAACTTGGGCACAGGGAAGTTTAGTAACTTATCTGATGTTACGCAGATAATAAGTGAAGAAGCAGAATTTGAACCCAGGCTGCGTAATTCTACAGCTGGAGTTCTTAACTACCAGGTTATCCTGTCTCAGAGAGTACACACAAATGCCAAGGCCCATGTAAGCTCGAAGCTGCTGGGGCCATCTGGTGCCAAGTAAGAGAAGCACCCCACCCTCAAATGAAGCCTATTTAGGAAAAGGAAAGCTGAAGGGAGAGAGGGAGAAAGAGAGAGAGAGAGAAGATATGAGAGAGATATGAGATATTACTGATTATTTTATTTGAATCCCTGGAGTACAAAGCCAGAAACTACCTTTGGTCTTCCCGGTTATACAAGTGCATAGAGTTTTTTGTCATTTGTAGTTATGTGTTCTTAACCAGAGGGTCCACCCGCAATTGTATACAGTTTCTTGTATACAAACTATAAAAGAACTATAAAAGAGTGTATATGCATATTTCTAGGAAGAATCTCAAAGGACAACTTGATTCTATATAACTGCCATGTATATAGCATCTTAGCCAAATCTCCGCTGCAAAAATCACAGACCTGTACCTCTGAAACAAATAATACATTATATGTTAAAAAAAAGAAGATAGTAGGAAGGGAAGAATGAAGAGGGGAGATTGGAGGGGGAGATGAACCATGAGAGATGATGGACTCTGAAAAACAAACTGAGGGTTCTAGAGGGGAGGGGGGTGGGGGGATGGGTTAGCTTGGTGATGGGTATTAAAGAGGGCACGTATTGAATGGAGCACTGGGTGTTATACGCAAACAATGAATCATGGAACACTACATCAAAAACTAATGATGTAATGTATGGTGATTAACATAACATAATAATAGTAATAATAATAATAAAATAAGGTGGGCACATTTGGAACAAGGCAGTTGTCATGTGGCTAGTCTATGCTTACATTACGTCTACCCCTGGAGATACACTTATACGAAGCAGACTACACCATTTCTTATATAAAGGCAAGTGCCACAGTGCCTGAAATCCTTTCATAAAATATTTATTGATTATAACTTCTAATCATCTTTTAAAATGCAAAGTGAGTGCATATTAAAACTGCTAAGTTGAAAATGCATGCTTGAAATGTAAGTGTCCATCAATGGATGAATAGGTAAAGAAAATGTGGCATATATATGTGTATGTACATACATATATATGTATATATTTTGTACATACATATATATATACAATATACACTATATACAATGGATATTATTTAGTCATAAAAAAGAAGGAAACCCTGCCATTTGCGACAACGTGGATGGACCTTGAGGGCATTATGCTAAGTGAAATCAGTCAGACAGAAAAACAACTACCATATGATCTCACTTACATGTGAAATCTGAAAAAGAAAAAAAAAGAAAAAGAAAGAAAGAAATGAAATTTATAGATAAAAAGAACAGATTGGTGGTTGCCAGAGCCTGGAGGTGGGGGGTGGGTGAAATACGTGAAGGGGGTCAAAAGGTACAAACTTCCAGTTATAAAATAAATAAGCCCTGGGATGTCATGCACAGCATGGTGATACAGTTAATAATACTGTATTGCATATTTGAAAGTTGCTAAGAGAGTAGATCTTGAAAGTTCTTATCACAGGAAAAAAATTTGTAACTATGTATGGTGTCAGATATTAACTAGACTTACTGTGGTGATCATTTTGCAATATATACAAATATCAAATTATGTTGTACACCTAACATAACATAATGATATGTCAATTATATCTCAATAAAAAAAAAGGAAGAAAAGAAAATGCTTGCTTATGTCAGATCTTTCTCCAAACCTCACTAAAATGACAGCTTTTCAGTCCTGGTTCTGTTTGTCTTCAGACCCACTTCTTGTTCCTCCCTCATTCTGCTCTGCTTTATTATACAGAAAGACTGCCCTCTGCTAGGCTGGGCTTCTTGACTTCCATGGTTCAGCAAATGGAAGCACTGGTGGGAGACTGAAGACTGGGGAGAAAGGAGAAAGTAAAGGATTTTTCTCCCTCCCTGTCTGCCTTGGGCAGTGAACATGGCAATGGTTGAGGCTCCAGCTACCACTACACAGATCTACTACAGTTCTAGCTTCCACCAGGTAACCTTGACCCTTGGGCTCAGGTCACACCACAACCTCCCTTTGCCCTCAGCCTGGGGTAAGAGAATTGATCATTACAAAGTTAAAAAAGAAAGAAAGATTTACAAAGTTAAAAAAGAAAGAAAGAGATCCCTGTAAAGGATGACTTTGGAAATGCATTTTTAGGATCTGTTATCTTTCATTCAACAAAGAAGAGAATTAGGCCACAAATAGAACCCAAAAAGAAAAAACTAAACTCTAAGAAGTAAACACTTATTTTGCTATATACTTCAGCACATGAGATATTGTTGAAAATGAACCATTTCCATACTCAGATTCAGTCACTGTACTACCCTTCAAGTAATAACATCCAAGGGAAGGCAAAAGCAGCCCACAAAGAAACTGCGAAGGAAGTGAGGTTTGGTCTGGTATACACTGTCCCCCACTTTGACAATGCTGGCAACAATTTAGAATCCAGTGCCCTTGATGTCATTAAGGAAAGTGACCTGCTGAAATAACTAATGTTACATGGTTTCATGTATTATCTCTTACAGTTTAGTTTATCTCATTTAGAAATATAGTCATCTCCTGTCCAATGTAATAGTGAAAAGATTTCAGCATCTAGTCTGTCCTGTCCACTACCTATCACCTGTGTGTAAGTACCCAGTGATAAATGCTCCTAACCTTTGCACATTCTACTTCTGTTGCAAAGTCAGTTGCATATTATTTTGGACTTTCGTTTACTCTATGATTGTGAGTCTTTATTCAACATGCTTTTTATTGTTAACCAGGTCAAAAGTCATCCCATATCCAGTTCCCTTCTTCAGGGCATCTGGAAGAATTATATTTTCCCTCCCTGCTGAAGTTAGACAAGAGCATGTGACTAATTCCAATCAATGAATGCCATTTTCATGAAAATATCTATGTAACAAAGAAGATATAAAGCCCCAGTAACTTGGCACATCCATTTCAAGAAATATTCTATTCAAATCCAGTACCATGAAATAATATAGTTTTTGAAATTTATATTAACTCATCAGACTGTGAGCTCCTGAGGACAGAGCTTGCTTGGAACTCACACACACTAGATACTTAATAAGTGAATGAATGAATGATTAAGTGAATGAATGAATAACTGTAATTTCAATATCATGTCTTATTTAAATCATTCTTATTTCTCCTGTATGCTCACTTGAACACTTTGCTAATTTAGGAAATTACCCTTAAGAGAGACAGTTTATTCCTTAGAGAGGCTAGCAACAATATTCTGGCTTTTTAAAGGTTAGCATGGAATCTAAGAAGGAAATGCCAGAGAGTTTTGCGTTCTGTTTTGAACCCTATAAAAAGATGGTCCAGGGAATGCATGTAATTTTACATTTGAATATAATTTGTGGTTTTCTTTCTCCGTGTGGGTTTGGTGATTTGAGGCTGTTATGGACTGAACATTTGCATCCCCCCAGATTCATATATTGGAGCCCTAACCCCAGTGTGATGGTATTTGGAGGTGGGGCCTTTGGGGAGGTAGTTAGGTTTAGATGATGTCATGAGGTTAGATTGAGGTGGAGCCCCAGTGATGGGATCAATGCTCTTATAAGTAGAGGGAGAGACAGCAGAGCTGCCTCTTTCCCTCATGTGAAGATACAACAAGAAGGTGGCTGTTTACAAGCCGGGTAGTTGGCCCTCACCAAGAACCAAAATGACCACTACTTTGATCCTTGACTTCCCAGCCTCCAGAACAATAATAAATGTCTGCTGCTTAAGCCACCCAGTCTATAGTATTTTGTTACAGTTGCCTGAGCTAAGACAGGGGCCAAATTCTCAGCTCCTCTATCTCCTTTAGAAATGTAATATTATTTGCATGATACAGCTACTTTCCTTTGCTTTCAGCAGCCAGCTGAAGATTCTGCTGCCTCTTTAGGTAAATTAAGCAACATGTCCATTCAATGATTAGCCTGATGCTTTAAGCATTTTCTAACTTTGGTTTGTTCCACCACCATTGTTGTAAGGCACTGTTTGCTATGGAGCGCCAACCCAGGTATGGTGTTCTTGGGTTTTACACAAGGCAAAGAAATGGAAACTTTCACTCAACTGTAACAGCTTCTAATTTTAGAAAATAGAGAGTTCAGTAATTCAGCCACATATTTAACTTTTTAAAAAAATGCTCTAGATCATATTAAAACCCACATGATTTTTTTTCCACTCTGTAAATAGTTTTAAAACATTGCCCTGATTTGTGTCTCTCTGTAAGAGCAAATGCATTTTCCTAGAAATACGGCATTTTGCATTGGCAAATAGTTGTAGGAATAAATTCTTTAAGCACCATTTGAGGAGTTTACTTGAAAGTTTGGAGTCTCACACCAAAATGCTGACTATTAAATAGCAATCTGTTACATGCAATGCCAAATGAAAGTCTACCGTCATAATTCACTAAAGTTTAGTTTTTGCATCATTTTAATAAATTTACTTTGCTTACCAGCTTTGCCACAAATCATATCTTATGGTTGTCACGTGAAGGCAGTAAAATACCATATACTTTCAGATGACCTCTATCCAAAAATGCTTTTTCCCTGTTCACATTTTATCTGTCAAATAGCATTTTCTTTCAGAAGTAAATATAAATGCCATTATTGGGAGAAGCTACCGGCCTAGGGCAAGTTCTAGCATTTAGTGTTCTGACAGATCTTAATTTGGATATCATCCAAAGTCAATAAGACTTGTTCATGCAGAACCTTACCTGGTTTTCACCACATCGAGGGGGTGCATCAGGCAAATTTCTACAAGACCTGAAAGATGAGAAAGAAAAGTCCAATAAACACTTATGTAAACACTGGTTCTTGTTTCCTTGACCCCATTGATTTCTCAAGTATGAAGATTCAAATGCAAACCTGGGACTTTGGAAATGACAGGTAGTAGTTAGAGACTAGTAGCAAAAGACAAGAGTGTAAGTGCTCCACGAGCGTGGAGGTAGGGCTGTAGGGGAAAGAAAAGGAAAAAGGAATCAGATGTCCGAAATTCCAATCATCTAGGCAGGAATTATTGTGTGTGATTCCAGTCCAATAGATAAATATATGTCAAAGAGAGCGAGGAAAGAAAAGAAGGTAAGAAGGGAGAGAAGCTCCTTCAGCACCCCCGCCACTGCCACTCACAACAAATCACAGCCTCAGTCTCGGTGAACGTGAAATAAAGATAATGAGGCCTGTTATCTCACGAGGTTGTTATGAGGATCCAATGCACATTTAATACATTAAGAGCCCAATAGAGAACGTGTATTAAGTGTTCATTGCATGCTGGACAGTATTCTAAGCAGTACTTAGGTTATCTCATTTAATCCTCACAAGAGCTTGTTGTGACAGGAGGTATTATTATCCCCATTTTACAGATGAGATCATTGAGGCACACAAGGTTAAGTAACTTGTCTAAGATCTCACAGCTAAGAAGTACGTAGTAACCCCATAAAGCCCATGATCTTAACCACTGCACACCGAGAAAGAATTTCTATACCTTCTTGCAAATCACTTGCAAAGCCCTCTCTCCTGTTGTCTGAGCAGAGAAGACCTCTCATTTACAAACCACTGGCATGTAACAACGCAGCAGTAAAAGTACTTTTATGTACTAGGGTAGTACAAATAACTACAGCACAGTTGCAGTCTTGTAGTAGTAATAATCATAACAGTTATCTTACCTGCAGCCCCTACATAGTGATGGTCATTTAACACACATTATCACTGGTATGCACAACTACTAGGCAAGGTAAATATGTATCATCATCAGCAGCAGCAGCAGCAAAACAGAGGTTGATAGTATTGGTTGATTTGCCCAAAAGCCGTAGTATTTGTGGGTCGTTTCTTAAGGGCAGAACGTTTACCACTCTTTCCATTTGCAAACTAACTCAATTTGAGCTTAGCTGTGATTTAGTTCCCCTTTCCCATTCCATATTTATACATACAAATGTCTTTTACTCCCCACACTGGTAAGGTCCAGGAAGCACAAAGGGCCGGCACCTCCCTGAAGTCCTGCTTTCCTTCCCTTCCTGAAGTTTAGGGAATTCTTCCTGCGTAAGCCCGCTATACAGTTTACAAAGCCTTACATATTGACCCAAAACAACTGTCTTACTTTGACTAAAACTAATAGGATCCAATATTAACGTCTGTGCCACAGGTTTCCCAGCAGGAATGCTCCTTAGTGGTTGGTAACCAAATCACTAACCCAATCGGAGTCTCATTGTCTAGAGATGCGAGGAGCAAGCGTAGGACAGCGGGGGCAACAGAAATGCTAGGCACAATGGTAAAGCCTCTGGGCACTGCTTTAACTTCAGGAATAAGCTCCGTTACTCAAGATTGCATGGGTGGGTTTCTTCCTTGAAACCCGTAAAGTCTTTTTTTTTTTTTTTTAAGATTTTATTTATTTGATAGAGAGAGACACAGCGAGAGAGTGCAGGGGGAGTGGGAGAGGGAGAAGCAGGCTTCCCACAGAGCAGGGAGCCCAACTAGGTTTTCAATCCCAGGACTCTGGGACCATGACCTGAGCCGAAGGCAGACACCCAACGACTGAGTCACCCAGGCACCCCGAAACCTGTAAAGTCTTAATACGCTTCCTCTTGCTTTAAAATTCACATTCACCTTGAAGTAAGAGCCTTAACCTGATGCTTTCAGGGAATGATAATTAACCCTTGGGGGCATTAGTTCCTTATCTGTAAAAGGAAAAGTTAAACGGTCTATAGTACCTTAAGGTCTCATATTCTATATTTATTTATTCTTGAATCTGATTTATATATGTATGTTTTATTTATTTATTTATTTATTTATTGGATGGGGGAGAGAGAGAAGGAGGAGGGGCAGAGGGCAGAGGGAGAGGGAGAGACTCTTAAGCAGGCTCCATGCTCAGTGGGCCTCCATCTCAAAACCCTGAAATCATGACCTGAGCCGAAATCAAGAGTCAAACACTTACCCAACTGAGCCACCCAGGCACCCCTAAAAGTTTTACTTATAGTTCTAATTTAAACTTTATTATATTAGCTAGAAGAGAATAAAGCTCTAATACCATAAATAGGATTTACCCTGGAAACTCAGACTTGTAAAATAACATTCTTATCAAGCACTGAAAGAAGCATCTATTAAGTGTACTTATTTTTTTTAAAGATTTATTTATTTATTTGAGAGAGAGAGAGTGTGTGTGTGTGTGAGGGAGGGGAGGGGCAGAGGGAGAGGGAGAGAAGCAGACTCCTACTGAGCATGGAGCCCCATGTGGGGCTCGATCCCACAACCCTGAGATCATGACCTGAGCCGAAAGCAAGAGTTGGCCACTTAAGTGACTGAGCCACCAGGCGCCCCTATTAAGTGCACTTATGTGCATCTCATGAACATAAAGGAATAAGACACTCAGAATCAGTTTACTGAAGCAAGTACACAGTATCTCCACTGATGTGGCATTAGAAAGCAAACAAAATATTAAACACCAAATAGCCCCAGTTGGTATATCCCTCAAAAATTTACTATAGGAACCAACAATTCCAACAATTTATTAAAACTAATAGCAGAATTCAAAGAATCTGTTCATATTTATATATACCTATTTGCAAAATTGTTCTACTTTCCATTACTCTTCCATTTCCTCTACATTCCATTACTACCAGAAATGCCCTAATGGACATTTCTGGTAGTAAGTAGATACTACATTAGATTATTACAGTTTTTGGGTTACTTAAAATTATTTTCTAACTCTAGTATGCCCTGAAATACTCATTTTATCCAACAAACTTACATTGGTTGTCTTTTATGTGTCTAGTGTTGAAGATAGAGTCTAGTGAGGGGAACAGACGCACAAGAACAATAATGCATGGGAGGAGGTGCAATGTTCAGAGTTTATGGAAACACAGCAGAGAGAGGCCCCTGATCCAGCGTGGAGTTGGGTGAGGTGTGGATAAGGGACTTGAAGCCAAAAGAGGGTAGAATGAGTATCAGGCATAGAGGAGACACTGCACACAAAAAGAAGGAAATAAGTATTATTTGTTTCAGGGGTACAGGTCTGCGATTCAACAGATACATTATATGTTAAAAAAAAAAAAGATAGCAGGAAAGGAAAAATGAAGGGGGGAAAATCGGAGCGGGAGATGAACCATGAGAGACTATGGACTCTGAGAAACAAACTGAGGGTTCTAGAGGGGAGGTTGGTGGGGGGATGGGTTAGTCTGGTAACGGGAATTAAAGAGGGCACGTTCTGCATGGAGCACTGGGTGTTATACGCAAACAATGAATCATGGAACACTACATCAAAAACTAATGATGTAATGTATGGTGATTAACATAACAATTAAAAAAGAAGGAGATAAGAAAGAACATGATGAACATTGCAGTAGCTGAGGGTTGAAGGCAGGACACAGCAAGAGATGAGGCTCTAAGTGCATATATATAAAGGTCAGGGTCAGATTCATGCTCAGGCACTTGTAGTTCATCCTATAGGCCATGAGGAGCCAGTAAAAGATATTTTTAAAAAATAGTTCCTTGGTTGTTTTTTCTTATTCTTAATGTATTCCATGCTCATTGAAGACATTTTGAGGGGTTTTAAGCAGAAGTGAGATATTAGCCTCGGTTAACATGTTCTCCCAAGAATAAGCAATATGTCCAGTAATCCTCCCACTGCTCCCAATTACATATTCACATGAAAACACATGAGCACTGAGGCTCCAACCCTTACCCCTTGGTTACCAGTAAAAGCCCCACCTCTTATCACAGCATAGATGGGCTGATGTCCCATGTACCTCTAAGTCTGAAAGAGTCAATGCCCATCTATGAAACTAAATTATAACTTGGCCAATAGCAAAGTATGACCTAAATTGTCAAATAGAATGTGTTTAGTCCAGAATCTCTTAGTTGTTCATTCATCGTCGTTTTTTAAAAAAAAATTATTTATTTTTATTTATTTTTTAAAGATTTTATTTATCTATTTGACAGAGAGAGACAGAGCGAGAGAGGGAACACAAGCAGGGGGAGTGGGAGAGGGAGAAGCAGGCTTCCCGCGGAGCAGGCGGGAGCCTGACGCAGGGCTCGATCCCAGGACCCTGGGATCATGACCTGAGTCAAAGGCAGACACCTAACGACTGAGCCACCCAGGCGCCCCTCATCGTTGTTTTTAATCAAAACAAACAATTTTCTAGAATTCAAGTTAGCAGCAAAATGCATCAGAAGCAGAAAGAATAGATATGTTGGAAATGATATGGAAATAGTTCAGAGTTAAGTCCGGATTGACTCGGGGTGAGAATGGCTGCTTGTTGTCCTCTACTGGGTAGCTAAGGACTGTGAGATTCTGATGATGACGATGACTATTTTTTTTTTTTGCTTTAAACCATGTTTGTTTGTTTATTTATTTTGTAATTCTTTATTTACGTTCAATTTAGTTAACATAAGCTGTATTACTAGTTTCAGGGGTAGAATTTAGTGATTCACCAGTTGGGTATAACACCCAGTGCTCATTATATCAAGTGCCCTCCTTAATGCCCATCAGCCAATTATCCCTTCCCCCCTCCCACCTCCCTTCCAGCAGCCCTGTTTCCTAGAGTTCAACATCTCTTATGGTTTGCCTCCTTCTCTATTTTTATCTTATGTTAATTTTTCCTTCCCTTCACCATGTTCCTCTGTTTTGTTTCTTAAATTCCACATATGAGTGAAATCATATGGTATTTGTCTTTCTCTGATGGACTTATTTCCATTAGCATAATACCCTCTAGTTCTTTCCATGTTGGTGCAAATGGCAAGATTTCATTCTTTTTGATGGCTGAGTAGTGTTCCACTGTATTTATATACCACCTCTTCCCTATCCATTCATTTGTCAATGGACATCTGGGCTCTTTTCATATTTTGGCTATTGTGGACATTGCTGCTATAAACATCAGGGTGCATGTGCCCATTCAAATCCGTATTTTTGTATACTTTGGGTAAATATCTAGTAGTGCAATTGCTGGGTCATAAGGTAGTTCTATGTTTAACTTTTTGAGGAACCTCCATACTGTTTTCCAGAGTGGCTGCACCAGCTTGCATTCCCACCAACAGTGTAAGAGGGTTCCCCTTTCTCTGCATCCTCGCCAACATCTGTCATTTCCTGAGTTGTTAATTTGGGCCATTCTGATTGGTGTGAGGTGGTATCTCATTGCGGTTTTGATTTGTATTTCCCTGATGCTGAGTAATGTGGAGCATTTTTTAATGTATCTGTTGGTCATTTGTATGTCTTCTTTGGCAAAATATCTGTTCATGTCTTCTGCCCATTTCCTGACTGGATTGTTTGTTTTTTGGGTGTTGAGTTTGATAAGTTCTTTATAGATTTTGGATACTAGCCTTTTATCTGATATGTCATTTGCAAATATCTTCTCCCATTCTGTCGGTTGTCTTTTGGTTTTGTTGACTGTTTCCTTTGCTTTGCAAAAGATTTTATCTTGATGAAGTCCCAATAGTTCATTTTTGCCTTTGTTTCTCTTGCCTTTGGAGACGTATTTACCTAGAAGTTGCTGCAGCCGAGGTCAAAGAGGTTGCTGCTTGTGTTCTCCTCTAGGATTTTGATGGATTCCTGTCTCACATTTAGGTCTTTCATCCATTTCAGTCTATTTTTGTGTATAGCATAAGAAAGTGGTCCAGTCTCATTCTTCAGCATGTGGATGTTCAGTTTTCCCAACACCATTTGTTGAAGAGACTGTCTTTTTTTCTATTGGATATTCTTTCCTACTCTGTTGAAGATTAGTTGACCATAGAGTTGAGGGTCCATTTCTGGGGTGTCTATTCTGTTCCACTGATCTGTGTGTCTGTTTGTGCCAGTACCATACTGTCTTGTTGATTACAGCTTTGTAATGGAGCTTAAAGTCTGGAATTGTGATGCCACCAGCTTTGGTTTTCTTTTTCAACATTCCTTTGGTTATTTGGGGCCTTTTCTGGTTCCATACAAATTTTAGGATTGTTTGTTCCAGCTTTGTGAAAAATGCTGATGGTATTTTGATAGGGGTTGCATTCATTGTGTAGATTGCTTTGGGTAGCATGGACATTTTAACCATATTTGTTCTTCCAATCTATGAGCAGGGAATGTTTTTCCATTTCTTTGTGTCTTCCTCAATTTCTTTAGTAAGTGTTCTATAGTTTTCAGAATACAGATTCTTTACCTTTTTGGTTAGGTTTATTCCCAGGTAGTTCATGTTTTTTAGTGCAATTGTAAATGGGATTGATTCTTTGATTTCTCTTTCTCCCACCTCATTGTTAGTGTATAGAAATGCAACCGACTCTGTGCATTGATTTTATATCCTGCAACTTTGCTGAATTCCTGTATCAGTCCTAGCAATTTTTTGCTGGAGTCCTTTGGGTTTTCTGTATAGTGTATCATGTCATCTGTGAAGAGTGAAAGTTTGACTTCTTCTTTGCCAATTTTGATGCCTTTTCTTTTTGTTGTCTGATTGTTGAGGTTAGGACTTCTAGTAGTTGAACAACAGTGGTGAGAGTAGACATCCCTGTCGTGTTCCTGACCTTAGGGGAAAAGCTCTCAGTTTTTCCCTATTGAGGATGATATTCACTGTGGGTTTTTCATATATGGCTTTTATGATATTGAGATATGTTCCTTCTATCCCTACACTTTAGAGAGTTTTTATCAAGAAAGGATGCTGTATTTTGTCAAATGCTTTTTCTGCATCTATTGAGAGGATCATATGGCTCTTGTCCTTTCTTTTATTAATGTGGTGTATCACATTGATTGATTTGCAGATGTTGAGCCACCTTGCAGCCCAGGAATAAGTCCCACTGGTCGTGGTGAATAATCCTTTTAATGTACTGTCAGATCCTATTAGCTTGTATTTTGGTGAGAATTTTTGCATCCATGTTCATCAGGGATGTTGGTCTGTAATTCTCCTTTTTGGTGGGGTCTTTGGTTTTGGGATCAAGGTCATGCCAGCCTCATATAATGAGTTTGGAAGTTTTCCTTCTATTTCTATTTCTTGAAGCAATTTCAGAAGAATAGATATTGATTCTTCTTTGAATGTTTGGTAGAATTCTGCTGGGAAGCCATCCAGCCCTGGACTCTTGTTTGTTGGGAGATTCTTGATTACTGATTCAATTTCTTTGCTGGTTATGGCTCTGCTCAGGTTTTCTATTTCTCTTGTTTCAGTTTTGATAGTTTATATGTTTCTAGAAATGCATCCATTTCTTCCAGATTGCCTAATTTGTTGGCATATAATTGCTCCTAATATGTTCTTATAATTGTATTTCTTCAGTGTTGGTTGTGATCTCTCCTCTTTCATTCCTGATTTTATTTATTTGGGTCCTTTCTCTTTTCTTTTTGATAAATCTGGCTAGAGGTTTATCAATCTTACTAAATCTTCCAAAGAACCAGCTTCTAGTTTCATTGATCTGATCTTTTTTTTTTATTTCTATATCATTGAAGTTGATATTTAGGCTTTATTTAAGTTGGATTTAGGCTTTATTTGCTGTTCTTTTCCAGCTCCTTTAGGTGTAACGTTAGGTTGTGTATTTGAGACTCTTCTTGTTTTTTGAGAAAGGTCTGTATTGCAATATACTTCCCTCTTAGGACCACCTTTGCTGCATCCCAAAGGTTCTGAACTGTCGTGTTTTCATTTTCATTTGTTCCCAAGTATTTTTTTTAATTGTTCTTTAATTTCCTGGTTGATCCATTCATTCTTTAGTAGAATGCTCTTTAACCTCCATGTATTTGTGGTCTTTCCAATTTTTTTCTTGTAGTTCTTCTTGTAGACTTCTTCAAGTCTTAAAGCATTGTAGTCTGAAAATATGCATGGTATAATCTCAATCTTTTTGTACCAGTTGAGACCTGATTTGTGACCCAGTATGTGATCTATTGTGGAGAATGTTCCATGTGCATTTGAGAAGAAGGTGTATTCTGTTGCTTTAGGATGAAATGTTCTGCATGTATCTGTTAAGTCCATCTGGTCCAGTGTGTCATTCAAAGCCCTTCTTTCCTTGTTGATCTTTTGCTTAGATGATCTGTCCATTGCTGTGAATGGTGTGTTAAAGTTCCCTACTATTATTGTATTATTATCAATGAGTTCCTTTATGTTTGTTATTAATTGGTTTATATATTTGGCTGCTCCCAAGTTAAGGGCATAAATACAATTGTTAGATTTTTTTTTTAAGATTTTATTTATTTGACACAGAGAGAGAGAGAGACAGTCAGAGAGGGAACACAAGCAGGGGGAGTAGGAGAAGGAGAAGCAGACTTCCTGCAGAGCAGGGAGCCCCACATGGGGCTCAATCCCAGGACCCTGGGATCAAGACCTGAGCCGAAGGCAGATGCTTAAGGACTGAGCCACCCAGGCACCCCCAATTGTTAGATCTTTTTGTTAGATAGATCCTTTTATTATGATACAGTGCCCTTCCTCATCTCTTATTACAATTTTTGGTTTAAAATCTAGTTTGTCTGATATAAGGATTGCTATTCCAGCTTTCTTTTGATGTCCACTGGCATGATAAATGGTTCTCCATCCCTCACTTTCAATCTGGAGGTGTCTTTGTGCCTAAAGTGAGTCTCTTATAAATAGCATATCGATGGTTCTTGGTTGTTTTTTTTTTAATCCATTCTGATATACTATGTCTTTTGATTGGAGCATTTAATTCTTTTACATTCAGAGTAATTATTGAAAGATAAGAATTTAGTGCTATCGTATTAGCTATAAAGTCACTGTTCCTATAGATTGTCTCAGTTTCTTTCTGGTCTATGTTACTTTTGGGCTCTCTCTTCACTCAAAGGATCCTGTTTAATATTTCTAGCAGAGCTGGTTTAGTGTGCACAAATTCCTTTAGATTTTGTTTGTCCTGGAAACTCTTTGTCTCTCCTTCTATTCTGAATGACAGCCTTCCTGGATAAAGTATTCTTGGCTGCATATTTTTCCCATTTAGCATGCTGAATATATAATGCCCGTCTTTTCTGGCCTGCCAGATCTCTGTGGACAGGTCTGCTGCCAGCCTTATGTTTCTATCCTTGTAGGTTAAGGATCTCTTGTCCCGAGCTGCTTTCAGGATTTTCTGTTTATCTTTGAAATTTGCAAGCTTCACTCTTCTATGTTGAGGTGTTGACCTATTTTTATTGATTTTTGAGGGGGGTTCTCTGTGCTTCCTCACTTGAATGTTTGTTTCCTTCCTCAGATTAGGAAAGTTCTCAGCTATAATTTGTTCAAATAAACCTTCTGTCCCCCTCTCCCTCTCTTCATCTTCTGGGACTCCTATTATCCGGATATTATTTCACTTTATGGAATTGCTGAGTTCTCTAAGTTTCCCTTGGTGATCCAGTAGTTTTATTTCTCTCTTCTTTTCAGTTTCTTTATTTTCCATCATTTTATCTTCTATATCACTGACTCTTTCTTCTGCCTCATTTATCCTTGTTTTTAGAGCCTCCTTTTGGGACTGCATCTCAGTAATAGCATTTTCAATTTCAGCCTGACTAGATTTTAGTTCTTTTTTCTCTCTAGAAAAGGATTCTCTAGTGTCTTCTATGTTTTCTTTTTAAGCCCAGCTAGTATATTTATAATCATTGTTTTAAATTCTAGTTCAGACATCTTACTTATACCCTTAATAAATCCCTGCCAGTGTGTAGTACCTCCTGTTCTTTCTTTTGAGGTGAATTTCTCCATCTCATCATTTTGTCCAGAAGAGAATAGAGAAAGAGAAAATACAACAATAACCACAACAACAGAAAAAAAAACAAACCAGAAAGAAAACCAAACCCAAAACAAAACAAGGAAAACAAACAAACAAACCAAGAAACAAAACAACAACAAAAAAAACTAGATCCTGGGTGTGTGTTTTGGTCTGCTTGTTAAAAGAAACTAGATCCCAAGATAAGAAAGAAAAACTTATATACAAAAATAATAAAATACAATGAAAGGAAACAAAAAATCGTAACATATATAAAAATAAAAAATTGAAAAAATAAGAAAATAACTGAAAAAATAATCCTGAAAGCCTTAAGAATAAAAATCCCACAGATGCTATATACTGTTTCCCTCAAGAGCTGAAGCTTTGCAGCTCTCTATGATCAGTATTCTTGGTGCCGGCCAGTTGTTTCTGCTGCTCTTCTGGGGGCGGGGCCTGTTGCTCTGATTCTCAGGTGCGCTTGCCCTTGTGGAAACGGGCCTCCCTTGTCAGGGGGCCAGCTCAGTGTAAGTAGCTCAGGATTGCACTAGGTGGCGCTGTTTTGCTCCCTGAAGGTTTTCAGCCCGTTGGGCGGGATGAAAATGGCGGCGCCCCCTTCTCTAGCCCTGGAGCTGAAAGTCCTGGCCCCCACTCTTCAGTGAGCCCTCACGGAAAAGCAATCACTCTTGTCTCCCGGTTTCTGTCCGAACTTTGCTTCACCCAGCCGGTGACCGAGTGTTTTTATCTTGGGCACCCAACTGAGTTTCAAAACTCTGAATTTTACTGACTCCTGCAGAGCAGGAGGGGGATCTCGCCATGCTTTTGCTGGGCCCCTGCCCGGAAAGCAGTCGCAGGACCATGCAGTGGTTTGTAGTTTATGGCTAAACCGGGCAGAAAGCCGCACCTAGACTCGCTGTTTTCAGCTGGCTTCCTTGCTTCGATGCCTGGGAAATTTGCCACACTCAGGCACCCCTGTTCTTCTTGTGACCTCAGGGATCCTGAGACTGTGTTGTCCCACCTGGGATTCCACCCCGCTTCACCACCTGAGCACGTTTAAGGCAGGGATGTCTCCAACTGCAGCAGACTTCTAAAAGTTCCGATTTTGCGCTCCACTCCTTAAGCAGGCTACTTCCCCTTCACTGTATCCTCTGATATATCACCCCATATTCAAGTCTCCACCCCTTCTACCTTCCAGAGAGTGGTCACTTTGCTATTTGTAGAATTGCAGCATTTCTTTTCTCAGATCTCTGATTGATTTCATAGGTGTTCAGAATGATTTGATAACTACCTGTCTTTGAGGGACCAGAGAAATTTAGGATCCCCTACTCCTCCGCCATGTTAACTCCTGATTATTTTTTATGGAGATAGGCATAACAGTAGAACAGGATGAATCATGTTGCCATTGGGCCTAGATGTGACCCCCAGAAACTGAATTGCTAATGTTTTCCATTTACCTGTAAGTCCCTTCTCAATGTGTCTTATCTGTGCCCACCTTTGAAATCCATTAGCCTGCTGGGCACCCTTGATGGTGCTTCACGCTATGTCCCCACAACCTAGCACAATACCCTGTATGCACATAGCCCTCAAGAATCATTTGCTAATCAATCCGGTGCTGACTGATTGGCTGCCTTCTCACATTTACATAGCAGCTGAATATCTGGGTATGTGATTAACAATATTGCAATTCTGTATTCAAGTACTTACTGTACTTTATTTCATATAATTTTTTACCAATATTTCTTGTCCTTACTTGCTTATTCCTATAATACTCAAACCAATAAAATAAATGCAGAATAAGTAGCTGCCAGTTCAGTTTCATTTATTCAACAAATTCTTATTAAGCTTACTGAGTTGAGTGCCAGCCATTATGCAAAGTGACGGGATGCAAAGGTGAATAAGGCAGGTGGAGTCTCTGTCCTCATGGAGCTTTTAGGCAAGTGCCATGTAATAACACAAGTTCAGGGTTCTGTGGGAGCACCACAAAGGGCACCCGTATCAGTTAGATTCAGGTTCAGGTACAACAGCAGAAAACCCAAATAGCAGTAGTTAAAAAGAAACAGATATTTTTCTCCAACATGGATGCCTAGAGATAGATCAGATTTCCACAATGTTAGAGACTACTTCTGTCTTGTTGGTGAGTTGTGTGTGCCCTCCATGCCCAAAGTCACCTCACTGTCCAGGATAGTTGCTAACAACTTACCAATTTACATTTCCAGTCCAGACTTCTCTTTCAAAATCAGACTTAAAATCCAATTGCTTATTTGGCGTCTGTGCTTGAATATCTAACAGAAATGTCAAAATTCACATGCCTAAAACTGGATTCTGTACCCTCTTTCTCTCCACCCGTACTCAAAAACAAAATAAAACAAAACAAAGCAAAAACCAACCTGTTCAACCTTAGACTCACCCTGGACTCCTCTTTCTCTCAAAACCCTATTCCAACTTACCACGAAATCCCTTTGGCTCTCCTTCAAAATATATCCAGTCTTCTACCTTCTCTCACTTCCTCTACTGTGCCCACTCTGGCCCAAGTCATGATCATCATTTCTCTGCTGATTAACTGCAGCACCCCTTTAACAGGTCCCTCCATCCACCTTTGACCATTTTCCATCTGTTTTCACCCAGCAGCCTGAGTGATCCTTTTAAAGTGGAAGTCATTTCATGCATTCCTCTGGTTAGCAATGGCTCCCCATTTCACCCAGAGAAAAGACATATGCAATCCTGGCCTGCACTCCTTCTCTTACCAATTCTCTTACTACTCTCCACCTCACTCATTCTTCTCTGACCACACTGGCCTCATCACTGTTTCCCAAACTTGCCAGGGCTACTTCAGCTTTTGGCCTCTGTACTACCCATTCCCTCTGCCTGGAATGCTCTTCCCCCAGTCTCTACTTGGTCAACTAGCTTCACATGGTCAGTGAGTAACCCTGAGCACTCTGACAGGCCTGTCCTTCCTCACCCCAGCCCTGATGAAACTCTTCATGTGGCTCAGTTTTTGCTTTCTTCCATAGAATGTATCAACTTCTAACATAGTACATTATTTATTTACTTATTACATTTATTCTTTCCTCTCTGTCTCTCCCAGTAGACTATAAGCATTACCAGGGCAGAGATCTTTGCCTATATTGTCCACTGATATGCACTAAATACCCAGAACATGCCTGACACCTAGAAGTCGCTCAATAAATATTTGTTGAAAAAAGAAACCAAACTATATAAAAGAATAAACCTGCTACAGTAGGATTCCTTTTTAGTGGTATATAGAAGATAAAGTTTTAAGAATTTAGTGTACAGAACAAGAACTCACCCAGTCATTCCAGGAATCCATGATAATGTTTACAATAGGAAGTCTACCGATAGGTTCTCAGTCTATAGTTATTCTCTAAGTAGAACTGGATTATTCCAAAGATAATTTTAGTAAGTAACATTTTGTGAAGCAGAAAACATCTCAACATCTCTGTGAACTGCAAAGGAATAGCAGTGCAGACAAAAATTGAGGCCATCAAGTATCCCCAAGATATCAGTTACAAGTAAAGCCTATGCTTTCCTTTTACCAAGCTCAAACTCTTCACATTGTTCTATAGCCCCTTTCTCGGCATTTTCAAATCAAATCTAAGACTTCTGTTCTCTTAGTTTCACCCTAATCTAACCATTCCCCTAAATGATTTTGTGTAACATGTTTAACTCTTTAAAATATAAATTTTTTTTTTTATATTTTAAAGAGAACCACAGAGGAATAAATGGTTTCAAACTGTGCAAATCTGAAATTCAAAGATAGGACTGCTACAGACAGAACTGATATTTTTTCATCTACTCTACTAGTCAAGCAAATCATTACAACATCCTATTTGATAGCCTGCCCAGAAAATGTGGTAGCCCTACTGAATTATAAGCAATGTGAGACTCATAAAGGGAAATCAAATATATTATGCTTTCCCCTAATAACAGTCAAGGCGCACTACCTTTGTGGCACAGTAAATTAATATTCTGCACAGTGAATTGGCCAAATAGGCAATGTGATTTGGCAGGTTTGAAAGATGTTGTTAAAAGTTATGCTTTTGGGCAAGCCACAGCCTTCCTTGAAAATCTGAAGTGAATATTTCCATAGAAGTTTACTGTTAGCATATATTTTTCTAAAGAAACTAACACTAAGCAGTGGCTGTTAGCATGTATCTAAAGGAAGTATAATAATTTCCTTGGTGCAGATCCCTTGTTCGTATAGAGTTTATTATCTAATTGACTTCAGAATCTAGAAAAATATATTTTAGAGGCATAACAGATTATGGTCTAAAGGTGGTCTAAAGATGATAGTTGATACAGCATGTACAAAGAAGGAGGAAAAATTGAGGCAGAGTTTAAAAATAAGTGAGTTTTTATCACACTTTGCATGCAGAGGAAGACTCAAAATTATGAAACTAATGAAAATCTCACTTGTCCACAGTTTTTATACTAACTTTTTAAACTCAATTTCAGCTCAATGTAACATCTTTAAAAATTATTATTTGGTGTTTTAACTCAAAGGAAATTATATTTTTCTTTTTCTTTTTTGTTATATTTACATGTATATTAGATTCCAAGCAAGCTCCAAGTGCACTTGGGTAAGTGGACCAATTTTCAGATATGTTGGTTTTTTATGGAAAGCCAAGTGCTATATATGGTCCTTAACACAATCAGTAATGCAAAGAGAAACACCAGGGGATAAAGAAGCTGTGGATTAAGTTGGCAGATGGGAAAATACTTTCAGAAGTGTATAAAATGCCTTTAAGGAGAAGGAAATGTGAATAAAAAAAGAGAGAAATAGAGGTATCACTTGTGTTATAGAATATATGTATTATATGTATATCTTATATTAATTTCATATATATTATATATATATTATTAATATATTATTTCAGAGGCAGTTTGCATTGCATTGCATTTTGTTTATCTAAAGTAAAAAAAAAAGTTCAGGCTGACCAGCATTCAATATTGGAGGTGTATGAAAATGCAGAAGGGCAGTTGAAAGAGGGGTTAGGACTCTGTGACATGGGGGAAGGGCATCCTGGCTAGTTCCACTCCACAGAACACTTGCCCAGTTTTGGTGACTCTGCTTTCTTCCTGCTTCTCAATCAATGAGAAACACAAAAATATTCTGCTCTGCCTCAGGATTTCTTCTTTCTCCCTCAACCTCTACAATATTGGTTTTTCCTTTCTTCTTTTATTGAATTACCTAAAAGAAGGAGCCCTCTATTTGTCAAAGAGTCAGGAACAGAACTCAGTCTTTCCCTGCTCACCTCACCCCCAACCCCCACCCCCCAGTCATGTACTGAAGCTGGCTCTTACAAGCTGGATAGCAGGCACACCTTCCCAACATTACACTTAGTGGCATCATGTCGGTAGCTTGAAATTGGCTGTGGCAGGAGTATTTACACCAAGGAGAATGGTAAAGCCTAAAAATCAGTTTTTGTTTCTTTGTTTTCCAGAGAGCCATTGTTAAACATTTGCTAGCACAACACTGCCTGAATTGAACCACAGATCCTGTTGCCTAGCCTATTAGGTTCAAATAGTTTTCAACATATCATATACGGAGAGACTTTAATTGCCAGTAGTTCTGCTTATCACAGATTTCCAAAGGTGCCCTAAAGTTAATCTTTAGCTTATGTTCTCTGTACACCACAATTTAATGAGAAGAATTGTGATTCTGCATTTGAATTTTAAAGAAATCCTTAGGTATTGCTATCCAAGAAAACCAACCAACTCACCAAACTACCAACCATGCCTATGATTTGCCATGCTTTCATGCAGATGTTTCTATGCTTCACACAGAGATTTAGTAATGAGAGCAAGTCTTCCATTTCTCAAGAAAATAGCTTCCTTCCTCTGCCCTCTTCCAAGGGCATGAGCACCCTAAAAAGAGGAAATGTGGCTACAAAGCCAGTTTCATCCTTGGTCATTGGACAGAAGTGATGGCTTCCTGTCTCACATTTAGGTCTTTCATCCATTTGAGTCTATTTTTTGTGTATGGTCTAAGAAAGTGGTCCAGGTTCATTCTTCTGCATGTGGCTGTCCAATTTTCCCAACACCATTTGTTGAAGAGACTGTCTTTTTTCCATTAGATATTCTTTCCGGCTCTGTCGAAGATTAGTTGACCATAGAGTTGAGGGTCCATTTCTGGGTTCTCTATTCTGTTCCACTGATCGGTTCTGTGTTTGTGCCAGTACCATACTGTCTTGATGATTACAGTTTTGTAATAGAGCTTGAAGTCTGGAATTGTGATGCCACCAGCTTTGGTTTTCTTTTTCAACATTCCTTTGATTATTTGGGGTCTTTCCTGGTTCCGTACAAATTTTAGGATTGTTTGTTCTAGCTCTGTGAAAAATGTTGATGGTATTTTGATAGGGATTGCATTGAATGTGTAGATTGCTTTGGGTAGCATGGACATTTTAAACCATATTTGTTCTTCCAATCCATGAGCATGGAATGTCTTTCCATTTCTTTGTGTCTTCCTCAGTTTCTTTCATGACTGTTCTATGGTTTTCTGAGTACAGATCCTTTGTCTCTTCGGTTAGTTTATTCCTAGATATCTTATACAACTCCTCTTTCAGCTATGTGGCATTTATACAGTTTTATCACACAGGATTTCTACTATACAAATTAAACTAATCTTTATATCCATATGAAAAATTTGCAAAAATGAAACTGATTATACTTCATATAAAATTAAGTACCAATGAAAACAATATTTGGATACTAAAGTGTAAGACATTACATAAACACAAAGGCAGATAGATTTCATATCACAAATATTTAGTTGTAACAGCACTGAGTATATTACTTGTCATAGAAACATTATCTAAATAATAATTAATGTTTGACTTCAGTTACAATTCTTAAATTACTGACTCACTAGAAACAATATTTGCCTCCCTGGCATCCATCCCAATGAGCACTGTTGGATGTGTTTTTGCTACTGTACATTAAATGTACTGGACAGGTACACACCCAGGAGGGTTTTTATTCACCAAAAAAATTTTTTTTGAGTGCCTACTATATACATAGTTTTTCCACCATAGTTCTAGATGCTGGTTCTCTTCTGTTTGCTTCCATTTGCTCAGAATAAGAAGCAAGTTCATCAACTGAGAGTGAGAATGAGGAAGGGGACATTGGAGAGATTAGAGAAAAGATGTGAAAGAGTTGTCTATGGGATTCTGAAGGAAGGGATGGATCAGGAAAATGTAATATGATTACTGGGTAGCATTGAGTCCAGTTGAGGCCAGCAGTTGTGAATATAAAGTGTCTTTTCCGTAGCCACATTCAGCTCTGTGGGTGCAGAAGTGTAAGATTTAACCAAGATGAGGTTTTGTCAAATGAATATGAAGTGAGAATGGGCAAAGGAAAGAACGTGTCCCCAAAAGTTGGCCGTGGAATTAAAGCTAGGAAGGAGGGAAGTGATGACATGATGCAGATGAGAATATGGTAGTAAGAACAGTGGCTTGTGGGTCTTGTTGGAGTCAGGATACTAGAAGAGACTGCTGGAAAGATAAGAGATGGAGTTAATATTAGGATATCTACTTAGTCCTATTTTTAAACCCAACTAAAGTTTGGGTTTTTTTCTCTGTATTCTCAGTGTCTAGCACAAGGTATGGTACATCATCTATATATTGAATAAAAATGATGAACAAATCTTTGATCCTGTATTTGAGTAATACCAAGTATGTGAAGAACAACTACATTGATGGATAGCACATTCTCCATTCCCTGAACTAGATTCAGCAGATACTCTCTTTGTTTTGATTTGATCTCCAAGGTTCCTTTGAGATTATGGTTTGACAAATATTAAACTAAGATCTGACAATCAGCAGAATGTGTGCACCTTAGGAAGCTAATGTATTTAATAGCCAATGTACATCACATAGAAATATAAAAAAATTGAAATACTAATTAAAACAATTATACTAAAAATACAACCTTCCGAAGATGAGTTATTTAAGAATAAAACAATACTATTTTGAAAGATTTTGAATCTATAGTATTAAGTTCTCAAACACAGACACATTCATATTTGTAGTCTGAGGAAAGCTTAGATAGTAATTAATGAAACACACACTTTAAAAGACTTTGTCATCTTTTCTAGAGAAAGCAGCTCTAATTTTTTGTCAAGCAACTTAAAAATTTGTCCTCACTTGAAAAATGTCTTGGTAGATGAAGAGTAAGCTATGACAATTTACCCTGGAATTCTACAGGGTGCCTACAAAGTCTGAAAACATAGATAAGTAAACATAATGTTGTGAAGGGCATTGTCAATCCATAAAAAGATGATTCCACAGGAGAGGTGTGATTTCTATATTTACTCAGGACTAGATTTAGCTGCCATATAATTTTTTTAAGTATAGTTTACACACTATGTTACATTAGTTTCAGGTGTACAACATAGTGATTCAACAAGTTTATACATTATGCTATGTTCACAAGTGTAGCTACCATCCGTCCTGATACATCACTATTACAGTATTGTTGGCTATATTCTGTATGTTGTGCCTTTTATCCCTGTGACTTATTCATTCCATAAGTGGAAGCCTGTATCCCCCACTCCCCTTCACCTACTTTGCCCAATCCCCAACCCCCTTCCCGTCTAGCAACCATCAATTTGTTCTCTGTTTTTATAGGTCTGCTTCTGCTTTTCCTTGTTTATTCATTTTCACGTATATGTGAAATCATATGGTATTTGTCTTTCTCAGTCTGACTTATTTCACTTAGCATAATACCCTCTAGGTCCATCCATGTTGTCTCTAATGGCACAATCTCAACCTTTTTATGGCTGTGTAATATTCCATTCACTATCCATTTGCCTACTGATGGACATGAGCTGCTTCCATATCTTAGCTATTGTAAATACTGCTGCAATAAACACAGGGGTGCATATATCTTTTCAAATTCATGTTTTTGTCTTCTCTGGATAAATACTCAATTGTAGAATTATTGGATCATATTGTATTTTTAGTTTTAGGTTTTTGAAGAACCTTCATACTTTTTTCCACAGTGGTTGTACCAATTCAGATAGTTTTGGACTAAATAAAAAAGTGAGGAGTAATGTTTATAACTCTAATTTTTTCACATACTACTTTGATGATATAAGGATCAATTTCTTCATTTTCCTCTTACACACAAAAGTAATATAGAGGACATGTGAAACAATGGCAGAAACTTTGAGTTTCTTATAATCCTGGGTACTTATAATCCTTGGAATACTGGAGCTCCATCAAAATCCATTCTGTCTTTCATTCATGGCCCATGATATCTCAGAAAGATGGCGTTTTGCATCATTTCTTGTGTATGACAATGTAAGTGTTCACCCATGGAAGGTGAGAAGCAGAGAGCCTAAGACTGTGAGTTTACCTCTTTCGGACCTAATTTCCCCTTCCCATTAACTGGAACTTCAGTGTGGTATTGACTTGAGTTGTATTTTACAGATGACAAGCCCTAGGGGATGGTGGAGCAACTACTGGAAGGGACCTGTGTCCCAGAGTAACTATGAGGAGCAGAGAGTCTATACTAAACTGAACTATTACCATCAGGACTTTACATAAAAGAGACAAACTCCTGGTTCTTGAGCCACTATATTGTTGGGTCTCTTTGATTCAGTAATTAACCCTTACCCAGACACATACAAATGCCAAATCAAGTAGTGCCAAAACAGAGTCATCAACTATATTATGAATTCACAAATGGTAACTTTTCTGAATTAAATTCAACCTACCACCAAGGAGGAAAGAGAATTCCCTTCTCTCTCAAAAAGAAGAGTGACATCATGAAGTGTGCCGAGATCAGGGCTATAAAGTTTCACTGGGTTCACTAAGCTATCCCTAAGGCTTCTCTTGTTTTGGAATGGGTTTTGAAGCACCAGTAACTGAAAACTGAATTTAAGAAAAAGAGATTTAAACTTGATGTGGAAGCTATGGCTCAAGTTGGACCACAATACAATTATTAAAATGAGCAAAAGGTCTAACATGCCATTGCCTGGAAAGTGAAACAATATTGTCTCTTCCACTGCAGTTTAATTTATTCATTATTTGTTTCACACAACTTGAAAGATACTCCTAAAAGGAGCTGTTGGTGTTTTAAAATGGTGTTTTCCAGAATGAACACATACTTCATGTTTTCTATTTTACTTTACCAGTGAAAAGCCAGAGGAATTTGTGGGAGAGAAACAATGCTTTCTTATTCATGCAGGAAGTCAATTCCAACAAAAATAATTTGTCAGGGCTCCTTTGGTTGTTTGAGACAAAATTCAACACAAATCAGTTTAAACACAAAAGGGGCATTTCTTGGCTCATAACTGAAAAGACGGAAATGGCAGGGATGGATGCTTGGCTCCAAGACTTTATCTCCCCTTCTCTCATCTGCTTGTCTCTGCTTGTCTTTATTCACTCTTGGTACAGAGATTTCCTAACCCAGAGAGGTATACTGCCTGGGAGAGCCCCCTATTCCTACCCAGTAATCTTGAAGATGCAAGAGGCAAGCAGAATTCTCCTCTGCTGGCAACAACAGAAAAATCCCTGGCACAGCTTTGATTGGCTTCTCTTTGGTCCCCTGTGATTCCCTGGGCCAATCATGTGGGCAGGAGATTGTGGATATTTGATTGGTTGGGCTTTAGTCACATGCATACCCTTGGATGAAGAGCTATAGAAAAGAGAGTTTCAGAGTTTTAAATATTTTTGTAACATCTTTTTCTTTGTAATTTGAAAAATAATACTGGGTTTGAAATATTTAAACAATACTCTTGCTGCTTCCTTCTCTAAATAATTAAGTTTTAATCCTAATTAACTGACTCCTTTTCTATACTGCTAACCATCCAATGACAATGGTACTGGGACTAATTAATTGCACTTCATCTCAAAAAATACTTTCCTACTAGGGGCTCTAGTTTATAGTTTGGTTATTCTATATTCCTGTGAGATTAGCAAACTTGGAAAGGAAATGAAATGGCTCGTTTTAAATATACATATACTGTATGAGATGTTATGTTAACTTGTGGATAAGGCCCTGGCTCACCTAAACTTGTCATTTATAAAATATTTATTGTATCAGGAAAGGTGTGCAGAAATAGGGAAGACATAATCCCTGCTTGAAAGGTTTACATAATAACTCTGGAAGCCATTGCAATAGGGCATCATGATTATTAAAACTGTAAACTGCTTCCTAGAGGGGCAAATAGAGGTAACTGCTGCATGTTACAATCCACAGTTCAGTTTGGCATAGCATCTTGCACAAAAGCATATCCCAAACCACTTTACAGAAGTGAAATTTCCATTCTCAAGCCAATATATGCTATACATTACAGAACAGCTGTGTGCAAACATTGCCTCATGAGGGAAAAAAAACTCAAGGCATTAGGTCATGAGATGAAAATCCAAAGGAGAACTTAGGAGGCATGGACCAGTAGGGCAGAAAGGAGGGAGAAGAGGAAAAAATGATAGGGAAGGAAACACATTAATTTGCAAGATTTAGAAATGAATCTGTGATAAGCCTAAGAGACATCACACACTTTTTCCCTGGAAAAATTGAGAGTGAGACAATCTTTTACATGATCCAAAGGAGTAACAGCAGAAGTTAAACAAAAAAATTATGAAGTGAAAGCTGACAAACTTTCACAGTAGTGGTATAATTACATAGGATCGGTAATTTCAACTACTATGGGATAAAGGTAATAAAATTATATATTTTGAGGTCACCCGAATTATGGTAAACTATTACCTGAAAATGTTAGGGGATGAGATGTATTGTGAAAGCTAATTTCATAAGCATAAACACTATATATAAATTGTGCATTTTAAAGTAAATAGAATTTTATAAAATATACTTAATATTGAGACAAACCAATTAGATTACATTCTTTCAAATCTTGCCTGGCTTTAAGAAACCATAAAATGTCAATTTTTATTTTATTTTTGAGTCCTAGAAGTATCATCTAGTAGGGAATTGTATTTAACAAATGACGACAGAGTTTGCTGTACTTAAACTGGATTCCTAATACAAAATCCTGCTTTTAAGCTAAATAAAAATTTTTATGTAGAAACGACTCTCAAGAATTGTTTTTACTATTTATATGTCCTATCGTTTAAATAACATTGAAATATTTTTTAAAAATTCAAATTCTCCATTCTGGATGTTCACTAGAAGCTTAAGTTTCTATTTCAAGTATCATCCAGATTGCAAATTAGCCTTCCATACACTGTGTGTATCAAGAACATTATTCAAGTTCCATGAACTCCAAGACTACCCATTTAACAACAGGTTTACATAACTCATTACAAGTTATATACTTCTGTTAAGGGGATATACTCTTGAGTAATGGAGTTTTCCACATAAAAATATGATTAACTCTGTATCTTGGGTAAGCTATTCATGCTTGGCATCTGCTCATTTTAATTTGGCAGGTATCTCATTTTACAAGATGCATATAACACTATGCATGAAAAGTGAAGAAATCAAACCATAATGTATTATTTCCCAAAATATCTGGAAATACTGGATACTCAGTTGGGTTGTAGATAAATTTGGCATGTCTGGCCTTTAAAGGACATGGAAGATTACACAGATGGTCACTAATTCTGGCAGTGTACCAGGGGTTTAGTAATGACGGATAATTAAGAAGATTTCCACTAAACTGGGTATGATTAGGTTTTCCTTTACCTTTTTTTTTAAGATTTTATTTATTTATTTGAGAGAGAGAGAGACAGATAGCAATAGAAAGCAAGAGCGGGGAGGAGAGGGAGAAGCAGGCTCCCTGCTGAACAGGGAGTCCAACGAGGGGTTCAATCCCAGGACCCCAGTGAGCCCAAGGCAGACGCTTAACCAACTGAGCCAGCCAGGCACCCCTTTCCTTTACCTTCTTAGATGTACATGGTATTTTTTTTTAAGCCATGCTACCTAAAAAAAAAAAAAAATCACTGTGCCTTAGAAGGAAAATCAATTGACCTTTCAGGAATTTTTATACTATCATATATATATATTATTATCTTAAGAATGATGATAGAACATGCACCCCAGTGTTTATAACAGCAATGTCCACAATAGCCAAACTATGGAAAGAGCCAAGATGTCCAACAACAGATGAATGGATAAAGAAGATGTGGTATACACACACACACACACACTCTCTCTCTCTCTCTCTCTCTCTCTCTGGAAATCTCAGTTTGAGTTTGGTATCAAGTTTCACAGATCACTTATTCCAGGGGTTCTTAACCTGTGTTTGAACTTTGGAAAGAGGAAGATGTTCATGAATTCCTAGAAATTAAATGCTAAATTTTTCTTTTTTAGTGTTCATTTTTATGGCAAGAGAAATCCATGACTTTCAACAATTTCTCCAAAGATTCTGTGTCCTTAAAATAATCTGGAACCATACTCATCAAGCTTCAATTTCTTTCTCTATAAAATGGGAATAAAAATAATGGTCCTACTGGCCTCACAAGGTTGTTCTGAGGGTCCATTTAAATAGATTGTGAAAGACTGTAAGTCATCACTATAGAAGCATTTGCTATTCCTAAACTTGCTGCCGTTATTTTTTTTTAAATCAGTTTGTGTGAACAGTTCTGATTACACAGTGTCATCCACAAGGAACTCAAAATCTTATATCTACTTTTTGAAAACCATGTCATAGCTTGCCCAAGCAGTAACCATTGAAAAGCAGATTGAGGCAATACCTCCAGAAAATAGTCTACAGATGTGTTTTGTTCAGTTCACACAGTGTTCTCTCAAAAATGAATTGGTTGTCAACATTTAGAAATCAGGGGTTTTCACTTAAAAAATCAGATTTTAGCTTACTTTAAAAACTGAAATATCTGGCATCCCTGAGTAATCTTTCTGGAAGCCAACTAGCCAGAGCTGAGTACAGAGACATATGCTTCCTGTATCCCCAAAGTGAGTCTGGCCCTCCTGCTTCCCTCCTTTGGCCACATAAATGTCCCCAGCCTGCAGATGTGAAATCTAAATCTTGAGTATAATTAGTCTGCTTTGAAAAAATATAAAATAAGGTATCACCTCCCCTTTCTTCTTAGAAAGTTCTTTCAAACTTCAAATATAGAATATTTAGAATACACCTTCAGGCAATTAAGGAGAGAGTATCTATATTTTCCACATACATTGCTCCTTGTGTTAGCAAATTGTGACCCTTTGAAAAAACATCCTCTAACAGGAATACTGAAAGGCAAGACCCATGACATGATTATAAGATCCAAGAAAGAGGCAAGTGGGGGTGCCTGGGTGGCTCAGTCAGTTGGGTGTCTGCCTTTGGCTTGGGTCATGATCTTGGGGTCCTGGGATCGGGCCCTGCATTGGGCTCCCTGCTCAGCGGGGGGCCTGCCTCTCCCTCTCCCTCTGCTGCTCCCCCTGCTTTGCTCTCTCTCACGCTCTCTCTCTTAAATACATAGAAGATATTTGGGGGAAAAAAAAGGAGAAAAAAAAAGAAAGAGGCAAGTGATATGATTGGGGAAAACCCGTAAGTTTACAATGGAAAGTCATGACTCTGACTCATAATTTGAGCTTGTACAAATCAATAAGTGTGGAGAAATAAATGGACTGCTAACATATCATTTGCGAGAACTTCAAATGAATCATCAACTCAAAGAGCCTCTTGATTTTGACCTGAGTTTTAAGGATAAGAAAATTGTGAAATATAGGAAGGTGTTTCTTTCCCTTAAATTTCATAGGTTACAAGAGATTTCACAAGGCTGAAATTTTTCTCTGGAACGTATGAGGAGGAAGAGCCACTATGAAAATTAAAAATGCATGGTGGATCAACAAATGAATGGGTAGAGAAGATGTGGCATATATCTATATCTATATATACAATGGAATATTACTCAGTCATCAAAAAGAGTGGAATCCTGCCATTTGCAACAATGTGGATGGAACTAGAGGGTATTATGCTAAGCAAAATAAGTCAGTCAGAGAAAGACAAATACCATATGATTTCACTCGTATGTGGAATTTAAGAAACAAAACAGATGAACATAGGGAAAGGGAAGGAAAAATAAAATAAGATGAAAACAGAGGGAGGCACACCATGAGAGATTCTGAACTGTAGGAAACAAACTGAGGGTTGCTGGAGGGGAGGTGGGTGGGGAGATGAGGTAATCGGGTGATGGACATTAAGGAGAGACTGGATGTAATGAGCACTGGGTGTTATATTAATGAATCACTAAATTCTACCCCGGAAACTAATAATACAGTATATGTTACCTAAATTGAATTTAAATAAAAAATTTTTAAAGAGAGAAAATTCATGGTGAAAAATTAAGGATTGGGAAATTCTTGATGTTCTCCTTTTTTTTTTAAGACTTATATATTTATTTATTTGAGAGAGAGAGAGAGAGAGAGAGAGAGCAAGGGAGCAGGAGCAGGGGGGAAGAGCAGACTCCCTGCTGAGCAGGGAGCCAGATGTGGGGCTCGATCCCAGGACCCTGAGATCATGACCTGAGCTGAAGGCAGACGCTTAACTGAGAAGGCAGACTGAGCCACCCAGGCACCCGTTGATGTTCTCCTTTTTAAATAAAATATTCTGTTACGTTATTAAGGGCCCCCAAATAATGAATAGGCTGCTATAGATTACAATAAAGAAGAAAAAAATGATACCAGGAAACCCGCTTAGATATGATTAGAATGGACTGCCTTTCGAAACTGTTCTTAGACTCTTAGCAAATCCAAGATGATTTGCTCTAAGGAATGCTCTTATTTTTTTTTTAAATGTTGATATTGACATTAGAATTCTGATTTAAAGAACTCTGTATCAGCTACATAGACCTGTGAAAGATTTCAAGATTTATACAGTCATTACCAAACTAAAATTTATGCTGGATCATGCACTATCGTAAATGTTTTGGCAAAAGCGATGTGGTATAACAGAGGCTGTCCATTGGAGTAGTATGGCCTGTAGGAAGTTTTTGTAAACCTAATTGCAGGGGCTATTTGGGTTAGAGCAAGGTTGCACTGTAAATCTGCCATTCTTAGAGGGCCAACTTTCTCAGATGCATATTGAACCAATATTCTTGCTATGAAACTGTGTAGGCTAGATTCTGTGCCACTATAGTAAAATGCTCTTCAATAAACTTGTTTTCACAAAACTTTGCCCACTCATGCGTCCCAAAGCTGTTGTAATCTTCATTGTCGAGGCTGATCTAATAGCAGGCACATTATTCTATTTCTTGACATGTTTAAAGTTCTCTAATGGATAAAGCTAACAGCTATGGCTGCTTCAACTGTCACTTGATTACCCCGGAGGGATTTTCTTTTCTTTTTCTTTTTTTTTCTTTTTGTCTTTAAAATTGGCCTCCTAGTTTGTTTTTAACTACCTTGTGCACAGAGGTCTGAAGGGGGAAGCAGATCAAAGATCAGCTCGCAACATAAAAAGCAGCTGTAGTTAATTAAAGGCAAATGAAGGACATCTGACCAGATTCTTTATGAGCCGCCTTGTCACACATTCAACAGTCTATAATCTCTGTGACCTTGTCCCTTGGTCCTGAACTGTCACCAAACCTGAGAAATGGATATGTCTTGAATTATATATGAATTAAAAAAATGGGAGGAATGTTCAGGGTGGGACTTAGGAAGGAGTAAGTGATGTGGAAGAAGAACACACAAAAGTGGAGTCACCTGGGGTAGGGAGAAGTCACCTGGAGTTTCCACTGTAAAGCAGCGAGTCTTTTCCCACACTGAAAATAAAGTGGTTTGGTATAAAGAGGTAGAGGTAGATAATCAGATTATAAAAGGTAACATTTGAGCGGTGAAATGCAATACTTGTTCTGCTATGATTTGAGAGAAAATAAGCTAAAAATAATCCTACAGTATCCACTATTTGATTTCTGAAAAATTTGTAATTGTTCCTATTTTTTAAATGTTATTAAAATCTAAATAACATGGGGCGCCTGGGTGGCTCAGTCGTTAAGCATCTGCCTTCGGCTCAGGTCATGATCCCAGGGTCCTGGGATCGAGCCCTGCATCGGGCTCCCTGCTCAGCGGGAAGCCTGCTTCTCCCTCTCCCACTCCCCCTGCCTCTGTTCCCCCTCTCACTGTGTCTCTCTCTGACAAATAAATAAATAAAATCTTTAAAAAAAATCTATATAACGCAAGTAAAACAATTAATGAGTTTTTCTAATTTTGAAAGCAATACATGTTCATTCTAAATCCTTGAAACGTCCCAGAGACATCTAAGAAAAAAAATAAAATTCCCCCAAAATCCAGCCTCTGAGAGAATCCTGTTAAGATTTATATTTAAATCAAAAGAAAAAAAAATGAGTATATACTGTCAAAATATCAGTGAAGTTGCACAGTGTCTGTTTGTGGATAGCTAACACGCCTACAAAGCATGGATGATGGAATGAAAAGCGTGGGTTCTGGCAAGTCAATAACCTCTATCAGCACCAGGGAAATGGCTGTCAGGGCCTGCACTGGCCCCTTAAAAATGCATCACCAGCGCGAATAAAAGAAAAGCCACTGCATCCTCTATAGACCCCAGAGTGATGGGACAGCTCCTGTTTCTGCCCGTTAGCTAACTTGCTATGGCCCAGAATGGCACGCTCCATGCCCCAACTTCCACTTTCTCCCGACTGAAGGTTGAGGATTATAGGAAAAATGCCAACTTTACAGGATTGTGTAAGGAGATAGAGATCATATCTCTAGGAATGCTCTGGAAATTGCAAAATATTAATTATTAACCATTATTAGCAGTAATTGAGGTGCTGTGGAAAACATTAAAAATGATTAAGAATCATGGCATCTGGGTGGCTTTGGCGGTTGGGCATCTGACTCTGGATTTCAGCTCAGGTCATGATTTCAGGGTCGTGAGATCAAGTCCAGTATCGGCTCTGTGCTCAGATGGGAGTCTGCTTGGAATCTCTCTCTCTCTCTCTCCTTCTGCCCTTCCGCCTGCTCTCTTTCTCTCTCTCCAAATAAATAAATAAATACATAAATAAAATATTTTTAAAAACTGATTAAGAATCTACCTTCAAGGAGTTTTTATCATGTATGTGGAGGTATAATACATAAACAAAAAAAGTTAATTAAAATTTGAAAATAGGTTCAACTTTACAATGCAAGCCATGTGCCAGATAATCAGCAGGTTAACTGTAAACATCTGAGAAGGAATGATACAGTAGCCTATACTACAGGTTTTTGGTTTGTTTCTGAACAAACATATCAGAACTAATGTACATAAGTGAGTGTTATCCTTTTCAAAATTGTCACCTTCACTGTCTACAAACCTTAAAAAGGTATTGCCATAGTTTAAAACATTTTTGAACTGTATGGGATTCCCTTGAACCTGTGGTATATAATTTTTAAAAACCAAAAGTAATTTTGAAGACAGATACCAGTTAGAACCAAGAACGGTGACTACAGAGGCTGACACCAAAAGAAATGCGGCCACATGAAATGAAATTAATCGTTTTATATACGACAAATTATTTCTGAAGAGAATTTCAAGTGTGGCTATCCAAAAAATATTTTAATTAAGGCAGTGCCTTGAAATAAGCTACCAAATAAGCTACTAAAAGCGTGATATTCAATTGAGTGAATAAATTCTGATTTATTCTTCATTTAAAAAAGTACTAGTTACTTTATATTCAACTTCAGAGGAGAGAGATATGAGAAGGATTTGCCGTCTAATTTGGATTTGATTTGTTATTGAAGGATAGACAAGATATGGTTGGGAGGGTGAACTTTAGGGAGGTAGAATGATATGTAAAAAGTGATGGGGGGCACTGAGAACTTTTAGGGCAGTGAAAGTCTTTCTTATGACACTATAATGATGGATACATGTCATTTTACATCTGTTATAACCCATAGAATGTACATCACCGAGAGTGAAACCTAATATAAACTATGCACTTTGGGTGATAATGATGCATCAATGTAGGTTCATCAATTGTAACAAATGCACTGCTCTGGTGGGGGATGTTGACAGTGGGAGGTGTTTGTGTGTGTAGGGGTGGAAGGTATAAGGGAACCTTCTCTACCTTTTCCTCCTTTATACTCTAAAAAATGAAGTCTATTAAAGAATGATGATGGGAACGCACAAGGCATTGATGGGAGGAAAGAAGAATTAGAAGCATTCCAAGCAAAGAATAAAAAGAGTACAAATGAGAGAAGGCAAAGTTGCAGGAAATGAAAGGATTTCAGCACAGTGCTGTCCAATAAGACTTTCTGCAATTATGGAAATATTTTGTAATCTGTGCTGTCCAATATGATAGTCACTAGCCTCATGTGGCTACTCTGAAGAAATGATTGTTGTTTTTATTTACTTTTAATTGAATTAAATCCAAAGAGCTATATGTGGATAGCTGATGCCATTCTGGATAGTGCAAGATAGAGCATGGAGTGGGGATCCTGTGAGATGGAGATGGAGAGTTACATAGGATAGAGCTAGACACTGGAGGATCTTCAGCTATGTTAGGAGCATTAAATTTATCCCAAGGAACATGAAAAGCCAATGAAAAGATTTAAGAGGGGGAGTAATTAGTATAATTTATCTGCTTTTTGGCATCAGGCTACCGTGAAAAGGATGGATTAGGGTTAGGGTGATGGTTTGCGTAGAGGCAGGGGTGCCAGGGAAAAGGCTATTTGATAATCCAGGCAATAGATGCCATAACCCAAGAGGATAGAAATAAAGGAAACTGAGGGACATTAGAGAAGTGAAGAAAAGGATGGACGAGATGTTAGGAATAAGGGAGGGAGAGGGAGAGATTGAGGAAGCCTGAGGATGATGGATGGTGGTACCAGGCACTGAAGAACCGCTCTGAGATGACCAGTCCAGTTAGAGACAGGTTGAATGTGAGGGGCCTGCTAGGCGTCCAAATGGGATGATACACATTTGTGAGCTACGCACATCTGGACTGTCCCTGAAGCCCGGGGAGGGGGCACACCATCCAGGGAGAGTCTGAACGTGAGAAGAGAGACTAGGACAAAGCCTCAAAGAATACCAAGACCCTGACATGATGCTTCTGCTTGTAAGTCAGTTTTGTGTTCATTCCTGCATGACTGCAGCAAGCCACATTAATCTGCACTTGTTGTCTTTCAAACAAAAACCCCAAGCTCACAGTCTTAGCACCCCATGGCACCTCATGGTATTTGGTAATCTCTCCCCACCCCACCCCCATTTTTAGGACACACTGACACACGAAAAATGTTATTTTAAATTTAGGTTTTTTCATTCAGGACACAATTTCAGATACAACAGAGTGAACTCTAATGCAAAGAAGAAAAATTACTGGTAGGAGACTATATTAGTTAAGCACGTTTTAAAAGAAGTTAGTAAGAATACAGCCATCAAAAAAAAAACCCACAGGTGTTTCTCTCTCCTATAAATTGATTATTAAACAAATGTCCAGTGCCCTTATGACATCTGGCAAGCCATCAAATAAACTACTAACAATGAATCACATCACAAAATGAGGGAATATACTGATTTTTTTAAGTGGAAGCATAATACAAACTCTCCTAGCCAAACACAAATGATGACGATATCATTCCAGGAAACTGCAGTTTGATTTATCAACAGTTTCTATTACAGAGCCTTAATGGAGGGTGCCATTGCTCCTACTTATGATCCAGAACTTGGGGTCATGCACAGCAAAGGTATGCAAGTACTACTCTCAATTCTTTAGGTGTATCAGACTGTCAAATGTTCTTATTGAGGAAGCACAGCTAATAGATTAACTGAGATTTTACTTATTGCACTTTAAATAATCATAAAAACCAGCAGGCAATGCAAGTATAAGTCTAAGGGACCACAGGTCATTCTTCTTTCCAGAACCCAATAGATACTTCCCCATAAGTAGATTATGACAGACCCTGTATTGGGTCATTCTTTCATCTAACAGCCTCTTATTGAGCATTGACTAAGTATCAAAATAGAGTTTTCAGTTTCCCGCTGACCTTACAGGTACGAAAAAGAAGGTCTCAAAATGTTGGGAGGCGAGATACGGTGGGGGTAGTGACAGGATCTCATCTGTGTTTTCAGAGAGAGAACACTGGCAGCAGAACCACACCACAAGGCAGAGAGACCGAATTCATGAGCCCAGTTAGAAGACTTTTCCAGTAATGTGGATGGGAACAGATGAGTGCATGAAATTGGGAAGTGGTGCTGGAGATAAGAGAGAGGGATTAAACATATTTAGAAGTCAATTGGGAATTGAGAAATAATCCGGAGATGATTATCTGGGGGGAACTGAGTAGATATTTTTGATCCCAGAAGGTAGCTCTAAAAATATTATTTCTTAGCCTCTTTTTGTGGTACTCTCCTAGAAGTATCTTAGAAGTGTTAAAAACTCATTAGTGACTTATTTTGGAATGACAGTCATCTCTTTACTGAACAGCCCTGTCAAGTAGTTAATGATCTGTAAAACTCTGAGCTGGGAAGAGCTCTTTAAATTAAATCAAAGATCCTTAAGTCAAAGATACTTTTATTGTATTTTGTAAATTCTGATTTGTTTTTCTAAATGAATTGTACCTATCTTTCAGTGTGTGTTTTCTAGTCCCCTAACTATGAGGAAAATTTTATTAGTTTTCAATATGATCAAAGGGAAACCAAACTCAACCTGTTAGCTTTCTTAAAATCAATATACTATAGCATACTATAGATTTTAAAAGCTCCAGTGAAACGAAATCAGCAGCTGTCAATTCCTAAGATGATATTTCTTCTATTACTGCTATTAGTGCTTCTACTACTACTAATTCTACTATTAATCTTACTATAACTATCATCACCACTACTATGAAAACTGGCTTACTTTATTAACTGCTTTTATGTATCAGAAACTGTTGCACGTTTTATGTGTATTAATTCATTAACTCCTTGCTGATGTCATCGTATTCACAACAGCCACATTTTCCCTACTTTATTAATGAGAAGACTGAGGCACAGGGAGGAGAAATCACTTGCCCAAGCTCCCACAACTATTAAGAAGCAGAGTTGAGATCCAGCCCTGTTGCAGACGGTTACTTTGGTGGTCACCAATAAAGCACAGCTCCCAGTATTCCTGTGCCCATGGCATGCCCTTTCACACTGACTCTAAGCTTGGCCACATGACTTATTTTGGACAATGAGACATTAGCATGTAAGCTGAAGCCTGATAAGTCACTTCCACATTGGTGTTTGCTATTTGGTATTTTGGGGATCCAGCTGTCAGGTGCTAAAAAGCCTAAGCCACCCGCTGAGGAGACTTGAAGGAGAACTGAGGCCCTCCAGTCTCAGCCAAGAGCCTGCACCAAAAGCTAGCCACGTGAGGGAGTCATCTCTGCCACTGCAGCCCCAGTCACCATGTGACTGTGACTTCAGGAAAGACTCCAATCAGGGCCAGCAGAAGAACTGCCCATGTGAGTCCAAGCAACCCACAGAATTGTGAGAGATGATAAAAAAGTTTGCTGTTTGGGGCGCCTGGGTGGCTTAGTCAGTTGTGTCTGCCTTTGACTCAGGTCATGATCCCAGGGTCCTGGGATGGAGCCCACGAAGGTCTCCCTGCTCACTGGGGAGTCTGCGTCTCCTTCTCCCTCTGCCTTCCCCACTTGTGCTCTCTCTCTCACTCTCTCTAACTCAAATAAATAAATAAAATCTTCAAAAAAATTTGTTGTTTTAAGCTACTAAATTTTGAGGTGATTTGTTATACAGTAGTGAAAAAACAACCACAAAACAAAACCCAATCTGTTTATGCTCTTAACTACTTTGCCATCCTGAGCTAAAGTTACCTTCCTAAACAATCATTTGATATAGATATAGATATAGATATAGATTTACATCTATATCTATATATATCCTATGAATATTTCTTTGCTGTGTATTTACAGCTTCTTATGGTTTAAAATCTCTGTGTGGCATACTACATTACTTATTATTATAAATTCCTACCTTAATCTATATATCCTGGGAATTAAAAACTAACAAAGAGCCAAGATGCCCTTCACCAGATGAATGGATAAAGAAGATGTGGTCCATGTATACAATGGAATATTACTCAGCCATCAGAAAGGATGAATACCCAACTTTTACATCAACACGGATGGGACTGGAGGAGATTATGCTAAGTGAAATAACTCCGGCAGAGAAAGTCAATTATCACATGGTTTCACTTACTTGTGCAACATAAGGAATAGCATGGAGGACATCAGGAGAAGGAAGGGAAAAATGAAGGGGGGAAATCGGAGGGAGAGACCAACCATGAGAGACGATGGACTCTGAGAAACAAACTGAGGGTTCTAGAGGGGAGGGGGGTGGGGGGATGGGTCAGCCCGGTGATGGGTATTAAAGAGAGCACGTATTGCATGGAGCACTGGGTGTTATATGAAAACAATGAATCATGGATCACTACATCAAAAACTAATGATGTATTGTATGGTGACTAACATAACATAATAAAATAAAATTAAAAAAACCCCACAAAACTAACAAACTACTTATCCACTGCCAAGAAAGTTCAGTTTTACCACAAGAACCAATTTGTAGAAAGGATTAGACCTATTTCACTAACTTAGGATTTATAACAGTAGTGTTCACTCACTTATTCAATCATTCAACAGTTAACATTTATTGCACAAATACTATGTGCCAGTAACCATGCTAAGCAGTCTACATATACTTGCTCCTCACAACCACAAGGTTGTACGAGGGATGGGGACGTATCAGAAACCATGCCAGAGGTCACAGCTGGTAAGCAGCAGAGCCTGGCCAGGCTCAAGTTCATCTAACTTGAGTCCAACCTCTTCCCCCACATTCTGCTGCACTTGATCTCACCATACAAGCAGCCAGGTGCTAATCAAATCTTAGTGGATTATGGTAGTTAAGGCCCTAGAATCTGACTGAAATCATTACTGAATGAATATATAGTCTCATCAAAAAGGCATTCAAAAATACCTTTTTCTAGGTTCAGTTTGAACTAATACAGTCTACAACTGAAGATGAATCTATAGATTATTTTTAAACTAATATACAAACACAGATTAATGTTTAATGCATAAAATTCTTTTTTGTGTGTAAAAGTTTGCCTACATGTTAAGTTGCAGAGAGTTTAAGCTTCTGCTTGGCTAAAGTTAATGCTTAAATTATTAGCTCAATTCTCTCCTCAGGCAGGAGTCCCCCTTGGATTATCCTGGTCAAGTTGGGTGCACATGGTAGTTCTCAGGTATTAGAATTCTCACAGTGAATTCTAATGTTCTATTCACCAATCTACCTCCTAATTCTCTTCCACTCATACTGGACTGTGCCGACTTTCAGAACAAGAACTATTTCAAAAAAAAAAAAATCTATGTTGTCATATAGCATCTTTGGTGAAAGTACAAATCCCTGGGTAGAAGGCAGCCTCACTGCAGTATTTCTCTTTCTTCTCCCCAGCAGGCACCCACTGGGTGAGAAAACCCATTCTATTGAGAGATAACAGTGATAATGTAACTTTAAGTAATAATGTAATTTTAAGAATAATGAAACTTTAAGTTTTTGTCATTTTAAGTCACTTTTTTCCCTTTCCCTTTCCATTTCAAAAACTGTTTGACTTACCATCGACAGATGAATGGATAAAGAAGATGTGGTGTATATACACAATGGAATATTATGCAGCCATCAAAAGGAATGAGATCTTGCCATTTGCAATGATGTGGATGGAACTGGAGGGTGTTGTGCTGAGTGAAATAAGTCAATCAGAGAAAGACATGTATCATATGACCTCACTGATATGAGGAATTCTTAATCTCAGGAACAAACTGAGGGTTGCTGGAGTGGTCGGGGGTGGGAGGGATGGGGTGGCTGGGTGATGGACATTGGGGAAGATATGTGCCACGGTGAGCGCTGTGAATTGTGTAAGACTGTTGAATCACAGATCTGTACTTCTGAAACAAATAACGCAACATATGTTAAGAAAAAAGAAAAAGAAGAAGATAGCAGGAGAGGAAGAATGAAGGGGAGTAAGTCAGAGGGGGAGACGAACCAGGAGAGATGATGGACTCTGAAAAACAAACTGAGGTTTCTGGAGGGGAGGAGGGTGGGGGGATGGGTTAGCCTGGTGATGGGTATTGAGGAGGGCACGTTCTGCATGGAGCACTGGGTGTTATGAACAAACAATGAATCATGGAACAGTACACCAAAACAAATTATGTAATATATGGTGATTAACATAACAATAAAAAAATTAAAAAAAAACTGTTTGACTTACACAATATGGGTTTAAGGACCAGAAAATGATATAAATAGAAAGAGAAATTCCTAACACAAAAGCTGCTGTATAAGCCTCTATATTGTTTAGATAGTTAACACTCAAAACATATCTTGGGAAGAAGAAACACCTCACAGTAGAGGGAGAAGTAGTGATGTCTGAACTGACTTATGAAAGATAAGAATGTGTTGTTTGAGTAGATGTTTATAATCCTTTCCACTATTAATGCTAGAAAAATAGGGGTTAAGACATCAGAGTGCTTAACAGCAAATATTAAGTATTAATTATCTCACATACAAAATTAAGTATTTAAACATGAATGGAAAGATAGGTCAGAATATTCTGAATTATCACAATCAAGGAAAGCTTGAGGGGTATTCTAAGAAGGACCAACAGACTCCAAGAAATATTAGGCTTTTACGATGTATGATTATGCAGAATACTGCTAAGTCATGTAATAAAAAGTCACAGTAATATGGGACAGTTGTAGTTATCTAAGGATTTCCTTTAATAAGCAACTTTTCCAAGGCAGATCTACCTAAAAGCTAAATGCTAAATATATCGACATTAGCAGAAGGTGAACAAGAACAAATGAATGTAAACTTTCTGAAAATCAGAAAGACTTTAAGGAAAACTTCCAGCTTAGAATAAATACGTGTTTAATTTGCTTCCAGATTCCCTTATACTTGACTGGTTTTAATCACCACGACGAAAATTAATAAATGATTTGTCAGTGTTTAGGAGACAGTGTAGTCTCCATCTGGTATATTCGAGGCTTGTGAAAACATTTTCCAGTACTACCCAGTGACAGAAAACATTGGTAAGGTAAGCTCTTGCAGCTGAAATGCAGCAGTTGATTGCCAATGGAAGCTATAGAAAAGGATGATTAATATAAACAGGCTTTTGCCTGTGCTTCACAGCAACATTACATAAAGCAGTGCTATTTCAGGAGACTTTTATATTTTAATTTCCAAGAGTCCATAGGGTAATGGATTTTTTTCTTCATCTTGTTTGATCTTTGATATTTAAGACCAACTTCTGTGTTTTGTTTATTTTTTCTTGCATTGGAAAAAGAACATAAAGTGAGTGACAACACATAATCAGGGCTAATTGGTATTTTTCAGAGGAAAAAAAAAGAAAACACCTTTTATGATGAGCCAAATGCAAACATTTTACAAATAGGGTATCTTGCACAAAATAATCATGTCAGGAAAAAAAATGGTTACGTTGCATGCATGGAAGTATTTGTTAGTTTCAAATTTAATCACAGCAAGTGGTTTTCATTTATATTTCCCTAAAATTTGGCTATTACACAAAGCAAGTACTTTAAAGGACTAAATGATTGTCTTCTCCCTGAAGGAAAGAAACTGAAAGTTGATTTCAAACTGAAAGGAATAATACAGACAAAACATTTTAAATAAAAATAAATAAGGGGGGTAGGTAAACCATCCGGTGGCCAGCTTGTTTAATATAAGAAGATGATTTAGGTCCTCTTTTTTTAAAAAAAATTTTACTATTTTTTCACTTTAAAAATGATCACAACGATGCAAGCTAACTATTCCTCCTTCATACACTATCAAGTATGTAGGGGTCTCCTTGCTGCACTGTTGGTAAGGTCTGTGTTGCCGAAACAGGTGATGACAGCAGTACTATTTTGTGTTATTTTAGCCGTCACTAGCCTTCCTAGCATTTTTCACCACTCCCACTTGCTGGCAGTATATCATGGCACGGTTTCAACAGAATTCTACTATGAGCTGTGAGCTAACTGGGAAATGTCAACATGTAAAGCCATGTCTAGAATTAACCTGTCTTTAACAAGGGCAAACTCCCACACTCTCTTCTCTCTCAAAACTTAATTACAGCAGAAGTACAGCAAAAAGGGGTGGAGACGGTTGGATGATGAGATGCTAGAGACAATTCTATAACCAAAAGATAAGATAAACCACGCAAAATCCACCATGAACATTTTGCTATGGAACTAGAAAATTATACGGTTCATCTCGTCAGAGAACAAACTCTTCTTATTAAGAACCACATGGCCGTCTGAGTAAGACTTTCTACCCCTCCAAAGTGAAAGGATCATGCCCTTCAGCTTATTGTAATGCATACCATGTCCCTTCTTCTGTGGAACATCTGACTTTAATTGAACAGCTATTGAGATTCCTGCTGTGACATCCTAGAAGTATCATCACACTTTTAGGCATCAGCCTTGGCTGTGATCTGCCCCTTATCCCCTTTAATGACAAGAGGTCAACATTCTATCTCAAACCAAGTTACACACTATATGATGGCTTCTCTTAGCACCGCCCCATGCCTGTTGACCTTGAAAAATGACTGGTAACCACCAGACAAATCAGCAAAACCCCTGAAGGTCATGGCCCCTGTGTAACCTAATCAGCATCTCTAAATAATTTGTCAGAGTCAAGTTGAGAGTCACACACTCAAAAGACATTACTGCCTGCATACCTAAAACCTTTCTCAGATAAGAAGTGGATCCATAAAGGTATCTGTGGAAAGGCTATGGAAATAAAAAAGAAATGTTAAAAATTTTGTAAGATCTGATAAATAAAAGGTGGTTTTCAGATTTAAAACAATTGATTAAAGCATTTCCTGGATTCTCAGCAATATGAGAAAATTTCACCAAGAAAAGAACAGAGATTTAAAACTCTGGACTATTGTCAATACAAGTGGCCTCTGACAATGCTAATACCATCCTGGGGATCATAAAATAACATGAAAAAGAGCTCAGATGTTGTCTCATGAGATCACTTCTCATTCAAGCTGTTTATCCTTTGTCCTCTCATAAATTAATGCATTTTAAACCCCACCATCAGGGAGAATAAATATAGTATTCCTCATTCTTTCTTGCACATGTATAGTTCAAAGCTCCTCATACTGTCCTAGCACAAAACAAACAAAACACAACGTATTTCCAACATAGTTTTGATTGAGGCGTCATTTAAATTCACTGTTTAACAACTGTGGATAATGTGAATATGTTGGTAGGGTCCACTAAAACAACGTAAAGAGATGCTATCTCACTGTAGGCCACAACGGCATAAATTGTGAGTTTTGTCTAAATGACATAAATTTAAATTTCAATTAATTTTGAAAGTATGGGCACAGACTCTGACAAAATTAAGGTAATCACCTTATAACTACAAACTCTGAACTGTTGACTTCCAGACCTATTATATCCAGATTTGATCTCTCTATGGCTCAGAGCCAACTTATAAATTACCTCCCGGACAGTTGCACCTGAATGACTCTTGGGCACCTAAATTTCAGTCTGACCACAACAGAATCTCTCATTTCTTTCCCCAGCCCCATCACCAACCTGCTCCTCTCCTTGCTCCCTCCATCCACCCTACATGCAATAATGCAAATCAGAAGCCTCATCTTCAGCCTAGAAGCCCTTACTTCCAAGCAGTCTCTAAGGGACTTCTCCTTGATTTCCCTTAAATCTCTTCCCTTCTCTATTTTTACTGTCTTCTCTATTTTTACTGTCTTCCTTGTTTCCTGACTGGACTTTAACAATATCTTCTACTACGGCTCTTTCTGCTTCAGGTTTCTCTTCACTCTTCATGCATATCTGATATTGATGGTCCACTGCCTCAGTGGTTGCCCACTACCCATAAGACAAAGATTCATCTAAACCCCATCTTTTTGTCCAGGACTTCACCTCCAATATTCAATTCTCTTTCCTTGGTGTGCCTCCTGCTTTCTGACCCTAGAAAAGTAACTGCATATCCTGTTTGACCCTGGCCTTCTGGATACCAGGGCTTGGGATGCCCTGCGTTCCTTATCTGCCTTTTGAATGCCACCTGGGCACCTCTAAACAGAGAAAGGCCTCTTTCCATAGTTTCTTGCTTATATCTTGTTTCTTACAATAGTTTTGCACATATATATTCCTTTTCCCACCAAAATGTAAGCTCCTTGAAAAATAATCCATGCACTGTTCATATTTCTCTCCTTAGCATCTGTTATAACGCATGGTGCATAGGAGGCAATTTAATAATGTTGAATAGTAAATAAACAAATGAAGCAATAAAGCACCGAAAGATGCTTCAATTCTTGGATTCAAAGCTATATTTCAAAAGGCAGAAAATACAGAGGAAAACTAATGGCATTATGTAAAGTTCCTAGTCAAACATTAGTTAAATATTATTTATTGGGGTGCCTGGGTGGCTCAGTTGGTTAAGCTTCTGACTCTTGATTTCGGCATAGGTCATGATCTCAGAGTTGTGAGATCAAGCCCTGGGTCAGGCTCCATGTTCAGTGGGGAGTCTGCTGGAGATTCTCTTTTTCCTTCTCTCTGCCCCTCCCCTTGCTTGCACTCCCTGTCTCTCTAAAATGAATAAATAAATCTTAAAAAAAGAAGAAGAAAATTAAGTCCCTAGCAAACATAATGCTAATTATATAAAAAGCCAGGAGGTACCTCGTATTGTATCATTAGTAGAAAAAATTAAAAATACTTATAGATAAAGGTAAAGTTTCAGGAAATACAGATTTCATTTTCAGTAACAACCTGACTAAAAGCAAATTAAATGTTCTCATCAAAAAACTGAAACTGCCATTATAAAAGTATTACTTTTTGCACTTCATGATTATAAGTGTTTTCAGAGTCTGAGGTATATGGTTTGGCAGCACTTATGTGTATGATCATCTATATCCTTCAAGGCACTAGACTTTGGGGAAGAGACAAAAACTCCTTATGTGACTGTGATGCAGAAGTACACTCTCTAAAAAGGAATATAAAATGCAAAGTCCCATAAGTTCCTTAGTTCAGGCCAGCTTTCTTATTGCATAGATTTACTATAAAGATTGAGCTTAAAAAGTCGCAAAAAATCTTAACATCAGTCTAGCAGATGTTAGACATACTTTGAGCTCCAGATGTCCACAAACAGCCTTGTTACACTTAGTCAGACCCATGGGTCACCCATCCCAGAATCACATGTCTTTACAGAGATCAAGGGACGATTGTGGGATGCCATGGTTTTCCTCCAAAATGCCAAACTCAACATGATAAGCAACTATTTCTCAAACATCCCCAGTTTTCTAAATAACTTACTGAAAATCTATCATCCTCAAGTTGATTTAAATCCTTTCTGAAAAACAAAATTTACTACAGACTCCTGATCTGGACCTAGGGAATTGGCTGGACTTGAATCAGAATTGTTTTCAGAATTGCAGGACGAGAAAGCCCAACACAGAGGACTTTAAAGTGATTTCACCAAGGGTAGGGAAATACTGTTCACAATAATTGTGTAAATCTAGAGCCATTTTTAGAAGTCACCTTCAATTTAATATAAATAAATTTCATATTTTCTTGTTGTAAACGATCAGAAACCAACATAACTGTAAAACTAGAAAAAATGCAGAAGCTATAACTTTGTCACACATCTTTATTACCTTTAAAAATAACTAATGAAAAACATTCACAAAAAAAAAAAAAACACCAAATGGTGGGGAAGAAAAAGAAGCTGTAAAGGGAAAAGCCAAAAGATCCTTTTAAGTGTAAGACACATAAACTTTTCTTTCTCTTTCTCTTTTTTTAACTACCCTCCCCTGTGAAAAAAGGTTTTATGTGATCAGTCAGAACTTCTAGATAGTAACTAAAACAGAGGAAAAAGGACGGTAAAAGAGGTAGAGTCCAATCATAGAGACCAAAACAGAGTTCATGTTCTTCATATCACTCCTAGAAGTATTTATCTCAAAAAGAAAAGAAGATAAGTTTATCAGTTATAAAACCTCACATGCTAAATAAAGTCCTCTCTAAATCTTCTTAAACCAAAATTCTTTACCAAATCCACTTTGGCATTAGATATAATACCTTACTTTAAACTACTTCAGAGTGAGATTTAAACAGCTATTTCCATGTTAAAAATTATTGAATTACTTATTAGGTTGTATCTTCATTAGATTTCTTTATCCATGTTTAAACATATTTATGGAGTCACTTTTTTGGGTAAAAACTTTAACCCATCTTTAGAAGTACTGAATTAATTCTAAGTACATTTTACTTTTGTATGAATACTTGCCAAGAGGTTTATCAAACTGACATTGAAATAATGTATTACTCCAGGGTCAGGATTTCACAATGGCATTTTGTAAGCCCAAAGCAATTTCTCTATCTCTTGAAATTTTAAAATTCCTCCATGATATTCCTTACATGGAATGGGAGAAATATATAGATATATATACCCGAAGACTTGTATATAAGTCTTGAATATATATAAGTACTGAATTTTTGGTAATTATGCAGGAGGCCAAAGAACAGATAGTAGGAATTTTAATTGAATCAGAGATATACCCTCGATTTGCAATCAAAATGTTTCCTTACTAAAGACCACAGACCAAATTATTATATCACATACTTAAAGACAGACAAATAATAGTGATGAATGAAAGTAAAGATCTTGCCAATGAATTTCATTCTCTGTAAGTCAAATTACACTATCATAAAAGCTGTTATTCTGTATAGATGTCCTGAAGATATTTTGTTTTGTAGTTCTGCAAACTTTTCTGATTGCTAATTTCAACTCTGGAAATCAGTCAAATAAACACAAATGCACAAAATGTGACTGAAGAAGCAAGTTTAGAAGTTTTGCTGTATTGGACAAGTAAACCAGTTAACATTTCTTCCAGAGACTGTTAATTTTAAGAACTTTATATTTCTGGTTACATTTATGGTCTATCTCACTACAGAGATACATCCATGAAAAAGCTATTGATTTAGATAAAATAATTCTTGGTATAAATTAAAGCTTAATATCGATAGGAAATTTAGAATTATAAAGCAAGCTCCATTTACAATTTTATGTTCACACATAGATGGCAGGAATGTGATATAATTTTTTTAAATATGTGAGGGTGGTGATCCTGGGGGGTGGCACAGAAGATCCTGAACTCACCTCCTCCCATGGACACACTGAATATACAGCTACATATGAAACAATCCCCACTGAAGATCTGAAAACTAGGTGATCAGCTCCTTCACAACAAACAGTAAAAGGGCCACATTGAGATGGGTCAGAGAGGCAGAGACATGTGTGGCCTTGCCAAAAATCTCACCCCTGATTCAGCGACCCGCACTTGGGAGAGATCTCACAAATCCAGAGCTTCTCCCTGAGGAATGAGGGGCTCATGCCCCACATCAGGTACTCCAACCCTGGGACCTGCAACAAAAAGATGAGCCTCCAAAACACCTGACTTTGAAAACCAATGGGACTGTAGGGAACTGAGATACTCCTTTAAAGGGCTTGCATATAGACTCACTCACCCAAGAGACCAGCACAAAGGCAGCAGTTTGAAAAGTACCTAGATTATATGTGGAAAAGATTTATTTGCTAATATTATAGGGTCTGCTGGAGGGGCAAGGGCCTGTGGGAACTCCCTCTGGGGAACAGAGGTGCTGGAAGGTGCCATTTTTGCCCTCTCCCTCTACCTTGATAGCACAGGTGGACCCTGCACAGGTCGGCCCTGGCCCTGATAGCACAGGTAGGCCCTGGCCCTGTGCTTTTCTGCCACTGTGTGAAAGTGGGCAGGTATGCCCTGGCCCTGCACTCTCCCATGGCCCCATGAAAACCAGTGGAAGATACACAAAATAAAAAGATGTAAAATGTAACATCAAAAACAGAACAGTAGGCAGGTGGTTAAAATGTAGAGTTATAGAATGTGTTCAAATTTAAGTTGGCTATCCACTTAAAATAGACTGTTAATATATAGGATATTGTATGTGATCTTCATGGTACCAACAAAGCAAAAACCTCTAGTGGATATACAAAAGTATATCCACTAGTAAGAAAGGAATCTAGGCATAGCACTAAAGAAAGTCATCAAATCATAAGGATAAAGAGCAAGCGAACAAGAAAGCAACCGAGAGGAACTATAAAACAGCCAGAAAACAATTAATAAAATAGTAATAAGTCCATATCTATCAATGGTTACTTTAAATGTAAATGAACTAAATTCTCCAATTAAGAGACAGAATAGCTAAACAGATAAAAAAATTGAAACCCATCTATACACTGCTTACAAGAGACTTACTTTAGATGCAAATATGCACACAGACTGAAATTGTAGAGATTGAAAAAGATATTACAAGTAAACAGAAACCCAAACAAAGCTTGTGTATCTATACTTACATCAGACAAAATAGACTTTAAAACAAAGACTGTAAATAAAAGACAAAGAAGGGCATGACATAATGATAAAGGGGTCAGTCCAACAAGAGGATATAATATTTGTAAATATTTATGCACCTAACATACAAGCACCTCAATATATATTAGCAAATATTAGCAGACCTAAGGGGAGAAATTGACAGCAATACAGTAGTAGGAACTTTAATATCCCTCTTACATCAATAGATAGATCAGCCAGACAGAAAATCAATAAGGAAATACTGGCTTTAAAGACCATTAGACCAGCTGGACTTAACAGATATGTACAGAACATTTCATGCAAAAGTAGCAGAATACACATTCTTCTTAAGTGCACATGAAACATTCTCCAGGATAGACTAAATATTAGGCTACAAAACAAGTCTTAATAAATTTAAAAATACCAAAATGATATCACACATCTTTTCTGACCACAATGGTATGAAACTAAAAATCAGTTACAAGACGAAAACTAAAAAAAAAAAACAAAAAAAAAACCAAACCACAAACATGTGGAGATTAAACATCATGCTACTGAACAACCAATGGGTCAATGAAGAAATTAAAAGAGAAAAAAAAATGCTTTGAGACAAATGAAAGTGGGAATACAACCACAATCTATGAGACACCACAAAAGCAGTTCTAAGAAAGAAGTTCAGAGTGATATAGGCCTACCTCAAAAAAAAAAAACAAGAAAAATCTTATATAAACAATCTAACTTTACACTTAAAGAACTAGAAAAAAAAAAGAACAAATCCCAAAGTCAGTAGAAGGAAGTAAATAATGAAGATCAGAGCAGAAATAAATGAAATAGAGACTAAGAAGACAATAGAAAAGATCAGTGAAACTAAAAGTTGGTTCTTTGAAAAGATAAGCAAAATTGACAAACGTTTATGTAGACTCACCAAGACAGAAAGAGAGAGGGCTCAAAAAATAAAGTCAGAAATGAAAAACAAGTTACAACTTATACCGCAGAAATACAAAAAGTATTATAAGAGACTACTATAAATAATTACATGCCAACAAATTGGACAACCTAGAAGAAATGGACAAATTCCTAGAAAGACATAGTCTTCCAAGATTAGATCATGAAAAAACAGAAAATCTGAATAAACTAATCATTAAGGAGATTTAATCAGAATCAAAAACTCCCAACAAATAAAAGTCGAGGCCCAAACAGTTTCACTGGTGAATTCTACCAAACATTTAAGGAAGATTTAATATCCTTCTCATGCTCTTCCAAAAAACTGAAAAGGAGGTAATGCTTCCAATCATTTTACATGGCAGCATTACCCTGATACCAAAACCAGACAAAGACACCACACACACACACACACACACACACACACACACACACACACTCACAGACCATGTCCCTGTTGAACACAGATGCAGAACTCCTCAAGACAATATTAGCAAACTGAATTCAACAACACACTGAAAAGACCATACACCATAATCAAGTGGGACTTATTCCAGGGATACAGGATGATTCAACATTTGCCAATCCATCAATGATATACCACATTAACAAAAATGAAGAATACAAGTCATTTGATCATCTCAATAGATGCAGAAAATGCATTTGACAAAATTCAACATGCATTTATGATAAAACCCTCAAAAAGCAGGTGTAGAGGAACGTACATCAACATAATAAAGGCCATGTATGACAAGCCCACAGCTAACATCATATGCTACAGTGAAAAACTGAAAGCTTTTCTTCTAAGATCAGGAACAAGACATGGATTCCTACTCTTGCCATTTTTATTCAACATAGTACTGAAAATCCTAACCAGAGCAATTAGGGAAGAAAAAGAAATAAAATATACCCTTTATTATTTATTATTTGTCTGGTTTTGGTATCATGGTAATGTTAGCCTATTTGCAGATGACATATAAATAGAAAACCTTTAAGATTCTACCAAAAAACTATTAGAACCAATAAATTCAGTAAAGTTGCAGGGTACATAACTTTTATGCATTTTTATACACTCATAGCGAACAATCAGAAAGAGAAATTTTAAGAAAATCCCATTTACAATTACATCAAAAAGAATAAAATACTTGGGAATAAATTTAACCAAGGAGGTGAAAGACCAGTACACTGAAAACTATTAGACAATAATGAAAGAAACTGAAGACACAAATAAATGGAAAGAGAGCCCATGCTCATGGATTGGAAGAATTAATATTGTTAAAATATCCATATTACCCAACATAATCCACAGATTCAATGCAATCCCTATCAAAATCCAAAAGGCATTTTTCACAGAAATAGAACAAACGATCCTAACATTTGTATGGAACCACAAAAGACCCAGAAGTGCCAAAGCAATTTTAGAAAAAAGAACAAAGCTGGAAGCATCACACAACCTGATTTCAAAATATGTTTCAGAGTTACACTAATTACAACAGTATGATCCTGGTATAAAGACAGACATATTGACCAATGAAACAGAAGAGAGAGCCCAGAAGTAAATCCATGCATATATGGTCAATTAATTTATAGTAAAGGACACTAGAATATACAATAGGGAAAGGACAGTCTCTTCATTAGTGCTGGGAAAATTGAACGATCACCCGCAAAAGAATGAAACAAGGCTACTGTCTTATACCATACACAAAAATTAACTCAAAATGGGTTAAAAACTTGAATGTAAGACCTGAAATTCTAAAAACTACCAGAAGAAAACACAGATGATAAGCCTCCTGATGTTGGTCTTGGAAATGGGTTTTTGAATCTGACTCCAAAAGCAAAGGCAACAAAAGCAAAAATAAGTAAGTATGATTACATCAAACTAAAAAGTTTCTGCACAGCAAAAGAGACCACCAACAAAATGAAAAGTCAACCTCTAAATGGGAAAAAATATCTGTAAATCATACATTTGATAAGGGGTTAATATCCAAAATATATGAAGAACTCATACAATTCAACTGCAAAAAAAAATCATTCTGATTTAAAAAAAAGGGGGGGGCTGAGAACCTCAATATACATTTTTCCAAAGAAGACATACCAATGGCCAACAGGCACATGAAATGATGCTCAACATCACTAATTATTAGGGAAATGCAAATCAAAACCACAAAGAGATATCATTGTAGTTATTACTACAAAGACAAGAAATAACAAGTGTTGGGGCACCTGGCTGGCTCAGTTGTATCTTGGGGTTGTAGGTTCGAGCCCCATACTGGGTGTGGAGATTACTTACAAATAACATCTTAAAAAAAAAAGAAAAATGAGTGTTGTCAGGGATGTGGAGAAAAGGGGGCCCTCATACACTGTTGGTGGGAATATAAATTGGTGCATCCAGTATGGAAAGAAGTATGAAAGTCCCTCAAAAAATTAAAAAAAGAACTACATATGATCCAGCAATTCTACTTCTGGGTATTTATCAAAGAAAATAAAAACACTAATTAAAAAAGATAGATGCACTCTTTTGTTCATCGCAGTATTATTTATAATAGCCAAGATAAGAAAACATCCTAAGTGTTCATCAGTGGATGAATGGATGAAGATTTTGTGGTATGTGAAAAGTACACATTTATACTATATTTTACTATACTATGTATACTGTATAATATATATAATGGGATACTACTTAATTAAAAAAAGGGATGAAATCTTTCCATCAGTGACAACAAGAATGGACCTTGAAGTTATTAGACTAAGTGAGATAAGTCAGAGAAAGACAAATAGCTCACTTACATGTGCAATATAAAAAACAAAACAAATAAAACAAAACAAAATTCATAGATACAGAGAGCAGAATGGTGATTGCCAAGGGAAAGGGGGACTGTGGGGTGGGCAAAATGGGTGATGGGAGTCAAGAGGTATAAACTTCTAATTATAAAATAAATGTCATGGGGATGAAATGTAGAGAATGGTGACTATAGTCAGTAATACTGTACTGCATATTTGAAAGTTGACAAAAGAGTACATCTTATAAGTTCTCATAACAACAAAAAATTTTTTGTAACTTTGTATGGTGATAGATGGTAACTAGCCTTATTATGGTGATCATTTTACAGTGAATAAAATACTGAATCACTATTTTGTACAACAGAAACTAATATAATGTTATCTGTCAATTACACCTTAATAAAAATTTTAAGTATAAATTCAAGTCATTTTAACTATTTTTATATTTACATCATTTTGAAATTATTGGCAAGTTAAATATTCTTTATAATCAGGATAGCTACCCTAACAGAATCTCTGAACAAACTCATATAAATATTATTTGAGCGACTCCACATGTTGAGAAGGTACCAAGTGCCTTTATTTATTTATTTATTTATTTATTTATTTATTTATTTGAGAGAGAGAGCACACAAGTAGGAGGAGGAGCAGAGGGAGAGGGACAAGCAGACTCCGCGCTGAGCATGGAGCCCGACTTGGGGCTCGATCTCATGACCCTGAGATCATGACCTGAGCCAAAATCAAGAGTCAGATACTTAACCAACCAAGTCACTCAGGTGCCCCAAGGTACCAAGTGTCTTAAAAAACAAACAAACAAACAAAACTGAACCATTCCCAAGCAGAGGCTTCCCATCGCACTTCCTTTAAGTGTCTCTGCGACAAATGCCACAAGAAGAGGAAGGCAAATATGTTTTCTACAGTGATGCTACACAGAATGACAATGTTAATTACTTTACCTCCATTCTTGCATTTTGGGTTTCATAGATAATTATAGTAGATAAAAGCTACGAAAATAGAAAAAGAGGAACACTAGCACTTCTACAGATCTAAGGGAAATGTTATGACACTTAATCCAAAAGAAATTCTAGTATTAACCAAAGTTAATTCACTCATCATTTCTTTTTGTTCAATACATATTGACTACATACTACCCATGTACTAGGAAAAGAAATTTTATTGATAATTATTGATTTGTAACTTACATGTATAACTTAGCAGGAACATTGCTAATGAGTAAACAGCTTTACAAAAAAAATCTTTTAAAGTATCCTAACTTTATTAAAAAATAAAGTATCTTAAATTAAAAAACAAAACAAAACAAAAAACAATCAGTCATATGGGAAAGTGGATATGTTTGCTTTTAAGTGTTCCATAAGACAACTTTCAGATTTTTTAGGTCTAATGAATTCTTAAAAATTGAGTCCTCCCTTAAGGTTGTTTAGCAACCTCTTCTTCTAATATACAAGCTAGAAATTGTGGCCCAATGAACTTTGCCCCACACTGATAGTAAATTGACTTTGCTTCCATATGAAGTTCAGCCAGTCATATTCTGGACCATACTCAATGAAGAAAATGGTAGAACTAAAATTTTTTCCAGTTATGTGTGTAAGATTTCATCTGTTCATTATAAGAACATATACTGAGCATTTTCTACATGCAAGGCACATACTGGGTCCTACAGATGCAAAACAGAGTCCTTTACCCTCAATGAAATTACATTAAATTAGAAAAAAATTACAATATGTTTATAGAAATCGACAAACTAATTCTTGTCATGAAAATGCAAAATTTACATGGAAATGCAAGAGCTAAGAATAATTAAGGCAATTCTAATAAGGAACAAAGTTAAAGGACTTACTGTTACATATTAAGATGTATCATACAGCTATAGTAATTAAGACAATGTGTATTGACATAAAAATAATGAAATAGACTCAATGGAACAGAATTTAAAAATCCACAAATAAATTAATGCATATAGAACCACATGATTTCTAACTAATATTTCACTGAAGAACAGTCTTTTCAATAAATGGTACTGGGACAATTGGATATTGGATATACACACAAAAAAATGAATCTTGACTCATAGCACACTATATACAAAAATCAAGTCCAGATGGATTGTACATCTAAACATCAAAAGTAAAACAATAAAACTTTAAAGAAAAACCATAGAAGACAATCTTCACAAATTTGAGGTAGACAAAGACTGATGAAAAGGGTCACAGAAAGTGTTACATAAAGAAAAAAAAAGATAAATTAGGTTGCATTAAGTTTTTTAAAAAATTCTATGAAAAGAACAATTAAAAGAGTGAAAGAGAAAGCCATGGGGTGGGAGAAGATATTTGAAATATGTATATTGACAAATGACTTCTATCCTGAACATGTAAATGATTCTTACAAATCAATAAGGAAGGGGCGCCTGGGTGGCTCAGATGGTTAAGCATCTGCCTTCGGCTCAGGTCATGATCCCAGGGTCCTGGGATCGAGCCTTGCATCGGGCTCCCTGCTCAGTGGGAAGCCTGCTTCTCCCTCTCCCACTCCCCCTGCTTGTGTTCCCTCTCTTGCTGTGTCTCTCTCTGTCAAATAAATAAATAAAATCTTTAAAAAAGAGAAACAAAACAAAACAAACAAACAAAAAAACCAAATCAATAAGGAAAAGTCAGGTGAAGGGGGGAAGGACAGAAGACTTAGCAGTCATTTCATATACACAAACCTAGGAAAACATTCTCCAATTCGTTGAAATTAAACCCACAATGCAATTTCAGAATACATCCATCCAAATGGCTAAAATGGAAACATATATACCTTACCAAATGTCCCTGAGGATGTGGAACAACTGTTCCATTCTAGGAGTACACCCAACAGGAAGAGGTATACACAGTCACCAAAAGACATGTGTAAGAACATTCAGAAGTGTAAGAGCCTCAAACCAGACCATTAGAAGTAAAATGAATAAATATTTACACTGCAATACTATACTGCAATGAAAATGAATGAACTATAGCCACATAATACAAAATGGATGGATATAATGTTGAACTAAAGAAGACAGCTTCAGAAGAGCACCTATTGTATGATTCCATTTCAATTAAGTTCAAAAGAAGGCAAAACTCATCTAGGGTAGTAGATACTGCATTAGTGGTTACCGTTCCTGGGGAGAAAGTGATAACTTGAAGGGGACAAAAGGGGACTTCTGGGTGCTGATTGTATTCGGGATGATGGATTAGATAGGTGCATTCATGTGAAAATTTTGTTAGGCTGAACATTTATGACTTATTCATTTTTCTCCATATATGCTATACTTTGATTAAAAGTCATTTTAAAAATTATAGTATGGAAATTTCCAATTCTGGCCATGATTTGATTTCCTACCATAAACAATGAAACTTGCCCTCCCACCAGGAACAACTAGAAAACTGGATAAAATATGGAGCAGCTGTTTTCAGAAAGTGGATAACCAGCAGTGCAGGACTGTTTTCCCTGAAAGAAGGGAAACAAATGAAGTTATCTTTATGATCACCCCTGCATTCCTCCTGTAAAAAATTTCTAGACCCCATGCAGGAAGAAGCAATCCAACCAAGGTACAGTGGTCTTGTTGAATTAAGGACACAAAGATTAGAGTTTAGGAAGGCCAAGGCAGCTCTAATTTAGAAGACAAAATACCAGAGAGAAATCAGCTATGCGGAGAAGGAGTTCCAGAAAACTTTATGGGGTCCTCCTGGTTTTTTGATAAACTATAGGATGTACTTATGTATAATAAAATTCTATAAGACCAGGCAAAGAACTATAGGTGAACTGGAGCTAACACATTCTCAGAGCTCACATAGGGCTGGGAGATTTTTATTTTATTTAATTTATTTTTTATTGAATTATAGCTGACATACAATGTTACATTATTTTCAGAAGTACAACATAAGCGATTTGACAACTCTATACATTATGTTATGCTTACCATAAGTGTAGCTACCTTCTCTCACCATACCATGCTACTACAATACCATTGCCTATATTCTATATGCCGTACCTTCTATCCCCATGATGTATTCCACACCATAACTGGAAGCCTGTACTCCTCATTCCCCTTCACCCATTTTGCCCATTCCACCCTTCCTTCCACCCTCTGGTAATCATCAATTTGTTCTCTGTATTTGTGGGCTGTTTCCGTTTTTTTGGTTTTGTGTGTTTGTTTATTTATTTATTTATTTATTTTAAAGATTTTATTTATTTATTTGAGAGAGAGAATGAGAGAGAGAGAGAGAGAGAGCACATGAGAGAGGGGAGGGTCAGAGGGAGAAGCAGAAACCCAATGCGGGACTCGATCCCGGGACTCCAGGATCATGACCTGGGCCGAAGGCAGTCGCTTAACCAACTGAGCCACCCAGGCGCCCTCATTTATTTTGTTTTTTAGATTCCATATATAAGTGAAATCATATGGTATTTGTCTTTCTCTGTTTGACTTATTTCACTTAGCTTAATTCCCTCTAGGTCCATACATGTTGTCACAAATGGCAAGATCTCATTCTTTTTTATGGCTGAGTATACCACATCTTCTTTATCCACTGATTCATTGATGAACACTTGAGTTGATTCTATATCTTAGCTATTGTAAATAATGCTACAATAAACATAAGGGTGCATATATCTTTTCAAATTAGTGTTTTTGTTTTAGTGAGTTCTCTGCACTCAGCAGGGAGTCTGCTTGAGATTCTCTCTCTCCATCTCCCTCATGCGTGCTCACCACTCATGTGCACTCTCTTTCTCTCTCTCAAATAAATAAATAAATCTTTTTAAAGATTACTTTTTTAAAGGAGAACACTGAAATCCAACCATTCAACAATGTAACATTTACAATGTCTAACATCCAATCAAAAATAACAAAGATGCTGGAAAGCATGACCCCCATCCAGGAGAAAAATCAGTCCACAGAAACAGACCCAGAAATGAGAGATGATGAAATTAGCGAAGACCTTAAAGCAGCTATAGTAAGTATGATCAAGGATTTAAAGGAAAACTATAAATCATGTATTTAATAAGGACAAAAAATCCCAAGTAGAATAAAGAAAATGAAATCCACTGAAAGACAAATTATGTCCAAATTGCTATAAAGGAATGACAAAGAGAAAATTTTACATTCAGCCCTCCCCAAAAGACATATGTACAGAAGAAGAAAGATGAAAATGACAAGAGAATTCTTACCAGAAGTTTATAAACCAAAAGCAATAGACAAATATCTTTAAACTACTGATAGAAAAAAATGACAACCTAGATTTCCATTTCCAGAGAAAAGTATTTTTTTCACAAAAGCAAAATAAAGTTTTCCCACAGAAAATTTGAAGGCATTCATTGCCTGCATCCCCATGTATAATAAGAAATATTAAAGGAAGGAATATGGCAGGCATAAGGAAAATGACAGCAGATGGAAATTTGTATCTACACAAGGAAGAAGAACATCAGAAATGATCAATGTGTGAGTAAATTAAAAGAATTTATTTTAAAATTTTACTTAATAATAGACTGCTTCAAACAAAAAAATAGTACAATGTAGGGTTTATAACATATGCAGAAGTAAGGATCATGACAGTAGTAGCACAAAGGAATGGATGCAAAAAACAGAAACATTCTGTGGTGAGGTTTTTACATAATATGGAATGTGGCACACTATTAGTTGAAGGCAGACTAAATTAAGGTAAAAATACATATTTTGAATTCTTAAGCAAGAACTTAAAAATAAAGCAAATTCATGAACATAGGATGCCTTTCTATTTTTTGTGTCTTCACTAATTCTTTTATCAATGTATTACAGTTTTCAGTGTGTAAGTCTTCCACCTCCTTGGTTAAGTTTAGTCCTAACTATTTTATTCTTTTTGATGCTATTGTAAATGGAATTAGTTTTTAGATTTCCTTTTCAGATCATCATTGTTAGTGCATAGAAATGCAACTGATTTTTATATGTTGATTTTGTATCCTGTAGTCTTACAGAATGTGTTAGTTCTAAAGGCTTGTTGGTAAACTCTTTAGGGTTTGCCATGTGTAAGATCATGTCAACTGCAAACACAGATAATTTTGTTTCATCCTTTCAGATTTGGATGTCTTTTATTTCTTTTTCTTGCCTAATTGCTCTATTTAGGACTTCCAGTACTATGTGGAATAGAAGTGGTAAGAGTAAATGTCCTTTCTTGTTCCTGATTTTGAGGAAAAGCTTTCAGTTTTTCACCACTGAATATGATGTTACCTGTGTGGGTTTGTCATATATGACCTGCATTGTGTTAAGGGACATTCTTTCTGAATGTTTTCTCAGCATTTTTATCCAGAAAAGGTATTGAATTTTGTCAAATGCTTTTACTGCATCTGTTGAGATAACTGTGTGATTTTTACTCTTCACCTTGTTAATGTGGTGTATCACATTTACTGATTTGCATATATTGAACCATTCACGCATCCCAGGGATAAATCCTTCCTGATCATGGTATATAATGCTTTTAATGTACTGTTGAATTTGGCTTGCTAGTATTTTGTCAAAAAATTTTGTATCTATGTTCATCAGGAATATTGGATGATAGTTTTTGTTGTGGTTGTTGTACCATCTTTGTCTGGCTTTGGATTGATGAAACAAATTAAAGAAGAAACAAATAAATGGAAAGACATCCTGTGTTCATGAATTGGAATACTCAATATTGTTAAAAAGTCCATACTACTCAAAGGAATCAACAGATTCAATGCTATTATTATTCAATGTATAAATAAACCCATACATCTAATCTTGAACAAGGATGCGAAGAATACACAATGGAGAAAGGACAGTATAATAAATGGTATTTGGAAAACTGAATATCCAAATGTAAAAGAATGAAATGGAACATTTATCTTATACCATATACAAAAATCAACTCAAAATGGATTAAGGAGTTAAATATAAGACTTGAAACCATAAAATTCCTAGAAGAAAACCGTGGGAAATCTTCATGACACTGCTCTTGGCAATGATTTCATGGATATGACACCAAAAATACAAACAGCAAAAGCAAAACTAGGCAACTGGGATGACATCAAATTAAAAAGCTTCTGCACAGCGAAAGAAACCATCAACACAGTGAAAAGGCAATCTAAGAATGGGAGAAAATGTTTGTAAACCACACATCTGATAAGAGCTTAATTTTCAAAATATATATGGAACTTTTACAATTCAATAGCAAAACAAACAAACAAACAAAAAAAACAAACCAAACCAAACAAAAAACCACAAATAACCCAAATGAAAAATTACTGAAGGACTTTGGATAGACATTTCTCCAAAGAAGACATAAAAATGGCCAATAGATATATAAAAAGGTGTTCAACATCACTCATCTTCAGGGTAATGCAATTCAAATCAACAATGAGGTATCACCTCCTATTTGTTAGGATGGCTATTATCAAACCAAACCAAAAGAAAATGAAAGATAACAAGTGTTGGTGAGGTTGTGGAGAAACTGGATCTCTTGTACACTATTGGTAGGAATGCAAAATGGTACCGTAAGCAGCTATGGAAAATAGTATGGGGGTTCCTCAAAACATTTATAATACAACTACCACATGATCCACCAATCTCACTTCTGATTATGTACCCAAAAGAATTGAAACCAAGACCTTGAAGACATATCTGGACTCCCATATTCATTGCACCATTATTAATAATAGCTAAGATATGAAAACAACCCAAATGTCCATCAACAGACAAGTGAATAAAGAAAATGTTGTATATACATACAATAATATTGTATATACATACAATATTATTCAGACTTAAAAAAGAAGGAAATCCTACCATTTGTAAGAGCATGTGTGGACCTGGAAGACATTATGCTAAGTGAAATAAGTCAGTCACATAAGAACAAATATATCTAAAATGGTCAAACTTACAGAAGCAGAAAATAGATTGGGAGTTGCCAGGGGATGGGGGCAGGAGGAGAGTTGTTCAGTGGATTAAAGTTGCAGTTATTCTAGATAAATAAGTTCTACTAGAGATCCACCATACAACATTGTACCTATAGTTAACGATGTGGTATTGTGTACTTAGAAATTTGTTGAGTGTACATTTCATGTTAAGTGTTCTTAATACACACACACACAAGCAAAGGAACACAGGGAAAATTTTGGAAGTGTTTACCTTGACTGTAGTGATGGTATCATGGGTGTATGCAGATGTTCAAGCTCATCAAATTGTATACATTAAATGTGTGCAGTTTTTTTGTACTTCAAATAAGACTGAATTATTCAAATAAGACTGAATAATGTTATAAGAAATAAAACAAAGATGTATAGTTAATGAAGTAATAAAGACAATAAAATAAAATAGTAAAAAATACTCAGTCCAAAAGAATGCAAGACTAGAGAAATAAGAAACAAATAAAAGTAGGACGGAGAAAAAAATAGAACAATAATTCTTAATCCAACTATATCATTAATTACATTAAATGTAAAACATTTAAACAACTACATAGCAGAGATTGTTTAATTAGATTAAATAAAAAGGTAAGCCCCAATTATATACTACCTAGTAGAAAGCCACTCTAAATATAAAAACACTGATAGGCTAAAAGGATAAAAAAGATGCATTGTACATTTAAACTATTGAAAAAATTTAAATTAAAAAAAACAGAAATGGCTATGTTAATAATAGATAATGTAGACTTCTGAATAAGAAATATTATCAGAAATAGATATTTTATAATGATAAAAGGACCAATTCATCAAAAAAAGCCCCACAATAACCCTAAATGTGCATTCACCTAATAAGAGAGACTGAAAATACATGAAGCAATAGCAGATAGAACTGAAAATAGAAATAGGCTCACAAATATACTTAATTGAAAACAGAAAATCAGCAAATGTAGAGAAGAGTAAACATCATCAACCAACTTGACCATACTGACATTTATAAGACCCTCCACTCAACAACTGCAGAATACATGTTCTTTTAAGTATACATGAAACATTTACCAAAACAGACCATATGCTGGGACATAAGATTAGTTTTAATAAATTCAATAAAATTGAAATCAGAGAAAGTATGTTCCTAAATATAATTGAATTAAATTAAAAAACAATAATAAATATTGGAAAATCCCTAATTATCTGGAAATTAAAGAACACAATTGAAAATAACTCATATCACAAAGAAGAGATCGTACAGAAATTAGAAAATAGTTTTATCTGAATGATAATGATAATGCAGCATATCAAAATTTGACCTTGGGTAGGCAACAATTTCTCAGCTAACACACAAAAAGCATTAAGGATACCAAGAAATAAAAAACAGTGATTAATTTAAACAAAGACATTTGAGGGAGAGCAGAGGAAGAAAACCCGTAGAAGAGGAAGAAGAAAAATAAATCAGTAGAGGGAGGTGAGACACTAGGAGGGAACTTCTAAGAACTATCTAAGGATACAGATAGAGTGCATTTACCTTAAATTGCCAAATAAAACTAAGAGGTCAGATAAAAGAGCAAGTAGACAGGGTAGGCGACAAAGATAATGAAACTCACTAAAATGAGTATGTGAAAGAGCACCAGGGTGAGCATCAGCGCAGTGGATTTGGAAGAGATCATTAGAACACTGGTCCTACAGTAGTTTGGGTATTTACCTTGGCACTTGCAGAAATATTTGGAATACATTCTGAATCTTTGTATGCTGCCCACCCCCATCCCCAGCCAAGAGAATGAATGGTAAAAACTATCTTCTCTGCTTTCAACTAAATCTAAACAGGGCATTTATGTAGTAATTCTCTATCACTGAAAGTTATAATAAACAAATCCTTCTAGAATGTGTCTCATTTCTTCAATTTGGCACATTAAAAGTATTTCCTAGGTTGTATTGATGCCGCTGATGATAAAAAATAAGTCAAATTATTGAATTCATGAAAAGATATTTTAGACATTTGAACAAAACTGAACATTTTCAATAAATCTTTAATTATTTCAATCCAGACATAGCCTGAATCTGTTATTTATCACTTATTCTTTCTTCCAAGAGTCACATCTATGTTTGGAGTTTTTAAAGACTAAAAGATGAATGGACAAAGGGGCTTCTCTCCTATTTTGTTTTCCAGGCAGACAAGGATAGTGACAGGTCTGCAACAGGGCTAGGCACTTCCCATGGGAGTCTACAGCAACAGCATGCATGTGAAATTTTTGACAGTGTCCCTGTTTACTTAATATACATTCTTCTTCCCTTTTTTTTTTTTTTAGAGATAGAGGGAGGGAGAGCGTGATGGGGGATGGCAGGAAGAGGCAGAGGGAGAGGGAGAGAGAGAATCTTAAACAGGCTCCCCACCCAGCACAGAGCCCCACCATGGGGCTCCATCTCACATCCCTGAGATTGTGACCTGAGCTGAAATCAAGAGTCAGATGCTTAACAGACTGAGATACCCAGAAGCCCTTTAATATAGATTCTCATGCTACCTCTGTCTACATGACCAGGAAATAGGCAACTCTACTAATACGGAGAGTCAGCCCAGTATATAGTTGGTGCAGTATACAATTTGTGTGAGAAAACGTCATCTTTTAAAGCAAATTCATTATATCCACAGTGCTCTCACCTAATCCAAGCATGGAAATAGCAACTGATGGTGACTGGAATCCAGCTTTGTCCATGTCCCCAAAAATATGAAGAATGAAGTATCGGCTCTGTGGTGTCTATAATCACAGTACCAACAGCTAATAGCCTCTGCAGTCGAGAATGAACAACTGCTTGGAAAAAAATCTTATTCCCTTTACTCTATGTAAAACAGCCTTCATTAGGTATTCTTGTTACTTAGCATATAACCTGAGGCATTGGAAGCGAGGGCCCCAAAACAGTGATTTCTTAATGATACTTGGAGGCCCAGAAGCATTACTGTTGACTTCCTAAGGCATCTAATCTTTCCCAGGGAGAGGTTTTTCCTCCTGATATAGTCTGGCTCATTATGACAACACCAGTTGAAACTCTTATCTTTAAAACAACTAAGAATAATTCGTAAGTCCTGATAAGAGTCACAACAGAAGAATTTATAATAGTCACATGTGAAAAGTAAACAGGTACTCCAAAAAGGACTAATTTACTTAAGGAATAATGTTGAAAGCATTAAACATGATAGTTTTGCTTTTAAATAAAATGTGTTTAATTTGATTACTATTTATTTTGTTTTTTGCCAGATTTCAATCAATTTTTATGGCAGGATTAAGCTTCAAAGTAGCTTGTGTGTGTGTGTGTGTGTGTGTGTGTGTGTGTGTGTTTAAATAATGGAACCACTTTTCCAACCTTTACCATGGTTAACTAATGGGAGGTTAGTGTTGTACACTATGGATCTGTGTTGATCCTCAGACGTATTTATCCAAAATGCGTGCACATTTAGGTCTGGGTTAGAATGACTAGGTATGTGTACTGCAGACTCTCATTAATTCATAACAGCTTAAATTGTGATTTTTATTTGGCATCCTACTGTGGAACCCAGTAGAGAATGCCGAAATGCTCAGCTAAACATTTTCAAATCCGTGACTCTCCATCTGGTTATTCAATCAGAAGAAAATCCCTGCAAAGAAAATCCTCTTCCTAAAGGTACCCCATTTTCCTGGCTAAGAATCATTCTGAAGAAATGTGAACAGTTTGCTTAGTTGTTCAAAAAGTTTATTTGCAGGAAAAACTAACACTATAAATATCAACAGCACTTAAAGAGAAGTGAAGAAAGAATTCCCTCATTCTGCATAATGGCAGGCTTGTTAGACATGACTACACATAGAAAATGGAACTGTTGTATTTATTATTTTGGAGAGCATTCTTTGAAAACTTCAAGTCACATAGAACAATCTTACATAACTCTATTGACATAGAAGGAACAGCTACATTAATACTGTCATGTTTTAAAGGAAAGTTCAAAGTAATGGTAATTTAGTACCTAACACCATGTAAGGCCACCACAAAAAAATAAATTGAAAAAAAAAAAACCCCTGCTCTAAACAAGAAAGCATATACTGAGGTTCCTGGAAAAGAATAAACTACCTGCATGATGCCTGGCACATAGTAGTCTGTAATAAATATTTGTCAAATGAGGACTAGAATAGCCCACTCACAGTTCATGGGACTTTTGTTCCCAACAAAAAAGTAGAGAATTAGCTTCCCACCTTAAGTAGTTTTTAACAGGGCCTTTTACGGATATACTTTATTTGGGTTAATAATATTTTAATGTGTTTTTCATTGCTTTAGTTCATTGGCTATCCCTGACTGGGAGAAGAATGGGAAAAGTAAACATTGCAATTATTTTTTTTCTTCTTAAAAAGTAAGTCTGTTTCCAATTAGAGAATATTGGATAAAAGAAGATTTCATGTGTATGATAATGAAAAAGTGATAGGAATTGTATGGGTTAGAAGTAAGGGACTTGGCAATATTAAATAGAATAAACATCATGTAAATATGTGATGTTGGAAAACATCCTGCGCTTTTAAATAAAAAGTGGTTCTATAAATCTTCTATCATTAAGATATTGAAAAAAAATTTTTTAAAGAAACTCACCTTGATTCACTTAAAAGGAACTGTGACAAGAGGTTGTAATATAGCTCTTCCACCATCAATTCTCTCCTCCTGTGTATGTGCAATCATCCCTCCTTTGAGAGTTGCAGCCTATTCTTTCATGCTCTTGAATCTGGGCTGGTCTGTGACTGCTTTGATCAATAGAATATGATACCGTTTGACTTCCAAGATTAGCTTATAAGAAGACTTGTAGCTTCCACCTGGTCTCTTGGAACATTCTCTCTCATTGAAGCCAACCACCATGTAAGAAGTCCAACTGCTCTGAGGTTGCCATGCTGTGAGGAAACCCAAGACAGTCATATGAAGAGGCCTCTTGAGAGAGAAATGTTAACCAGTCATTATAGCATGGCACCAGATATGTGAGTTAAGAAGTCTTCTGATGGCTCTAGCCTCAACTGCATTCAGCTGCTTTCCAAAACAGACTTCCCTTGCCTAGACTATCAATCCCCAGAAAAAGGAGATACATTATTAAATGGTTGTTTTAAGCCACTAGTTCTGGCCAGCTTAAGAACACCAAACAAAATTATTATTAGTGAGCTTTCAGAATAATATTTAACATTCTTCTATCACTGAATGTTTTAAAACCCGGAGAGATTTTAGAATAAAATAAGGTAGGAACCTAACTAATGTTCACTATAACACAAGTTGCTAAAATTAGAAAACTGAGAGTCACATGAAACTCTCCCCTTTCATTCAGTCCCCTCATCCAACCAATCCTCAAGTTCTCTATGTTCCTAACATTGTTTCCTAACCTTCCTAACATTGCTTAATTCTATCCACTCCTCCTCATCCACATTGCACTGCCTTGTATCAGATTTGAACTTTTTTTTAAAAGATTTTATTTATTTATTTGTCAGAGAGAGAGAGAGAGAGCACAAGCAGGGGGAGTGGCAGGCAGAGGGAGAAGCAGGCTCCCTGCTAAGCAAGGAGCTTCATGAGGGATTCGATCCCAGGACTCTGGGATCATGACCTGAGCTGAAGGTAGATGCTTAACCAACTAGCCACCAAGATGTCCCAGATTTGAACTTCTTGTTTAAATTACACAACTGGTATTCCTTCCTTCAGACCATCTAAACCCCCGTCAAACCCTTGCTCTATCCTCTATAACCCAACCCCATATCCGTCCTTCACAACAGTACCGTAATAACATTTTCACACCAAATTCAAGCTCTCACCTTTTTCCCTAAAATCCTTCAATGGCCCTCAGTAACTGTTACAATGAAGTTTAACCTCCTCAGTCTAACACATGAGGGCCTTCATGATCAAGCATCCTCCTACCTCTCAAGTCTCATCCCCCATTTTTCAAAATTAAACTAAAAAAATCTCTTCCTCTTCCAGGAAAATTTCCTTGAACTGGTCCATCTAATTTTGACATTTCTTCTCTGGGTTCCAATGTACTCATTTGCTTTTCTACTTGTTAGTTCAGTGAACCTTGAGTTAATTTCCTTCTCTTCTTATTTAAAGTAAGGGAGGCTAGGGGCACCTGAGTGGCTCAGTCGGTTAAGAGTCTGACTCTTGATTTTAGCCCAGGTCATGATATCAGGATTGTGAGATGGAGCCCCGCATCAGGCTCTCTCTCTCTCTCTCTCTCTCTCTCTCTCTCTCTCTCTCTCTCAAAAAAGATTTTAAAAAATAAAGTAAGAAAGGCTAATATTAGTCCCTCAATAAATATTCCTTGAAAGAATAAATGGATTATTGAAAGACATGATAGTCTCATTTATGCAATGAAAAAATCCTAAATATCACTTCTAATTGTAAGAAATTGTTTCTCTGAGGAGGGACATGTAATTCAAATTAAAGGCAAATGAGACCACGTCTCAGAAATGATTACCTTAGCAAGGATGAGACAGCTTGCCAGGTGGAGTGGAGAGCAAAGATGTCCTTGCAGAAGGAAAAGCCTTGGCAAAGTTATAAAAGTGAGAGAGAAACAGAGTTCAGGAAACCTAAATAGATCAGAGTGGCAAATATTTCATATTCTGAAGAGCAAAATGTAAGGTTGGTATGATGGGCAGAAGCCAGAAGATGGTAGGCTCTGAAAAGGATATACTTTATTGTGTAGGCAATGGGGAGCCATTAAAAGATTTTAAGCAGAAGAGAAACATTGGGGTTACATGTTAGAGAGCAGAAGTATGGAAAATTGATTAAAGGAGGGATAGAAAGCAGAGAGGAGCCCTCAGGAGTCTAGTTCAGCAATTCAGGTAAATACAAAAGACATGGTATTAGAATTGACAGGATTTGTTAACTGACTGAACATAAGGGGTGGGCAACTTAAAATGCCTCTCTGAATTTTGCTCTGAGTCCTTTTGTGGATGGTAATGCCAAATTAAAAGAAAGTTAAATTAATTTCCAAGGATTTCTGAGAATTTAATCATGCATTTTGAGCTAATTAGAAACATTTTGTAATACAAGGGGCACGATGTTTTCACAGAGATGATTCTGACACTGGTGTCCATTTGCTATTAAATAATCATGAAATTTGATTTTGGGGGGTTATGCCATGAATTCTCCGTGTGATCCAAAGAGTCATTTAAACTTTCTATGCTTTGGTCTTGCAAATTCTTCCATACAAATAAAAAATATGTGCCTCCTAGATAATTCAATGAAGCAATTTAAAAGTCAATTTGTCTGTGTGGCAATTTCTGTTTCCTAAAGGTAAAATGAAATACGATCTTAATTTCCTCCTCTATTAAAATTTTTTTTTTAAAGCAGAAGGTTTAAATGATTTCAAATGGCCCTTTCAGCTCTAAAGATCAATAACTCCATAAGTCAGAACACTTGGTTGGAGCTACATTCAACCTAGATCAGTGGTTGATCCTCAACAAGAACCAAGGGATTTATGGTGGAGGTAAGTTGTCCTATTTAAGCACTTCCTGCTGAGTGAAGTAGTACTTCCTTTTATTTGTCTTACTAGTCCTCTGTTCTTTATTGTGCTACTTTTTAACAAGGTGTTTTCATTTGTTTAACAAATATTTATTGAGTGCCTACTATGTGCCAGGCACCACATTAGGTGCTGGAGAAGAAAATAAAATAAAATGAGACATGCTTTCTTTTGTTGCATTTTTTTAAAAAACTGTAAACCATATTCAAGCCAAAATACATCATCTTATAAAGTAATATTTATCATGTACATGATCCTGCTCTAGGAACCATGCCAGGCTACCCCATTAAACTTGATGGGCCTGAGAATAGTAAAACTATACTCTGTATAATGTATTTATAGTATATAGCAAGGCAACAAGGTCCCTGGAGAAGGGGAGGCAGGAAAACTGAAAAATCATCATGAGTGCACTTGGAACTCATAGAATATTTGTAAGTTCCCTGACTACTTTGTGACTCCATTTCTTTACCTATAAAATGGAGATAATAAGGCCTACTTCTAATATTCCTCACAGGATATTATAAGGATTAAATCAGTAAAAGCACATTAAATACTTTGAGCTTAAAAAAAAGCACTAAATAAATATTAGGTATTGTTGTTTGGTAGCATTACATAAAATCACGTTAAAGTCAAAAGCCTACTGTAGCTATTCTAATGGAAATTTAAATCCCAAGATGAAAGCAGCAGGAGTTGAACAACTAAAATAAGGATACACCCCTAATTAGATCTAATTAGAAACTAAAATTAAGACTGGAATTAGCTGCATGACTGAACAATGGTTTCTCACACAGGACAGAACTAGAAAATACCTAGTTTGTGTCTACAAAGTTGGGAACGTGAGCAAGAGCCCCACCTGGGTTGACTACTCTTGGATTCTAGAAATGAGTCTTCATCTGGTTTACAGCTTTCCAGGAGAAACTCCTAATTGGTGGGAATCATGCCTTCATTTAAGGTTCTACTGGCAACTGTCTAGTGCCAAAGCAGGGACATTTCCAATACCAGGATATTTGATGCATGTCAGCCTCACAGCAGAACCATTTGTTAATCTTGAGAGGTCAACTGTAATGAAATCCCTTTGCCTCTTTAAAAAAAAATTTATTTATTTTTAGGGAGGGGGAGGGAGAGGGAGAGAGAGAATCTTAAGCAGGCTCCACGTCCAGCACAGAGCTCAACACAGGTCTCCATCTCATGACCCTGAGATCACGACCAGAGCTGAAATCAAGAGTCGGACGCTTAACCGACTAAGCCACCCAGGCATCCCGAAATCCCTTTGTCTCTTCTCAAAAACTCTGCATAGGTTTTTTTCCCAAATGTTCTGTTATAAAATATCCAGATATTTTTTATTGTATTTATTTTTATATATTTTATTTTTATTACTGAAGAAGATAATTCCTCACAAAATGTTCTTGCTAAGATACTCAAAGTTAAAGCAGATGCTATCACCAAACAGAGAAATAAACTATTAAAACATCCACCCGCCACCACATTAGAACTATCTCTAAGCTCAGCAAGAAGAATCAGGAAACTGTTCAGTCCCTTCCTCTGGATCCCAGGATGGGAAGCTTCCTGATTAGGGAACTAACAGCAATATTAAAGTATTGCTTTCTCTTTCTGTGTCAACACTGTAGATAGGAGGATAAAGAGCACAGTGGGGTTTCCTTTTTCTTTTCACCTTACTCGCTACAATTCTTTTGGTTACCAAAAGAGGGAGTGAATGGTAAAGATGGGTGCAGAGATTTTTGGATCCAATAATCTAGCACCAGAAGGTTCTCTGATGCTAATAAGCATGGCTGAAAGTTGAAAGCAAGCCTTCAGGAACTACTTTTAACTACAAGCCAACATTCAGGGAGAGTGGATAAAGGAAAAAGATTAGTTAGAAAAATACCAAACTTTAATTAGGTTTTTAAGTTCCAAAACAGTGTTTTCAAAATCCATATTTGGTTAAACCCAAATTGCTCTAAAAAGAGGTTTATTTGGATAACAAGTAGAAATTACATTATTATTAATCTTTTAGGACTGGAGTAGAGAACTGCTGTCTGACTCTCAGGCAAAGCAAATGCTTTTTACTATTGGATTATAATCCAGGAGACCTCACACACTTTTGTTGAAAGGTGAATAAATCTCTTTAGGCAGGTGAATCTCTCTATAATTAAAGTATCTAAGCAAAAGCAAGCCCACAAATTCTAGTAAGTTACACAACTTTCTGAACAATACCTTCCAGTGTCTTAAAATTCTTAGACTCAAATTCTCTCTTACACCAAATCTGTATCTAGTTTACCTTGGGACATAAAAAAATTTAAAAGTATGTCATCCCTTGGGAATTAACTCTTCATTTATATTAAAGCTATAAATCACCAACCACCAACCACTGACTGAAATTAATGATCCTAGTTCCTATGCCATTTCTACTTAACTTCCAGTTCTCCCGGACTTACAGGGTAAAAAGAAGGTGGTAGAACTCTCTGCTTTTAGTTTATAAATTATACTTGTTAAAATCCTCACTCTTGCTCTCTAATTAGATTTTACACACACACACACACACACACACACACACACCCCTCAGCAGAGATTTTGAAAGTTTTTATATGTTTAGGGTCTTTTATTTCCAACACTTTGTTTAAGATACTTTATTAAGATTTGTTAAGCACCTACTATGCTTTCTATGAACTATTCCCATTTTAGGAGCCTTGTTTTTTCATTTTTATGACTTTCATTTCACAAAGTACTTCAAACTGCCTACCCAGCACTACCCCCTGCAAAAGCAAGCAAGCGAGCAAGACCCAGCAGCTAAAACATCTTTCTCCTGAGGGCTGTCACCAGGACCCTGAGTAATTCTATCAACATATTTTAAATGGGGAAGATAATTTAAGAGATTAGAGAATGCTCTTAGGCCAGTCTTTTTTTTTTTTTTAAGATTTTATTTCTTTATTTGACAGAGAGACAGAGAGAGAGAGAGAGAGAGAGAGAGAGAGAGAGAGAGCACAAGCAGGGGGAGCAGCAGCAGGACAGGCAGAAGCAGGCTCCACGCCGGATAGGGAGCCCAATGCGGGGCTCGATTTCAGGACCCCGGGATCATGACCTGAGCCGAAGGCAGACTCTTAGCCATCTGAACCACCCAGGTGCCCCTCTCTCAGTCCAGTCTTAACTCCTTCTTTTACCACTGCCTCCTCCAAATGACAATTCAGGATCCTAAACCCTTCAGCTGGGGTAGATTTTCTAACTGCCCATACTATATCCAGAACACTGTTCTGTCTAAGCCTTGTAATGTTTCACAGGAATCTCCTAACAGGATAATTTTGAATCTTAATTAAATTTCTCTATCCCTCACATCTTTCTGTTTCAACTTATTCGGGCATGGAGCAAGCTGTGGCCAGGCAGGGCTCAGAACCTGACTTGAGAGGTCTCCCTGTCTCCCAACCCTGACTTGAATATGGTAACCATTTTGAATGGGTTCTCTTGCCTGGGCTATGTGAAAGGTGATGTGACGGTGCACACTAAAATTCTCGTTAGCCCTGAGAACTAAATTATTATTAGTAGTATTTTAAATTTTATTTTATTATGTTATATTAATTACCATATATTACATCATTAGTTTTCGATGTAGTGTTCCACGATTCATTGTTTGTGTATAACACCCGGTGCTCCATTCAATACGTGCCCTCTTTAATACCCATCACCAGGCTAACCCATCCCCCTACCCTCCTCCCCTCTAGAACCCTCAGTTTGTTTCTCAGAGTCCATGGTCTCTCACAGTTTGTCTCCCCCTCCGATTTCCCCCCCTTCATTTTTCCCTTCCTGCTTTCTTCTTCTTCTTCTTCTTCTTCTTCTTCTTCTTCTTCTTCTTCTTCTTCTTCTTCTTTTTTAACATATAACGTATTATTTGTTTCAGAGGTACAGATCTGTGATTCATCAGTCTTATACAATTCACAGCGCTCACCATAGCACATACCCTTCCCAATGTTTATCACCCAGCCATGCCATCCCTCCCACCCCCCACCACTCCAGCAACCCTCAGTTTGCTTCCTGAGATTAAGAATTCCTCATATCAGTGAGAACTAAATTATTTTTTAGGAGTAAACAGGTTCATATGGGAGCCACTGAATATCTACATTCATCATGATGTTTTAGTGGATAGAGCTACATTATTTCATTGTCATTGTTTAACATCTGATTGATTAGATGGTTTAACTAAGTTTTCCTCATTGCCATCTCCTTGAATATACCAGGCTGTAGCCTATTTGAAACGGAATAAAACACTGTTTGCAAATCTAGCAAAGACACCTGGTTGGTCGGGGCCTGGGGGGGGGGGCGCCCTCCAGCACTCTCATGATAACTGTTTTTTATATCTGATTCTGAGATACTGCCAAAAAACAAACAAACAAACAAACAAAGAAACAAAAACAAGTAGGTACAGTCACAGATCTTTCAGCTTCTCAATTTTAAATTTTGGGGTGTCTGTAAAATAAACATCATCTAAAATTTTCTTTTAAAAGACAATGTATGTGGATAGTCAAGGGCCACCTTAGAGAATCCTAAAAGTTTAAAGAGTAGAAATTCTGCATGGTTTCAATGTCAAGGAAGAAACAATTGGTTTCTAAATAATGGGATAGTCACTCCAGGGTAAGTTATTTCACATTTCCTTCAGCTACTGGTTCTGGGTTTTTATCTAACAGTACTATCAGTTTTGCAAACCACAGGCCTACAATCACAGAAGTTGAGAAAACCCCATCAGGGAAAATCAATCCTAGTTAGGCTAAAGAAACTCACATCTACATTTCTTCCAAGCTGAATCACAAACAGTCCACACCCATCATGATCCCTCTTCAAATAATTTCTTCATTTACCTGTGTGGCACTTCCTGAACGTAAGGAATGGGCTTGACTGGATGAGCTATTATCTCATTAGGATTTGTGAAGGACCCAAACAGACTGGAATGCTTTTCATGAGCCCGGCGCCCACATCCCTTCTCTATTTCCCCGAACCCTGGCCACCTTTTGTACTGTTTGCCTTTTCTCAGTTTCTGTGTTGCTCAAGGCAGATAGATAAGCCCTTTAAATGATTACTACCACTCTGCATTAACCTTCAAAGCCGCTGACAATTTTTCCATGTTTGGTAACTGATTTGTGATAGAAGTGTTGACAACGTAAAGTGATAACTAAATCACAGACCAGAACTTCTCAAAATAAATGGAAATCACCCAAAAGTTCTCTGGGAACCTTTTCCCAAGGATTTCACCCACAGATCCGCAGAGCATGGGTAAATTGTAAGACTAGATCTATTTTCATTGTTCTTTAACCCACAGGAATACCAGGAACAGTTATATAGGTATACATACTGGGTGGTTGTTTTTTTTTTAATTTCAATATGATAGTTTTGAAACAAATTTTATTTTTTCTACTTTCTCCTTCTAGATTATCTAGAAGAAAATCGTATAATTTCTCAATTTGATATGCGAGAAGAATTACAAACTTTGATTTTCACTTAGAATCCTAATATATGCTTATACAGGGGGAGAACAGAGCATAACGTCTTCTCACCCTGCCGTATGTATATTCATGCTTCTCGAGGTTCATTTATAATAGTGTAACTGGAGATACGAGGACACAACCAGAACTCTTCCTATGGTACAAGGACAGATAGATATTACATTCCAGATCAAGAGACAAAAGAAAAAATAAAGCAAGAGAGTTTGCTAAATATTTGTTTCCGTTCAAAGTACTGCTAAGTTTTCTTTTGCCGGTTGGTTGATTGAATGCCTGTCGCAGAACAAAACCCTACAGTTGCATTGTCGAAACTGCTGTCTAACTAAACTGGAATGATGTTGAAGGCACACTGTCCCACACTGTCTTGGGTGCCTAGAAAGAATATGGCCAATGAAAAGCCCCCAGAAGTGTTGTACCCACTTGGATAATTTGGAGTAGACAGGTGTTCCCTGACTGACCTTTTTTTTTTTTCTTTCCAAAGGACAGCAGACTAAAGTGAAGAAAGCTGACAAAATAAAGCAAAAGGAAAAACAAAAATACTTTTGCTTAACAGCACTAAAAAACCAATGACTGGAACAGACTTGTTGGGGGCAGTGGAGTGGAGAGTGACACGGGTGTCCTTCGGACAGGGGCTGCCTACTGGCAATTGCAGTGTGTGAATGTTAGAGGACAGCACTCGATCATCGGATTCTTTCTACGTCTCCTAAGTATCCGGCACTGCTCAGGATGAAGGAAATACAGCGGTGGAGAGTAGGACAGAAAGGAAGCCATGTCAACATAATTTTGGATCATGAAGGAAACAAACGAAAATGACAGGATAGAGTAACAGGGCAGAGAGGACAGGCCATTATCGATAAGATACTCCACGGAGAAAGAACTAGCCGCGCAAGGAGCCAGCAAAACAAGCCGGCACAGAGCACCACAAATGTAAGGTCCGTGAGGCAAGAAAGAATAGAAAATGCTCAAAAACTAAACTCATGGTACAGAGGAAAGGGTTTCTTTGTTGTTGTTTTGATGACTGAGTTTCTAACGGATAGCTGAGAAATAAAGAAACACAAGTATAATGATGTACTTACTATACAGTGGCTAACTGAACATAAAAAAAAAACAAAAGTATATAACAAAAAAGTACAGGTTCACTAAATATGTTTGATTTTAAAGACCATCTACTATTTCAGACATTTTCTGGAAAGGACACTTTATTATTATTATTGTTTTACTTTATTATTATTGTTACTGTTATTATTTTGGTGAGAACTCAGTATAAGGTTTGGCTTGTTTTTCCTTTGAGTGCTCAGGAAAATGGTGTGATGAGGTCTGCATTGTTATTCTTGATTTAGATTATTTTCTCAAACATACCCACTGAAAGCATGTTGTTAGCTACATACCTACTATGGCACCCTTTCTTACTTCATCTTTCTTTCTTTTTTTTTTTTTTTTTAAGATTTTATTTATTTATTTGACAGAGAGAGGCACAGCGAGAGAGGGAACACAAGCAGGGGGGAGTGGCAGAGGGAGAAGCAGGCTTCCCGCGGAGCAGGGAGCCCGATGTGGGGCTTGATCCCAGGACCCTGGGATCATGACCTGAGCCGAAGGCAGACGCTAAACGACTGAGCCACCTAGGCGCCCCTTACTTCAGCTTTCTTAGAGAAGCCTTCTCCCAGGGATACCTAGACTGATTTAAATTGACCCATGGATGCCAACAAACCAAGTCCCCGTGGCCCAGGGTGGACCTGGGATGGTGGACCTTTGGATGGTGACCAAGTCTCCTGATCTAGGGCTCTAATTAGGCGGGTGTACTTGATGCCAGATGCTCTTCACAAGGGAAAGATCGCCTTGTGTGTTAGGATGAAGTGCTGTTGGAGACTATCAAGCTCTGGACAGCACTGGAGGGGCAGCAGGATGATTCTTGGCACATCTGTGTCACCCTCTTCTCAGTCTGCATCCCACTAAGCCTTTGTCTATATGTAGGATCAAATAGACATCCTTCTGCTTGATTGATTTTTTCCAATACATAAGAACAAACGATTGCCAAACAATCAATTGGATCACTGCACAGGCAATTCAACTTGATCACCAAGATCACATCTGGTTATTTTACTCATTTTAATGACCAAACAGGATCAACCATGAAAAAATTTTGGTTCCTTAGCAATCAGTTAATCTCATAAACTTCTAAACAAAAACCTGATGAAAAACAGTCAAGTTGGGATGTGTCTATTAGGCATGGCATATATGATGACTAGAACACAAATGCATAAAAATCACATCAGAAATCTATTTTTCTTGTTGCTTCATTGAAATAGAACCACCTGTAATATATTCAGATTTAACTTTCTCGTGCTTTAGATAATAGTCATTCACTACTTTCAGTTTGTGTTTCTAAAAAGTTTTATGTAAACCAAAATTTTGCAAATCTAATCATATCTAATACATTAACAGAGTTTACTACTTAAATTATGAATCTGTTCATAATCAATGAAGTACTCTCAAACACATCTCTGGTGTAGAGCTGGAATTTCATAGAACATATTTGCTTACAGTGAGGTTTCGTTGCAAAATTGTGTGTTTCCCAGGTAATTTGTAACAATTTTTAGTAAATCTAAATTTGTGATCAGACTCATTTATGGAAAAACACTAGAAAACAATGTTTCCCTATTTAAAAGAAGAGAGGGGGACATCTTGGTTGTTGTTGTTTTTTTCAATCCAGTAAGTCAGAGGGGGGAAACGTAGATAGCAGTTCTTTATCACTCATATTTCCTTTCATGAGGGGTTTAACTGCAATATGACTGAAAAGAATATATTCATGAGCACTGCTTGGCTCTGTCAAGTAACCATAACTTATGTCCCTCTTTCTCATACCCATAATTTTCTTGTTGTCCACCTAAATCTTTTTGACATAGCACCTCCAGGTTACCTGGAGCTCTGTCAAGTCTCCCAAACCCCCGTCTGTCTCCTTTCTCACACCTTCATCATAACAATCTGCCTCTTATTGTCTGGGGGAAGAAAAAGCCTTTTCTAAAAAGTGTATTTTATATTTAAAAAGATCAATGAATTTTTTAAGGGGAAAGCATTCAGTGTTTATAAACATATATAAATAAGTTGTATATATACAACTCTACTTGTGTTTTATGAATATCACAAAAGGGGAAAAAATGAATTCAAAAGACACGGGAAACTTCGAACAGGCACCGTTTGCAACACTTACGGAGCAAAATCTTCAATGAATGAACAGAAAACACGGACAATTTTGCTCCTAATGTGAACTGTAAGAAATAAGGAAGTCTGATTATTTTGCATTTCTTTTTTACACGCATGGTCCTTTTTCATTTGAGATTTTCCTAAAACTGACCTGTGCCTCCATTAGCTCTTCACTGTATCCTGAAATTGACTTCAAAAATCACCTCAACTATGTACACACCTACTTTCCCACACAGTTTTAGAGAAAGAAAATTTAACAAGAAATTTTAAAATGTGTACTCTAAACTGTTTATTGCAAAAGTTTCATAATTACACTTAAATTCAGTCAACTTCAAACACTCTCAGAAGTACCTTTGAACGAATACATTAAAACGTTATTTTCCCCATACAGCTAAGCTAGTGTGGAGTTGAAAAAGAAGAAAAATATATTTGAAACCACTGACATTTTTTTCATTTGGTTTCTTCCAGATTTGAAGGAGTGAAACTACATTGATATTAGCTTTTTAGTAAAATTCTCTCTAGACTGAAAAAAGAAATTTATTAATCTGAGTGTAGGTTGGGATTTTTAAAAAATGGTTGAGTTATAACCCAAAACTCCTGAAAATAGGAGTTTACGGTGGAAACAACAGCATTTTAATTATAAGCGCATGGGTGGTGTCCTTTTACGGATGCCTAAATCAAACACAGAAAAAAGTGATATGTTGCCAGGACATTCAGTGCACTTTCCTTTAATTGCCATATATAGTTAATAGCCTGATCTTTTTTTTTTTCTAAGAAAATAAGTTTCAAAGTTGCAAGCAGCTCAATTACATAATCTCTTCCCATGCAACATATCAAAAACAATGATTCTGTGGTCTGGGTTGAATTCAACACTGAAATCTTTTTATTGAACTTCACAGCAACAAAGAATTTCAAACTCACAGATGACCATCTTTGAAGTTGGATAGAAGCCTGACCATACTATGATTGTCTGATACTGAAAATGGACAAAGTACAGAATACAGTATTCCAACCAGGATTTGGGCTGATCTGAGAAACTCGAGAAAAGTCCTGTGAAGGAATTACAGATATAGAATGACTGGATAGGTCATTTGATCTTGCTTCTGAGACTGAACTTAAAAACCTCTGTTTCAGATTAAACAGCACTTCATTGCTTTCCTTTTTCCTTTTTTCTTAACACAAAAATACTTCTACAGATTAAAAGAGTGGAAATAATAGAATTATGCAGTATGTATTACATCTACATAGGTCCAGAAAGTTACTGAAATTTGAATAATCCATGCTTTGCTCAAAATATTGACACTAAGTAGCATCAAACCAAATTCTGGGAGCACACAGTGATCTTTTCGATCATGTGTATGATCAGTAAGAACAGCGATCCGACCCTGTAATATGCCATAAAACGGAGGAAAGAAATTGTCTCACATTTTTAGAAATCAAGCTATCCCATTAGCCTAAACAGAGAGTTTAAATAGTCAACATTATATGGCTTTCATCATTTTGCAATATTATGCTGCACAAAATTGTACAGAGGATGTTCTGACTATATATTGACATTTAAAATAATAGGAATGACAGCAACAACTGTACTGACTGTAGCTTTAACTTACATTATTAAGATAACTACATCACATAAATTTGAAATTCATAGAATTCTGATGTAAATCTTGACTCATTCAGTTCCCACCACTTAAATAAATACTTTCACCACATTAATATGGATTTTGCTAGTATTTTCTAGGTGGAAAATCTGTGATATATATTTAGTTATGGCATGGAATATTTTTATTACATTTTCTTATATAGCTTAGGATTTACAGAATTAAATATAACACACGAAATAATTTTACATGCTTTTCTTCATTAGTATTTAAAATATTAACTGCTAATTATTTAAAAATTTAAGTTTTATTTTAAGAAATAAATTTAAAAATGAAAACTTTAAGAGTAGGTAAGCATTGAAGTACTTAAATGCATAATTTGGGGGGACTGTTACACACATAGAGTGCTACAGCAGGTAAAAGTGCAAATATGGTAGCATTATCTTCATTTTGAAATGTATAAGAGTATTTTCAAATAAATTTTAAACACAATTAGATGAGGCAAAACAAATGATACATCAAATTACACTTAGAACACTGAACAAGAAATAACTATATCAGTTGAAGCTTAATTCTTGAATTAACAAAACTGGTAAACATCTAAAATTTTGTTCTTCCTTTTAGAAATATACCACCCCACTTTAAACTTATTTATATTATTTTGGCAGTTATTCATTTTTTTCACAATTAATCCTGAGCTTATAAGCAAAAGTTTGGACTAAATATTAAAGATCTTGCTTTCAGAAGGACTTAAATTCATCGTACCTTGAATAGTTTTTGAGATGGAAATTCTTAGCCTTAGAAAGCCAGTCTAATGAGAATATTTTTGGTCCAATTTAGTCAAAATTACCAAACCAAACCAAACAAACAAAAATACAGCATACATGCAAAGTCCATGTTATTGAGGCTGGAGAACTGGCTGAAATAACCATCTCCAGAAATATGCAAAAGCAGGGAGCAGAGCTGTGCTGGCACCTAGTGGAGAAGGAGGTAGAAGAGTCCTTTACCTTGGTCTCAGAGACATGTTGGGGAAAAAAAAAAACAACATATTTTAATTATTTTAATCTATGCTTTCTATCACACACATCTGAAAATAAGATAAATGAAAAGTATCTGGGGTAATTCATCCTAAGTATGCAACCAAATGCTATGATTTTCATTTCCTGCAAGGACAAAAAGAAAATGTGGAGAGGTGGGGGTAGTAGAGAAGAACAAGACCAGCTGTGGTGAAAAATATAACATAGTAAAAACAAGGATTGTGCAATTTTCTTTTCCCTTGATATGTTCTGCCAAACCTGGTCACACTAGTCTATTCTCTGTCAAGCAAAGAATCTTTGTGAAATCAAGTGACAGGCTATATTTTAAGTTCTGTCTGTATTTGGGATATAAATCACCAAACAGGGCTCACATGTACCGCTTAACATTAAATTTGGAATTTTCAAATGTCAATATTATGTGCAGAGGTATAGTGGTTTTTTCTGCATAGTATTTTTCAGTATCAGGGCAAATTTAAATTTGAGCCCTGCCTCCTTTATCTTTTGCGACTGGGGAAAGGTGTGGTTCTGGTGGAGAACTTCTACCTTAGAAGGAATGAGTCCCCCATTTGAAGTGATCAAACAAAGGCAGAATTACTACTACTTGCCAGAAAGGGTCATTCATCAGTTAGGTTTCCCAAGTGACTTCTATGGTCCCTTCCAATTGTGAGATTCTGTGATTTCCTAAATAATTTTCTACATTGGGAAATGGACTTTAGTTCACTGTCCTTGTAAGTGTTACAAAGACTACATTCTATACCTTTATTTCTTGGTATTCCTGGAATGATTAGTAATTTTTTTATGATGGAGACACAGAAGGGTCAAATCATACTAAGGTCAAACCAAGACTTACCTTGTGATAAGTTAGGAGTCAAGTTTTCCGTAACTGAATACTGAAATGGGTTATTAAATATGAGTATACTCCATTATTTACTCTAGGTCTGCTTTCCTTGATTAAGCAGCTGCATTGTTTTTGGTAGCAGGTTTAACTTTTAACTACTACATGATGAAAGACGTTCATGTATACATTCTTGTCTATTAATAGCCTTTTTCTCATCTTTAATCATGGGGCATAATCTATTTTCATCCTACTGTATTAATTTGATATCTCATACCTAATCATGTGCCTGATGCTTATCCTATATACTTTACTGTTACTCAACTTTAAAAACTGGTATTTTAGCTAATATAATTTGGTTTGTTTCATTTCGTATTTTAGACATCTAGAAATTTCTGTCAGAGTACATGAATGAACTCTTCCAAAGTATCACCCTGTTGGAGGGCTGTTTCTGTCCTTTGAGGTCCCTGCTTTGCTGCAATATAAGAACAAGCTCTCATGTTCCTTGTAACTTTGGTCTTCATGAAGTTGTAGGGAACTTCTGGATAACCCAGTGATACAGTTTCCTTTGGTTCCATGCAGCTCACACAGTACCTGACCTAAGACTTAGAAACGAGAATTGGACTTGAGTCCTAGACTTCCTGATTCTACTTTCTAGTTAGCAAGTATCCTTCATTTAAAAAGCTGGCTAGAAAACCTCTTGATAATAAGCTTGATGAATTGATAGAGAAAATATACAGTAATAGGCTTTTATATTAAATATGAATTTATCACTACTAAATTTATAAGGGAAGGAGTAAAAAGGGGAAAAAGAAACTGATAGGTTTTAGGTCACTGGCAAGAAAAGGCTTTCTTCAAAGGATACCTCAATTCCATCAGAAACCCCAAATTCACATAAATACAACCTCTGCCCTAATCCCACTCCAATCACATCACAGAGCCACAGTGTCCACCTCTACTTTTTCAGGTAATCTTGCTGAAAAGTGACCAGAGGTCTAGGACTCTGTTCCCAGTGGGCCAAAGGTCAGAATCATGTCCTGAACTCTGTCCACATGTAGAACCCTGGCCCAGCGTTCTGTGGGACAGGGACAGGATGAACCAGAGCAAGAGCGTGCCATTAGTGGAAGGGGTAGACACATGGATAAGTAGCAGAAAAAAAATCCATAGCCACAGTGTGCTCAGACAGTTATGAGACTTCAGAGGAAGGAAAATGCCTTCAGCTCGGGATGTGGATTTGGGGATAAAGGTGTGATGAGGACTCCCTAAAGGAGATAACTATGCCTTAGGAGATGGTTAGGATTTGAGAAACCATGATGGGAGAAGAGCAAACTGTGTACCAGGACACACTGCAGATGGTGACGGGATCTCTTCTCCAGCTCAAGCTAATACAGCCGGAGGAGAAAGCCATCTGTCAGAAGGATGGGTCTCCAAGTGGCCCACTCTGTCACAGGCAGGAACAAGTGAAGACAGCTGCCCCATATGATACACAGGAAAAGCACTGCACGTCTGTAAAGTATTTCTAAGCTCACAGAATTTACCTGTGGTCTCACTAGCAATGATAAATTGCACAGTTTTCTCTGTCCCAGCCCCTTCCATCTCCTGCCATTTTTCAAGTACCATGAGCATTACTTCTGTGAGCTTCAAAACACAGAACAAAGACTGAGTGCCCTCACACTAGGTCCGCTGCATGGAACTGATTCACCCCACTTAAGTTTTTGTTGTGTGAATCAATTCTAATTTTCAAACTAAAATACATTATCCCTTATCATCATTTTTTTCCTTTTCATACTGTCCCTGGTATAGTTGCTAAGAACAGGCGAATCATGTTTGTTTCTCCAGAGTCATTTTACTAGGAGTGCCTTTACCAAACAACCTTCTCAGGACAACCAAAACCAAAAACTAAAACTAAACCAAACAAAAAATCTTATTTCCTCTGACCCGGATTACTATTTTTTAGTTCCTCAGGACTACCTGTGAGTATAAGCAGAGGTAATGACTCATTCCCCCTGTAAAATGCTCCCATAACGATTTCAAAACTACTGGGTAATGGGGAAAGTTCTCTTCATTTAATGAAGAAAGTGAGAGACATTGGAGTTAGGAGTATTGCTACAAAAGGAGATAGAAATGTGAATTGATACCATGTACCCAAGTGATAGATCTCATTTTTAGCCTGTTTAAAACAAATTTCAATGATATGATCCAGCAAATCCACTTCTGAGTGTCTACCCAAAAGAACAGAAAGCAGGGACTAGAAGAGAGGAAGCAACCCAAGTGTTCATTGACGGATGAATAGATAAGCAAAATGTGGTATATCCATACAATGGAATATTATCCAGCCTTAAAAAGGAAGGAGATTCTGATATATGCTACAACACAGATGAATCTTGAGGATATTATGCTAAATGAAATAAGCCAGTCACAAAAGGACAAATAAATAATGTATGATTCTATTTATATGAGGTACCCAGAGTGATCAAATTCATAAACACAGAAAGTAGAATGGTGGTTGCCAAAGGCTGGGAGGAGAGGAAATTCAGAGTGATTGTTTAATGGGGACAGAGTTTCAGTTTTACGCGATGAGAAGAGTTCTAGAGCTGGATGGTGGTGGTGGTTGCACAATACTGTGAATATACTTAATGCCACTGAACTTTACACTTAAATGTGGGTAAGATGGTAAATTTTATTTTATGTGCATTTCGTCACAATAAAAAATATATCTAATATTTTTCAATAAAAAAAGGTTGGAAAAAAATTTCACCATTCAAAATCTAGGAGTTTGAACGTATAACTATACGCAAGGTAACAACATACCCTCTAGATCTATGATGTACCTATGATGTGAATAATATTTATGCTTCCATTAGTGCCAGATAAAGGCATCAGGTAAATTAGTGAATACCTCCAGGATGTTATGAATATAAAAATAAAATTAGATTCAGAACAAGAAACAAGTGGAGTGATGTTATCAATTATAAATATCAATATATGAAACGAGTTTACAAATGCAAATTTACTTCTTTATTTTTACAGTGTACTAATATAGTAAAAAGTTTATTTTTAAAACACGCAGTTAAAAGCTTTCAACAGTGTCTAGGATCTCACAAATTATAGGTGCATTCAAGAATCAAGTCCTCTTGCTTCTAAGTAATATCTGTATTTACTAGCTAATAGCCATTATTAAGGTAGGAGGAAGAAAGTGTGTGTGGTTCCTTTAAATGTAATTCATTAAGTTTCATTAAATGTAGCATAAATAAATTTATATTTTATCAGTTATTAAAGTCAATCAATATACAACCACATAGGTAAATAACAGCGATAATAACTCCAGCAAAAGCTCTGCATTTGTGTTTTTAAATCTTTCAATGACATTAACATATGCCCCCTAAAACTTCTATTTTATACGTGCATCTGCCTGCCTGACTTAATTGTCATTAAGAAAAAGACCTGTGAAATACTGAATAGTTGAAATTTCTCTTCCATAAATCATTATTTCACACGTGTTGTCACAATTCTCAAATGTCTAATTAATTAAAATCCAAGTAACAGTTGGTTTTGCTCAACAACTGTCCAGCCTAGCAGCCCAATGAAAGATAGCCCACCCCTGTAATCTTAATAATACCTCCAGGCTGTCCGCGTGTCATGGCCTGAGCATGAAATCTAACTTGACAGATAATGGAAATGAGCTATTAACACAAACCAATCTGGGCACTGTCCATATTTTAATACTTTATATGTGTTTATTTGGCAGAATATTGCAACTTTTTCAGTCTGTCTTGTTACAACCCCATTCTAAAAATGATTTCTCTTTCGTTATATATATATATATTTTTTTTTTTTTTAAATGCTGACAACTTACTTATTCCATACCCTCCAACCCTCCCCACTCCACCCCACATGCTCCACAAACGTTTCTAAAAGTTACTTAGTACTTTAGTCTTAGGCTGTTTCAACTCTCACCTTTTGAAACAGCCCAGAAGTGATAATGAAATGCATAAAGGAATGGGAAAGAGAATCCAATTACATTTACCTGCATAGCTCAGCGGCACACCAAGTAACAATAAACAGGCATTCTTAAGTCACAGCATTTCACTGGAAATGGGGCAGAACTTGTGTATTTTAACAACTTTTTACAACTAGTAACCACTACAGCATTTATTTTACTTTCTCAAAGAAGGCCAGAGAAGGTTCATAATTTAAACTAAAGGGTCTTTCAGCCTTGAAGACAAAAGGCACTTCTGCTTAGCACCTGAGTAATAATGTGGGATGTGTACAGGTGAATTAAGAGGACTGGATTCAAAGATAGTTTGTCTTTGGCCAGTCTGAAACATATGACTCCTTTCCAGTCTTGCAATCATTTATTATCCAGCAAAGAAAGGCTAGGTTTTTGCTCCACAAACACAGTGGTGGTCCTCAGCTTATGATGATTTACCATGTCTGCTCTGAAATGCATGACACAGACTGTTCCAAAATGGTCTCTCTCATATACAGACATACACATCTGATGATATTTTAGGTCTGATTTACTTTTGTGCCACTAAAACCAGAGAGTTTTGGTCACCTGCATATATTTTCTCTCTCAAATGTGACATTGAAAACACATTTTAGGGGGTACTTTAAACGATATATATCTGAACATATACAGCAAAAGCATCTCAGGTTTTATTGGGTTAGTAACCTGATACTCATTTTTCCTCTTAGAAGGGACTGTTTTTAAAACTTAGAGGAGTACTGCACCCAAAACACATTTTATTTATTTATTTATTTTTTTAATATTTTAGGCATTACTCTATTTTAAATAATATGTAGTGGAAATAAATAGTGAAAGCTTCTCAGGGAATGTTGGATTAGTAACTAGGTATTTAGTTTTCATCTAAGAAGGGACCATCATTACTTAAAAGTATGAATATTTTACAAGAGCACAGAAAAATATATAGTATTAATATGAAGGAGCTTTAACTCTGTTGGAAGTGTGGACAAATCAGTCTAGAAATCCCAGTTGTGAGGTGTGCAAGTATGACTTCAAATCTATGTCATGCACATATTGAATTCTCTACACAGCCATAAGTACTGCCTTATGTATGACATGTCTAGGTATGCAGAATACATATATAAAGTCAAAGGCTCCAATTTTGAAAATTTGCTATCCTATTCAGCTGGGAAGTTACAAGTCAGAAAACAATAAATTTTTAAAGTTATCCGGTATATAGATACTTTCCTCAGATATACATAGTAGCATGAGTTCAGATGTTAAATTAGAATACAAGTGGATTCAGTTAAGCTTGTCATTCTCAGGGAGGATAAGTTACAAATCCATCACAGCTAGTTTGGTGTAACTGTTAAATCTGTAGTGAAAGAAAACTATTCTGTAGTCACAAGAGAAAAAGAGGTAGGAAAAAACTAATAATCATTTAATAAAAACCTGCTTGAAGATAATAGAAGTAACTGGACATAGAGTAGAGCATAATTTAATAACACTGAAAGGCAGAGTAAAGTTACTCCTAGGTATCCAAAAGTGATGAAAAGTTTGCCTTTCTAAGGCTGCAAGTCTAAAGAAGCTGTGCAGCCAAATATGATAGCCACTAGCCTGAATGGCAACTGAACACTTGAAATATGGCTAGTCTGAATTGACATGTGCTATAGGTATAAAATAAACATCAATATTAAAAACTTGGTATTAAAAACAGACAATAAATATTTCATTAATATTTTTAATTGATTACATGTTGATAAGTTGATATTTTTAATTAATTACATTAAATAAAAAACATTATAATCAATTTCACTGTTTCCTTTCTATTTTTTTAATGTGGCTACTTGAAAATTTGACCTTAGATATGTGGTTTTTATATTATATATATATATTTATATTATATATCTCTTTGACAACACTTGATCTAAAGGATAAAGTCTCAGAATGTCATAACAGGTTGAGAACTGACAAATCATCTTGTCCAAACCCCCACATTTTACAAACAAGGGAGTCGAGGCTCAGATAGATAAAGCAATGGGTTCTGGTTAAGCCCATAATTAGCTGTAGATTCTATCAGCGGCCAGTGTCCATCATCCAACTTTCTTTCCATAAGACTATCATGAAAGAGAGATAGGGAGTTGTCTCAATCATCACAATCAAAAGTATTCTACTCTCAGTTGCAAAATCCTTTTCTCATTTTTTGACATGTAATGTAAGAAATTGCGACCTTGACCAAAGTCATCTATGTAATTGTCTTCACTCTCTTGATTCTGGTGGTGGACACTTACCCCAAGACATGCCTTTTATGTACTGTTAAAATTATATGTATGATTTCAAGGAAGGTTGTTAAATTCATATCATGCAATAAGATAAGTCAGTTAGAAAGTGAACAAGTGTGTAAACCAACCAGTTTAAAACAAATTTTAGGGGCTCCTGGGTGGCTTAGTCCATTAGGTATCTGGCTCTTGATCTCAGGGTTATGAGTTCAAGCCCCGCATTGGCTTAACAATAAAGTAAAAAATAAAATAAAATAAACAAGTTTTAAACTTGTCTTTAAAGCACAATAAAGGTTAAGTCACCTTTCACATGAGCTCCAGTATTCTTTCTCAGGAATTTGTCACCCCTTCCCTTTTCCCCCCTCTACATCCTCATTTCCATAATCTATGGGATCAACTTTTTCCTTAACAAAACTTTTACTTTTTATTGTTATTGCCGTGACACTAAGTTTAAATTTATATATTAACGCTTATTTCTAGATTCCTATGTTCTGAGAGTCTGAGTTGAGTTGAGATGTTAAGTGGAAAACAGGATAAATTAGAGATCTACCCCACCAGCCTTGAGGATGCTACCCTTCAGCATGGGTTGAAGCATCTTCCAAAGTGGGCAAATAGCAACAGGTTTCTTAAAAAAAAAAAAAAGAAAGAAAGAAAAAAGAGGGAAGGTTCTGTATCCAATATGTGAGAGAAACTTTTGGGTTAAATATAGTTAAATAACTTTCTTTTCTGTAGTACCTCTCAGAAACTTTAATATGAAAATGGATAATCTCACTCTCCATGAAACAGATGTAGTATATAGAGTTCTGCAAACTTATTTAAACCATGTAAATCCTGTTCTCACAGAGCATTTTGAGAGACTAGTATCCCATAGAACACGTTGGGGAAACCCTGGACCAAGGAATTTGCTACAAGATACCTTTACAAAATCACATATCATCATTCACTTTTGTGTTATTACTGAATAACACCATTTATTATTCAGTCATTTACCCAATAAAATTTATTAGCTTGTTATAGACTGAACTGTGTCTCCCAAAATTCATATGTTGAAGCTATAACCCCCAATGTGACTCTATTTGGAGACAGGGCCTTTAAGGAGGTAGTTAGGGTTAAATGAGGTCATGGGGTGGGGCTCTAATCTGATAGGACTGATATCCTTGTAAGAAGAAGAAGAGATACCAGAGATTTCTCTCCAAAGGTCATGTGAGGTCATAGTGAGAAGGTAGCTCTCTACAAGCAGGGAAGAGAGGTGCCACCAAAAACCAACTGCGGACTTGGTCTTGGACTTCTGGACTCTAGAACTGCAGAAAATAAATTTCTGGGGACGCCTGGGTGGCTCAGTCGGTTAATTGTCTGACTCTTGATTTTGGCTCAGGTCATGATCTCAGGGTTGTGAGACTGAGCCCCATGTCAGGCTCTGCACTGGGCATGAACCCTGCTTAAGATTCTCCCTCTCCTTCTGCCCCTCCCCCATACCACTCTTTCTCTCTTAAAAAAAAAAAAAGAAAGAAAGAAAAGAAATTTTTGTTATTTAAGTCACTGGGTCTATAGTATTTTTGTAACTGCCACCCTAGTAGACTAACACATGGATCCCATCATGTTTTCGGGGATACAAATAGTGAACAAACAGACACAGTCCCTGGCCACTAGGAGTTTGCATTCTAGTTTAGGGCAATGTAGGAAATACTAACTTTCTGCTGTTAGACTAATCAATTGCTTGACTTAAGGTTAGCAACAACTTACCCCACAACCTAAACTCTCAATTTACATTCTCATTGTAGGGGAAAATCAAATTTATTTGGTTTGTAAATTCTTACTTGAAGAAATGGGCCAATTGGACCTCCTGCCTCTCTCTTATTTTCTGGAAAAACACATTAATTCCAGGAATCAGAGCCTGAGTCCCTTCACCACTGTCATACAGCATGGAAAGATATTCCAACTAGGCAGCAAGGAAAGAACATTCCATCACAACAGCTCTATAGGAGCCCAAATACAAGGCTCCATAACCTAAACCTAAGATTTCTTCAACTTTGTTTGCTGAAACCACACTGTGAGCATTTTTTACTCCTTCACTGTGCAGAAGGAGAAAGGTGGCAATCTGAAGTCAACCCCATCTACCCACACCCTACATAGGCAGCCTTCTCTCGGTCTCAGAGACAATGTTTTGGTGGCAAAGCTGCACACCATGCTATCCCCCCTCTCCTTTCAAACTGCACTACATGAGAAATACTTTGTTTTATCTCTTGCCGTTACAAAAAAAAAAAAAGCTAATTGTTACCAAGATATATAGCCTATATTTTTAAGCAATCAATAATTGTGTTCAGAAATAGGGTTTAAGCAATATAATAATTTAAAATAGAGAACACATAAAAATAACTTAGGGAATTTGGGAACTGCTGACTAGTTCCATTATTTCTACTACTCTTTCCATGGTACTGTCTCTGAATCACTGCAACTGTCTGCATCCCAAATGTCAAGCTGTCTACTAATGTATAAACCCTATGAATTACTTTAGCTATGTCACTGGAGCAAATAAAAGAAATAGGACTTTCCTTATCCACAAACCTGTCCATTAAACAGTCATTTATTTTGTCTGAATATTTGTGCAAGGAAGAAACTTTTTTGCAAAGAATTGTTTTGCAAAAGCATCAACAAACAATTAAAATGTAGTAATGTTAAAACAATTCAATTGCTATTACAATGATACAGTCTATGGGGTGCTGGGGGGGCACTTATTGGTTGAGTGTCCAACTCTTGGTTTCAGTTCAGGCCATGGTCTCAGGGCTGTGAGGTTGGGCTCAGTGGTTAGCAGGGAGTCTGTTCCAGATTCTCTCCTACCCTCTCCCTCTTCTCCTCCTCCTACCTTGCATGAACTCTCTCTCTCTCTCAAAATAAATAAATAAATCTTAAAAAAAAAGATGATATAGTCTAGATTTGGTTATACCTTCTTGAAAAAATCACTTACCTTTCTCTAGGCCTCAATTTCCTCAAACTCAAAATGAAGGGAAAAGTTTATTTGATCTTTAAGATATCCCAAAAAGCCATGATTGAATGAAAGATTATTTCTTGAAACTTAAATTAACTGTAAAACTACCTTTAAAATCCCATTCCCTCTTGTAATATTTTGTAATTCTAAATTTTAGGCAAATCATGGTACACTAAGAAAATAGGCTAGTTCTACTTAAAATTTAGCCATTGCAAAACTATCCAGTTGAGCTATGGGTTTTATTTGAAGCAAGAAGCAGCAAAACAATGCCAACTGTGTGCTACTATTTTCTGTCCAGAAATAGAGACAAGGCCAGTCTCTTGGAAGGAATGAGTCTGAGATTTATACAAATAAACTATGTGTGTGTTTGTATAAAAACAGTTAAATTTTTTTAATATTACTGTACATGCTCACATTGTTTAAAATACTCTGCCTTGTGATTGGGTAAGAATGGGCATTTTGGTAGCAATGCAGAGTAAAATTATCCCATTCACGATATACTTACTGCTCTTAATTCCAGTCTGTACTGGACATGCCTAGGACCCACATGCCTGGCTGTGGGGCCTACCCTTTTCGTTTGGATATTTATTGCCTGCACACACCAGAGCCCTGGATGTGAGACTTTTAATCAACTGCTTACATCTCGAGGGTTCCACCATGGGTGCAGATCACAGTGAGGAAAACTCTTGGCTTTTCAGATGAGTGGTAGATGTTAGGAAACCTCCCTAGGCCAATGGTTTTTTATCAATGAGGCAGATGAATTTGGAGTTTTTTTTATGATTATGATAGAAGCACGAACAAATCCACTTATGGCAGAAATATATCTCATGGAGGCAGGAATTAGCCCACGCCACAAAATTTTCTGTTCCTGATATTGAACCAGGGTCAGTTCTGTAGTAGAGCACCATGTGTTGACAAAGAAGAGTAAAGGAATGCTTGCCAAAAAGTCTGTTCAATGGTGACTTTGTGAAGGTACTTTCCACTCTTTAAAACTAATTAGGTTCTCAGATTGTCTTACTTCTTGGGGGAAAAAAAAAGCTACCTGGATTTAGTAGTTTCTAACTGTTGCCAGGATCTGGAAAACATGGAAACCAAAGCAAAGGCCCACCCCAAATATTGTCCACATGGTTTCTAAACTAACATTTCACAGATGAGTAAATTTTTTTAATCTTGCAGATTAACAAGGGCGCCTGGGTGGCTCAGTTGGTTGGGCATCCTACTCTTGGTTTTGGCTCAGGTCATGGTCTCAGGGTCATGAGATCAAGCCCTGCATCGGGCTTCGTGCTCAGTGTGGAGTCTGCTTGAGATTCTTTCCCTCCCACTCCCTCCCCCTCTATGCCTCCCTCTCCCCACTCGTGCATGCACACTCTCTCTCAAATAAATAAATAAATGAATAAATAAATAAAATCTTTTTTAAAAATCTTGAAGATTAACATAGAGTTGCAAACTTTTTATTGCCAAACAAGAAAAATTTAAAAATTACCTTCATCTACTCTTACAATTACTTCATGAAAGGGAATTTTTAATAGCAAAGAAGTAGAAAGGACAGAATCTTAAGAATAACAGTTATTTAAGCTGATCAGAATTAATCTTATTAAGATGTATTCTTTATTTTTCTTATTTGACACAAACCAGTGAAGACTCCATTTTGGATAGGCATGGGTTTAGGGAACAACATTTGGGAATCACTGACTTACACTGTAAAGCCTCTTCACAATCCTACCCTACCAGGGTATTTTCTCTCTCCATTCCCCTTAACATTTTGCTCATATTAATTCCATTACAGAAAAAAATCACATTATATCATATTCATTTATGTGTGTCCCAGTAGACAAGAATTATCTTACTCATCTTCTGACTCCTAACATAATAAATTCTGGATACCTTTTTATGGATGAGTGAAAGGATAAATGGGAGAATAAATCAGTGAAGGAATAAACAAATAAATGAATGAAACCCAGGCACACCAAACACACTTACTCAATTCCATGTGTTAGCCTGTTTTTCCCTACTGTGGAAATAGATGGCTGGGGGAACCTGACACTTCCTACAAATGCAGTACCTGGCTGACAGATCAATCTTAATCTGCCATTGTGCATATCTAACACAATTTTACATGAAAAAATAGAATAAATTTGGAGCTTTTGATATGGGCTTTTGAGTTATCCAGGTTTCATCACCTAAGACAGCATTCTAGAATTCCACAAAATGCTTCACTGATTCCATACAGTGTAGGCAGGGGAACCTGCAATGGCTTCATTTTTGCCCATGCTTTAGGTAGTCTTACTGCAGGTACGATGAATGCAGGGTAAACTTGGACCAATAATAGAGAACCACAATGAAATGAATGACTGTCTACTTCCTTTCTGCTCTTGTCAGTACAGCTACTGAAGCAGGAAATAGAGTATCAATTGGGGGAGTTCATTATTTGATGTTCTTAAGGATTCCTATATTTACATGACTCTATGCCTATAATTTCTACGGATAAGTTGCTTAAAAGTTGGAATTCTTTCTTAATTTTACTCTTATATTATCACATGCAATTATTCACTAAATAAATGGCGGAATTTTCACCCTAAATAATCGGAAGTGACATCAGGCTTAGAAATTGTAGACTAAAGAAGTCTGGACCTTAGGAAGTCCTACCATTTTCTAGATATTGAAGTTCAAACTGACAATTCTTGGAAATTCTGTGCTATAATAATTAAGGGTAGAAACAAAACAAAACAAAAAAACAGAGATTCTTTAACATCATAATAATAAATCCCAAAAAGACAAATTCCAAAAATACAAAACAAATGAATCCCATTTTTATCCAGTCACAAGTGCATGGCCTTGGGCAAAAAAACTATACCTTCTACAGTTTGGACTAATTCTCTAAGTTGTCATGTTTCAGGTATGAAGAACAGGATATTAAAACAAAACAAAACAAAACAAAACACTTCTCTCAAATGACAGTATTTACAGAACATTTAGATCTGGTTACTCATCTATCACCAAGCTGTGGCTACCCAGTGTTCTCTGGATCCTTCAGCGGTGTTGTGGAATTTGATTTTTATCATTTTGCTATTATTTCTCTGCCTCTATCTATTTAGTTTTGAAGTGTCAATTTACTGTATTATGGTCCATGCCTAAACACTGCTCTTGGTTGTCAGGGGTTGAATGTCAGAAAATATTTGGGTAATGATAACAAGACATACTATAAGCTATTACTAATCAACAATGTGCTTCAACTTTAAGATGTTTCTTAGTCGTCTTGTGAACTTCACACAAATATGGCAGGATACTTTTGGGCTACTTTGTATAAATAACAGCTGGACTAAATAACAAAGATTGTATTAATATCTCTATTTTGTAACCCATAAGATTCATATTGTTCATAACATGAATACGGTGTAAACAACTGATAAAATTGAGTCACAAACCTTAAAGCGTATGTAACGTCAGAAATATGGAATACAAAGGAAAAGTCAAAATAGAACACAACAGGATATAAAAGTTTGTAAGTGGTTAGCTCCAAAAGGAAAATGTGAATGCTTGCTTAATGAAAACTAATATTCAACAGATGACAAAGCTAACAGAGAGAAAACTTTTAGATAATTTTCTTTATTTTGTATTGCAAACAGATAACTAAATGTTAGTGTTCTTTACTAGCAGAAACCAATTTTGGCACAGTTTTTTGGCATAAAAATTTTCTCAGCATAAGACCATATAATTTGAATATTGTGTTCAGTACTGACAGAATAGAGGGTATAAATCTATCACTTTGGAAATTATCATGATAGAGGAATTTATTAAGAAATTTGATAAATATAGAAATATATTTATTATATATTATATATTATAAATATATAAATATAATAATATGAAATATGGTTAAGAATGAAAAGTTATTAGATATTTAATGCATGCTTAAGTGTCTCCTATGTACCAAACACTGTGAAGAGAGAGGAAACAGATTGTGTATTGCTCAATTTTCCAACTGCATATCTTCACTTGGGGTAATCTGTTAAATAATATTCCAACTTTATTCAGCATCCACACTTTAGGGATTCAAAGATGTATACAAAATGACTCTTGTAGACACCAAATCATACTGGTGTCCAGAACCAAATTTGTCATTCCATCCCTGCTAAACCTGCTCCCATTTTTAACTGACTGTCCCAGTCACACAGCAGAAACCTGAAGGTCGATCTTGATGCATCATCCCCCCAATAAAAAATGTCTCTGATCCTCTGATTTGACCTCTGTCTGTTTCTACTCACTGTAGAAACTGGCCTCCTCTTCCTCCATGTTCTTTCATAGGAATTCTCTCCTCTCTCATCAAGGTTTCTCAACTTCACCTTTGGTCTCCTTCCTCCATCCCATCCTAGAGAGCTCTTTCTTAGCACAGTTCTGATCAAGTCTGTTTCACATGCTACAGACTTTAAGTTCTCACTTACTAACTAGGGAAGAAGGCCTCAAATCTTTAGCTTGCACTCTCAAGTTCTTGTTGCTCTGGCCCCAACTTATGTTTCCATTATTTTCTGCTTCCTTCACTCCTCCCTTTCTCTGCCTTCTTTCATTTTTCTTATGACTGCAATGGCTTTTCCCTACTTTATCCTGTTCTCTGGAGTACAAAATCCTAGGCATCCTTTAGGAGCAGCCTCAAATACTGGTTTTTCCAGAGCCCTCCAGCAACAACTAAAGACCTTTCTACATCTGCCCCCCCAACACTATTGGTAACTTTCCAAGGATATGGATCACATTTTACCTTATACTTGTGGCATTTTTGCACCTGTTTTATCTACTCTACTACTTTTTAAGCCATTTGAAAGTTCCTTGTCTGATGCATCTTTGTAGCTTCCTCAAAACTTGGCACAGTGTAGGCATTCAAAAAATACTTACTGAATGAATGAATAAAAATGAAAGAATGAACAAACGGGCAAACAAAAAGTGACTAAAGATGGACACGGTAAAATTAACTTGTAAGGTGTAACCATCAAGAAAGAAGTCTGTACAGCATTGCTCAAGAGGTTATAATAACTAGGTATAATGACTGACATTATGAAAGAAATAATTTATGCTACGTACTTGGAAAATTTTCCCAAAGGGATTACTTTTGTATTGTGATAATTTCCTATTTAGTGATGAAAGGAAATTAACACTCAGATTGATACTAAAAGTTTTTCCTATTTTTCACCGTAACTCCATTTTCTACATACTGGAAAGGGCACTGTGGGGACAAGTCTATGCTGTCATTCAGATGGCCTGGCTGACTTGTTAATCGCTTACATTTCTGGATTTTGTGATTTTTATCTACAGGCACTCTCTGTAGTAACTCACCATTAATCATGGGAATTTTAAGTGTAGACACATTAGAGATGACAAACCAAGATTAAAGATGTATGATAAATGTGGTAAAAAAAACCTCTTCTGCTTAATTTTTCATATTTACCCATCAAAAATTACACCTCTGGTAATGAATACTTAGGCTTAAGATTCTTCTTCTTCTTTTTTTTTTTTAAACAGTGTAATCCATCTTGTGGAGTGATATCTCTGAAACAGCTTAAGAACTGTTGCCTGTAAGAGGGTGGGACATAGAACTGTTGCCTGTGAGGGGGTGGGACATAGAAAAGTTTCCACACCAAAAAAAAAAAAAAAAAAACCAAAAAAAAAAAAAACGTAGAGAGTGTTCAAATCCCATCTCATTTCTACCCTTTGGTGCTGGTCAATAAACTTGGTACCAGATATAAACAAAACATTCCATTCAACATTATGTCAACCTTCAGCGAAAAGGTCATCCATCACTGTACATTAATGTTCTGAGCACCTGTAAAATCTGATGTGCGTTCTTTCAGGCCATTTTTTTTTCAACTTTGTGTCTGTCAGAGATACCCCCCACCATATATATATTATTTATGTTGGGAGTAGCTTTCTAAATGTCACCCAAATGAATTAGTATCATGCTGAGCCTCAGAGTTAAGAGAGTCGCCATGTGCATTTATGTGTTTTCTCTCCCTGAATACTGACACATTTATATCCTTTCCCCGTCTGCTCTGGCTTTGGCAGGGATGCATAGTACAAGCAGTTTATTTTACTATGACATGGTGACAAAATAGAACTTTATTTATGTGAAGCTGGTTAAAAATGCCCTGGCCAAAAATATGACACCAGTTAAAGAAATCTAATAAAACCTCTTGTAGAAATGGTGTAAAGTATAGAGTTTTATTTGGAACTTAATGAGGTTAGTAATGCATACTGTACCTTACTGTGTCTACCAAATAACATCAGGCTAATGTTGCCAAATGCTTTTTTTTTTTCAAAGCAGCCCAATCTCTGTTAATTTAGTCAGCCATTTTTAACTCCTGAGCATTTCCTCATTCATTCATTCATTCATTCATTCATTTGCTCTTTTAACAAATAGACTAATTATCACACATCTTCTTCATGTGGCTGGAGAGGAATTATGGAACCTCAAGACATTTTTATCAATATTTATGAGTTTCCCTAAAGGTCTCAGTGGAAGCAACTCACTAATCACAGGGATATCCATTAGAGCTGAAAAAAAAATAAAAAACCTGAAATTTGGTTTTATGAAACTTTCATGTTAAATGCCTTATCATCTAACAATTATTTTTTAGAATGACAAAACAGATCTCTTCCTTTATATATTATGCTACGTGGGTTGGCCATGGTGACATAAGCAGCATGTATAAATATACCAGAAATAAAAGGCCACAATTCTTCAGCACCCTCAAGTTCATGTCTCTGATGTGTTCACACAGAAATGAAGAGTTTTTCATCCAATTTTGCACTGTTTTTCAAAGACACCACAGTGAAAGGCTGAATGCATATTTAAATGATGCTGGTTGTTGCTCAAAGCATTTCTGACCCTTGCCTTTGAAATGGCCATCAGAGAGCCTCTGCAGGTCGCAAGAGACAGTCTATCTCATTGTTTTAGAGACACAGGACACTTTTCTATGGTCATCATTCCCCTTCCCTCCTTTCTTATCTTACTTCTTCCCTCTCACCCTAGGGCCCCCTACTGCTGGCAAAGATCCAGAGACCCAAAGAAGAGGCATTACAAGCCTGAAGAGGCCATAGGGAACAAGAGGTACCTTCCTCAGCATTCACCAGGATATATATATAGTGTTTCAAAGCTGGTGCCAGGGGGAACCCGGCTGACCTTGGGCTGGAAGCCTGGGTTCCTGTCCAGGTTCACTCACTAACATGTTATGGGACCATGGATAAAGGAATCCACCTCTCTGAATTTTAATCTCCTCACCTATAACATCAATTGGTTGGATATGGGATTGGGTACCACAGGTGATCTCCATCCATCTTTCCTGCTCCACATTTCTATAACCTGATAGTCCCCTCCCCAAACAAGCACCAATAGTCAGAACGAATCTTCCAACAACCACAACTAAAAATGACATAAAACCCCCAAATCTGAAAAGCCAATCACAGTGCCTGAACAAAATTTAATTTTGATTAGGGTTTCAAATGCAACTGCCTGCAAAAATATCACATTAAAACAGCAATATTTCTGGAATGCCTGGGTGGCTCAGTCGGTTAAGCATTCAACTCTTGATCTTAGCTTAGGTCTTGATCTCAGAGTCTTGAGTTCAAGACCCATGTTAGGCTCCACAGTGTGGAGCCTACTTAAAAAAAAAAAAAAACACCAAAAAACAGCAAATCATTTCTCTCTCAACATATTCATTATGCTCACCTTAACAATTAGCATTAGTATAGGTTTGTGGTGAGGTCATGAAAACAGTTTTATTATATAGAACTTGTTCTCATAATGATATTTATGTTGAAGTTTGTTTATGTTTCATTTATATATATATATATATATATATATATATATATATATATATATATATTTACTTATATATTCTGAGTAACTCTAAGGAAAAGTCGAATCTTTCCACCGGAAGTGATAAAATAGAGTGTTGATCAACCTGAACATATATAACATAGGACATGGATGGATTACATGGTAGCGGAGAATAAAGGAAGAATGTCTTCAGAAATGAAGGCTCATTTTCTACTCAGCAATTAAGGCTTTATTATACCCATAAACAGCTACTGAGGATCATTCAACTAGGTCGTTTCCAGGTGTGTTTGCCCAGATAGCCAAACCATTAGAACACATCTATCACCCCACGTTGCCTAACTGCCATATGGCACAAACAAGTAACCATGCCCAGCTCTCTAGGACAGACAATATTCACTCAGAAACACAGACAATGACAGCCCCGGCAACATTCAGTTTTATATTTTGTCTTGTGCACACATTTATTTCATATGATGAACAGAAAAGGGAGTATGAACTAAGTTTCACATTGAAAAACCATTTAAGAAAGTGTCCTTTTAGGAATGTCAAAGATTAAACTCTTTTGAAGTCTTCCTTCAGGTATCTGTTTTATTATGGTCCTTTACGCAATGAATACGAAGCACCAGTCTGGAGGCAAGCTTCCTGACATCACGGAGATATTAAGAGTTATTAACTATATCTTATTAACTAGCCTTGTCACTGGGTATGAGGCTCTACCCAGATACGGGAGACTGGCAATCCCCTCCCATGTAGCTCTGTCAAGCTCACACACGCACGTGTGCAGACACACACATACACACGCAATGGAGCCAGAGGGAAGAGGACCCTGAGTGAGGCCACCTGGTTTTCAAGAGCTTCTGAGGCTACCATACAGATGAATCAGAACAGAGTGGTTGGAGTCAAACCACGGGAAAGAAGCCCCTAGAAACGAGAGCATGCTCCAAAACGTCTTTTGCAACCTGCTTCTTGTTAGATTGACACACTTCTTCAGGCCTGTTTAAACCGTCTTGCTAAACTGTGCATATTGGCCCCACAAACTCTTGGCCTTTCAGTTGCCCAGTAAATCAATGATTCTACCAAACACAAACACAGAGTGAGGGAAACACTACCATGGGCTTCTGGTGGGTGCTTCGACTATCAGTTGAAAATGTCTTATGAGGGAACCCAGAGCGTGTGCCATGAATTCAAGGTTTCGTTTTGCTTTCAGTGGGTATTGCAGCCACAACAAAGGTCCCCCCCTTTTCCACAGTACACTGACTGAGGACAGCTGAACAATGCTTCCTCTTCCAACCGCCCCCCACTCTTCTCCCTTCCTTCCCTCCACCAGAAACCTATGCTGGATGAAGGCCAGTAGAGTCGACTGGCTTGACTGTCAGGTTCCAAGCCCTTTGTGTTGGATCCTGCTCCCTCAAATCAGGACATCTCCCACTCCACTGTTCCTAAACACAAACCCCAAGAACTGGCTTTAAATATTCTAATCCCCTATAATCCCCCACTGACTGCAAGTGGAGGAGATGATGCTTCACCTGCTTTTATAACCTGAGCAATAAGGTCTCCACACCTGGGCATGCCCAATCTCTGCCTGTGTTTCCCAAAGCCTGAGGGCCTGGTAAAGTAAACTCTCCACAAAGCCGAAGAGATGGAGAATAAAAGGCATATGCCACCAACTGACCTGAAACACCTATAGAAAAAAAGGAAGGGCAACCCAAATTTTTGCTCATGTTCATCTTTTGATCTCTGTTTGAATTTTCTGAATCTAGAGTCCACAATTTAGACCCCAATTCCTCAGTGAAGTGCAAGTCGACAGACCAATACACGATAGATGTTACAGTACCTAACTACTAATAACATATTCAGTGACTAAGAAGCAGTCTGAACATCTATCTTCTCCGGGAATAGAAAGACAAGAAAAAAAGGCAGCACATTGGAGAAAAGATCACTGAACTCAGAGCCAGAAGAAATGGGCTGGAATCCTTCTACCACTTGCTGATCATAAAATGTCTAGCAGATCACTTAACTTCTCTGGCCATTAGGGTCCCTATCTGTTCAATCAGGACAAGAATATTCTCCCTGCTTCGCTGTAGGGCCATCTCAGCATCATACAAGATGAGGTGTGTGCGAAACCCACAAAAGCCTACAGTGGAGAGGTCCATAGGTGTGCCTTTTTTGTTTTGTTTTAAAAGATTAATTGACTGATTTTAGAGAGAGAGAGAAAGCACGTGCCCAAGTGGGGGCAGGGGCAGAGGGGGAGGGAGGGTAGTCTCAAGCAGGCTCCGCCCTGAGCATGGAGCCCCACATGGGGCTCAATCTCATGATGGGGAGATCAAGACCTGAGAGCTGGACACTTAACCAACTGAGCCACCCAGGTGCCCCTGTTTTTTGTTTTTTGTTTTTTTTTTTAATTTAGAAGAAAAAATTGGGAACTAATAATTTAATCCAAATATGGTTAAGTGTTTATATGGCCATAATCTATTTTCATTGACCAATTTATGTCATTCCCGTTTTTAGACTTTTAAATCCTATTCCTATCTAACTACATATTGTTCATTTTAGTAATGTGACCTCATAAGCACACACAGACATAAGTCTGTGACTGAGAAAGCTCTCTGGAATATCTAGTATAACAATGGAGAACAAACCAGGATTGAGAAAATTTGCTTTCATAAAACAGAACTAGACTTTTATGTTTGGGGCTAGGGATGAGGAGTGGATAGAGAAGAGGAGGAAAAGTAGAGATAATGCTAGGTAAATTCCTGTTTCTCAAGTCATCATAGTAATTATTTCTATTTCTCAAGAGTGCCTTTGGGGGGGGTATAAATTTCCTGTCTTATCATACAGACTCTGTGCTGATGCTCTTACCATCGCTTTTTTTTTGTACTCCATCCTCCTTGCCCCAAACTGCACCTCAGACCTTTCCATCCCTCCCTTCCCTGACCCACCCTCCTTGAAGATGGCCTCACCATTATTCTCCAGTTTCTCTCCTGGCCTGTACCTTTACAGCAAATCCCTCTAGGGTGAGAAATGTAAAGCCATGGGCTGTAATTATACGCACAGCCCTGCTCAGCAGCACCAAACACAGTTATGGCCAAAATAAGCAAGAGAGTCCATGGGAACACCTATCCAAACAGCCGTGGTGAATCCACTCTCCAAGCCACCCGAGCATGGCGCCACTCTCATTATACGTAACCCCTGCTCTTTGCCAGTAATCAGAAAAAAGGAAGGTTCACACAGTCTAGAACACAACACCTAATTGCTCATATGGACTTCTGACAGCAATAACGCTGTCATCACTGTACTAGTTTTTTAAACTCACCAAATCTGTTAAGGTGAGGAGGTTTAAGAGGATGGTTCTTAAGTTTTCATGTGCAGAATTACCTGAGTGAGCTTGTAAAAACCCACCCCCAGAGGACTTGATTCTGAAGGTCTGGGGTAAAACCTGGGAATCTATAGATTTAGCAAGCCTTCCCCAGGTGTTTCTGATAAGGGAAGTCTAAGGGCCACACTTTGGAAAACACTGATCTGAGGTTTTGCTGAGAAAAGCCTATTTTTCTCAGCAAACCATACAAGGGCTGGAAGATCTTCTAAGACGGGACGGTTCTAAGAGAATCACTTTGGTTCCAGGCCTGGTGCCAACCCTGAGCCTTGTCCCACAAGTCACAGACCATACCCCTTCCTGCAATCCCTGCTCCATTGCCGGTGAGGAAGAGATGGCAGATCACCAGGTGACACCCAAAGCTACAGTCTATGTGGGGGAGGACCAGGGAAGTATAGGCCCTTCCAGGGCGATGAAACAGGGCCTTCCCAATGCCAATGGCACATGAATGCTGTCGCAGAAGGGGACGTGCACAACACTTCCCTCGAGTTGAAGAGATAAGTATTCCCTGAACTCCCCGAATCGACCAGATGCCAAAGCCGTGGTGAGAGCTATTTCCAGGACAGACATGTTCCCTCCTTCCTGTTTGTCTCACAACATAGAAACAATAACAGAAGGAGAATTAGAGCATCAGGTCAGCATACAAATGACGCCATCGCCTAGAAGTATTTCAGCTCTTGGGGGGTCTGGGTGGCTCTGTCGGTTAAGTGTCTGACTCTTGATTTTGGCTCAGGTCATGACCTCGGGGTGGTAAGACTGAGCCCTACATCAGGCTCCGTGCTCAGCGGGGAGTCTCCTTGAGATTCTCCCTCCCCGCTTCCCCTCCCCCTGCTTGCACACGCTCTCCTTCTGTCCAAAATAAATAAATCTTTATCTTAAAGATTTTATTTATTTATTTCACAGGAGAGAGAGAGAGAGAGAGAGAGAGAGCACAAGAAGGGGGAGCAGTGGAGGGAGAGGGAGAGGGAGAACCAAACTCCCTGCTGAGCAGGGAGCGTGACGTAGGGCTCGATCCCAGGACCCTGGGATCATGACCCGAGTCAAAGGTAGACACTTCACTGACTGAGCCACCCAGGCGCCCTCCAAAATAGAAGTATTTCAACTCCATCTCCACAGTCCCAGTCTGAGATCTCCTCATCTTTTGTCTGGACAATTGCTGTAGCTTTCAAGGTGGCTTGCTGCCTCCACTCTCTCCTGCCACTTATCTTTCTCTAGCCTGTTAGCAAAGTTAACTTTTCTCACATATAAATTGTTTATTAGTGTCAATATCCTTGTTTCTGTCCACTCGGCTCCACGCTAATCTTTAGCATAATGTTTTTAAAACACAATCAAATAGCATCACATTTAAATCAGTAGCTGAAATATCTGGAAAATAACCAAAAAAGTAGTAACTGTGTATGTTTTATCCAGAAAGGAATCTGGAAATCATTCCTCAGTTTATGAAAGATAACAGTAGGATATGTATCCACCCAGCCTATCTTGCTTCTAAGGATAACAGTGTCTTTTAGGAGTTAGACGTACCAAACACAATCAAATTCGCTTTTAATAATTTATCATTTTACTGCTTTCCTTGATTCTAGAATTTTGGGGGGAGGTAGCAGATATGTTGTTTTGACTGAGCCAGAAATTTTCTTTTTGGTAGTAGGGCAGAACTATTAATACGAATAGCAGTAATTTTAGTTTTGGCAGAAAAATTATTGTGAGATCTGCGTTGGCAGCCTTCAAGTTTTTGTTTTATTATTCCATACTTTTTTTTTAAAGTTATTTAAGAGGTTGAAAGAAAGTAAAAATGTTTCAGAAATATTTTCCACTTTCTTTTGGTTACAAAATAGGCTCCCTTTTCCATCAAAGGTTAGTACATATCCCCTCATAGTATATTAAAGTGGTTAAAGAAACTATAAGTGAAAAAGCCATTAAGCTTATTCTATTTAAAAAATTTTCCCCTTTTTCCTGTTTTATTCCCCAAAGTCATGAACATGCTGCTTAGATCATGTGAACAGAGGATATAAAATGGCCCTCCCCAGATTATGGTGATTCTAAACAGCATGCTAGTGAAGAAGGTATTTTTGGCTGAGAGAGTAATGGGAAAATTTACATTTTAAAATAATAGATTATTCATGCAGGGACCGTAATAGCTCTATCTTCCTTCAGCACAAAGAGAGGGAAGAACATGCATGGGGTTGTGGTAAAAATAGACAGCTGAAGCATCGTGCATGATCATGCAGGCCATTCTACCTGGATTCTGCATCTTCTTGGTAGAAGCCATGCTTTGACTCTTTGTTAATGGAAAATGAGGTTGCTACAACCTTTAACCCTGCCTGCAAAATGAGCTGCCAAAGGTTCATGGAGAGAAGTGCATCTACCCTCATTGCAAGCCAAGCCAGGCTTGTTCCAACTTCACAAGTCTGCTCAAAGAGTGCCAGGAGCCCCCTGTGATCCTTTGCTGCATGGTACAACCCGAAGGAACCATAGATGGAACATCACTATATTCTGTCTGTGAAGAAAGTAGCTAACTGAAGTGGAGGGACACTCAAAAGCCTTGGTGAATAATGGCTTCTCCTGTCTCGTAGGTTTGCTGCCTTCAAAATTCCACAATACTCTTCTCCCTCTCTCCCTTGAAGCCTCTTTTTGAAATTGCACTTTTGCTATATTTGCAAAGGCTACTTAGTGCTTTCATTTCTCAAGGCTCCTTACACACATATATAATTTCCTAGTCTAAATCCATGAAAAACCAAAATGGGTAAATATATTTTTAAACGAATATAGTTTTACTGCTTTCTCATAAATACTAATTATCATGGACTCAAACCAAAAGCCAATAAAGTGTTTCTAAGTATATGCACCCTAATTTGTGAATCAATAGCTTGGTTATAATCAGCACATTGGGTATAAGCCAATGCAGATGAAATGTTTGGCAACCTTTCCATGTAGCAAGTTCGCTATATTTGTATTACTTTATTTGCTCAGCAAACCCTTTCTGTACAGAATCTACAAAGTGGATCCCTCATGTATGTTCACAAATTCCTAATTTAATGGGGTCCACATAACCATTCTCTGGGTGAGAGCCATCGCCAAATGCCTCCTTCAAGTGTTAATCTTGAGGGTGGAACAGTCAAGCCCTAGAATCAGGAGCAGCTTTTTAGTCACATTAGAGACTTGGTTTGCAGCCTTTGAACAAGCTACTTATATCCATGGGAAGCAGTTTCCTCAGTTATAAAACAGGAAGAATAATCCTGGGAATAACACACTAATGTGAGTTAAGCTCTTAAAGATCCTCTCATGAGAGGTGCAGTAAAAGGACAAAGTAATATTATTGGTACCTTGTCAACACTCAAACAATACGCTCAGGTATTAAGAAAAAGTGAATATAAATACAAGTAGAATCAGTATAATCACATAAGCCCACTCCGGCTGCTCACCCACAACTATAATTTAATTATACATTCAAAGGTGGACATTCGACATGAGCATATCTATTCAGCTTTATGATATCAGAATTACAAACTTGCTTGTTGATGGGGAGGGTAATGATCTTCATATATCCGTCTCATCAGTTTAGTTCTTATTTGTTTTATTAGTTTAGCTTTTTTTTTTCTATCCACATGGATGTTTCTGTAACTTGAGAAAAGGATTTTCTAAGTTACTTAGAGGAATGAATGATCCTGGTTGGGCTCTGACTTTGTCTTCCAATTATCTACTCCATGTTCAATTTTAAATGTTTGTGGTTACTTACAAAGGATATCGATTGATGCTAGCAGGTGTACTAATTTGATTCTTTTTGCAAATATTTGTTAGCTTTGCTTCCCTTTTGGAATGCCCAGAGTTGATCACATTGAAGGTAAACTGTAAATGCTCCTTCTGGTCCTGCCCTAATGGAACAGAATTATACTTTAATCAAAGGACATCATATTTCATATCACAATCACCACAACTTTCCCTATAAACATAATAAATTCACAATTCCCCAGTTATTGTCCATCTTTTCCATTCTACTAAATTTAAAATCTTAAGCTACATTCTTCTTAAAAATAAATTTCCTCTCAACTAGATCAGTGTATCTTCATTATGATTTGATAGTTTAAAATACAGATTTTTATTATTTTTAAGGATTGTCAATAGACACTTAAAAAACAAAAGACAAAGAACACATGAAATAGTGATATTTACAGAGTATCATAATCTCTAACATTCTAATGTTTAAATAACCTCATTTTGGTTTGGTATATAAATACACACAAACTATATATAGACATACTTTCCAAATAAGAACTATAGCATTCCTATTTATCCCTATCAGAAATAAAAGTAGAATATTCTGGATCAAGTCCAATATTTCTTGGAGTGCACTAGACCAGAAATAGTTTCCTTTTGGGTTTATTCCCTACTCTGTTGCTTTGATAAAATCTCATTAAATAATGACAAATAATTTTCATATTCTTATGAAAATATTATCTGTAGTAAGTGAAAATATAATATTTTCATATGATATTTAAAAATAAAAAGAAATCACAGTCTTTAAGAAAGCCCTAACCATCTGAAAACATTTGTAAATATACTTTTGGCTCAAGGTAAGAAATACACAGACCATAAGAAAGTGGATGGCTTAGGGATGTCACAGCCATGAGGCACAGCCAAATCACCATTTTTAAGGTGGCTTCTCTCCTCTCTCTGCTCTTCTACTTCATCTCCTACTCCAAAGAAACATTTCAAGAAAGTGTCCAAAAAGGAGGGAGGAGGTTGCCCATCAGCACAGTGATCTATGACTTCACAGACATTCCATCAACTTCTCACTATTTCCACCCCAGAGAACGGACCTCTAAGCAATGTGAAAGCAAACTAGAGGAAATTCCTAAGCTGATTAAAGAAATTGTTTAAGAGTCTTTTTTTCTGCTTAACTAAGAAGAAGAGCCCTTGTATGTCCTGGAGTGGGTTCAGCACAGCCTGACCTAATGTCCCAATTGATCAATAGATCAGTGTCAAAATCTTACCAATTCTTGTCTATACCCTCTACTCACACTCCCCTACTTAATAACATTCTTCTCCTCTGACGCTCAAACAAACCAACTATTGTCATTTGCCCTGAGCAAGAATTCTTGAAATCCGCAGTTTAAAGAAAAGTTAGCAAATCACAGCAGTGGAGCTCCTCCCTCGAATGAGATTCTGAAATTCTAAATCAAAAGTTTCAACATGGAGCCTTTCTGGTTGGAGGACTGGCAGGACCAGAGCTTCATCCCTGAGTTCCTCCTTTCCTGGCATCTCCTTCAGAAGCCCTTACAGGGATTTCACAGGGAAGGAAAAATCTCTAAATTAGGCAATAAGAGGAAACTCTGACGTGGATTTTTATTTCCCTGAATATTTAATTCCTTAGCTCCATCTAAACACAAGTCAATAAAATGTACCTACTGCTACTCCCAAATCTTGTAAGAAATCCTGATTTTTTCCTTCCTTTTGAAGAGTGGGGTAATTTTAGAATGTAATCACAAGATTTACAGGCTGTAGATCTATATAAATCACCACTAACTAAGGGTCAGTTACATTTTTGTCCTTCACGATTCCACAGATCTAACCCTCCTCTGAAATGAAGAGAATGAGACTTTCTTCTCCTTTGTGATTCTTCCACATTTCCACAAGTGAACACTTTCTTCTCATGTTTTTATCTGATGTTCCCTCAGATGATAAGTGTCAGGAGGGCAGGAAACTTGTCTATGTGAGTCATCTCTACACAACACCAAACGACTGTCCTAAACACACACTGGCACCTTGTAACCACTGTTTGATAAGGTCAATAAGAGAGAACTTTATTTGAAATACGTATACTCATTTGATCTGAAAATGCTGAGATTTTAACTATCCATGAATTATGAACAACCTCTCCCCACACAAAAGGGAGGAGTTGCTATGCTTGTTACTAAGTAGGCAATTAGCCTTGCTCTTAAAGGTATCTCATACTATGAATGTTGTATGTCTATTTATGCCTTTGAAAAGGATATAATAACAAATTTCTGCTTTCCTAATGATATGTAAATTAAATACCTACTGGATCCAGCAGCAACAAATATGCATTGAGTGATGGGCATTAGAAATACAATGAGGAGGACTGACAGCCATTGTCCCTGCCCTTGAGGAACTTGTAGTTGGGGTGGGGAGGACAAGCATTTGTGCAACAGTGTGTATGTGTATATGAGTGTGTGTGTGTGTGTGTGTGTGCGCGCACGCATGTGTGTGACATAGGCCTTAATTATGTCGAGGATGAGAAAGACATCCATCAAATGGTCACTCAAACAAGTGCTATCAAGGAAGGGACATTGTCCTATGAGCACCTTGAGTTGGCAGCTTTGACCTAAGCTAGAAGGCTGAGGGGCTTCTCCAAAAATGCAGAAGCAGCTAAAAAGGCAAAGGAAGGAGGGAAGAGCATGCACGGCTGTGGGAGGAGTGTATACAAAAGCTCTATAGCAGGAGGGAGCTTAGCAAGCACCAGGGCCTGAGAGAAGGCCAGGGAGGAATAATTTCTTAACATGAGGTAAAGTGAAAATGTTTCTGAAGGCAATAAAGGTCAAGCAAACTTTGAAGCCACTTCTGCTCTTCGTCCATATGCAACCCGATTCTCTTCCCTCACAGCCCTTCTGCAGCACTGACAGCACAGCTAAGCCCCTGGTCTGGGGTGGGAGGTCCTGCTGATTGACAAGCAGTCACTGGTGAGACACAGTCAGTCATTCCTGACAAACCCAGGTTATTATTAAATGTAGTGGAGCAGTAAATTCAATGGTTAGAAACGGAACGGAGAGCGACTTGAGGAACATGGTGAGGCAGCCTAGAGGAAAACCACCTCCATGGAACAGGAAGTCTTTTCTCTTTTCAGAGCATCATCCATCATGCTGGGGGAAACGGCAGGAACGTAACCTACTACTTCTTAATAGGCTTCTGCACAGAGAGTGGCTTTGAAGCAGCAGCTGCCCACAGTAAATTTCACTGACCCTTAGAGCCTTTCCCCAAGTTTTCCAACTGTTTTGTCTCCTGAGCTGCAGCTCAGTGTTGGGTCCAAGTTAGAGCACCTGACAAAACTAAGGAGCCTCCACTGTATGAGAATGGAAAGCGTTCAGTGATGTTGTCTTTTCTGTGCTTCCCCAACAGTGAGACATGATGCCATTCCATCTGGCCATGAAGTGTATTCTTTCCCAGGGAGAAGAAACCCAGCAAGGGATTTTATTTTAGGGTCTGGTATTTTACTGTACATATATCAAAGGAAATACAGTGAAATACAACCCAATCCCAAGATAATGCAGCCAAGGGGTCAAGTCTTCTCAATAAAGCAGAATTAAGTCTGATAAGAACAAAGTCCTTTAGAGTTCATTCAGACTTTTTTTTTTTAATTATGAAGTTGCAGAGACATAAAAATCAAAGGATGGTTTCAGAAAAAAGTGGTGTGGAAAAAAAGAGTAAGTCTGAAAATTCAGCTTTTTCCTTTATTGAATAATTTTCATAAGAGTTCCAGTTAAAGTTTGGGCAATATGATTCTTATGTATAAAATGGACAAATTAATTAAGTAAATAAATATGTGGCCTTTGATGCCCAAGCTTGATGTTCCAGGCCCTTGCTAATAGAGCTTATGTGCTGAGCTGCTTTTCCAGGATGGGAATAGTTGTGCTTAGCTCTTACTATCCTATCTTGCAATCTGGTTCTCACTGTGGGCTGTGGAAGGCCTTGGTGAGGCTGTACCCCACGTGAATCTACTTGACACTTGGGGGCCTGAAATCACACCCTGGCTTTTATTATCACCAATTGAGCTGAATATTAGGGACCAGGGAAGCCCTAGACACACACTTTAATACTTTGATTCTTCCATCCCAAGCAGGTAACAGAGGCAGATGCAAGCAGGAGGGTTTGGGTGGCACAAGGTTTAAATCATGTTCTCACATGTGAAATGCTTCTCAGGTATTTTAAAGGCTCAGGACAGAGGAAAAACAGCAAGGGGGCAAGGTTCTAGATTCCATTGTCTCTGATTACCTTGAGCAAAGGTCCACATAAATTCCTATAAACTCACACAGTTGAGCATTTACTTAATGAAGCCATCTCCTTTGGATTCTTACCACTGTTCTTAGCCACGAAAATATCAGAGGGATAAAAAAAGATGTATCAATGATTTTTTTTTATTTTTAAGAGAAATTCTTAAAATATAGCTAACTATCAGTAGGACTGTAATCATCATCATAATAATGATGATGTAAATATCACAGTGACTGTCAGTTGAGCAAAGATCATCTATCAAACACTTTTCACACCTTCTCTCCTTGAGGCCAGAAGTCCTATGTTGTTTAAGATGGTATGCCCAGAGCAGGTGCTCAAGAAACATTTGCTGATGGAATCATGAATAAATGGATGAGCCTAAAAGCATAATTCACTAACAAGCATAAAAGTTACTGAGTCAAGATCATGACATGGCGTGTATATACCTTTAGGCCAACTTCAAAGTAAAGGACATACTCAATTAATTTTATGTTTTAATTACTAGTGTAATAAACCCAACTGATTAATGCACTAATACGAGCCAATAACTATCAGGGATTTAAGCCAACAATTATTAGTAATGACTAAAGCATTACTACAGCATTACTAATTAGCACTCTATCACCATAGGCTGAGTCAAAAGTAAAATAACAAACCACTTTAGGGTAAAGAAAGAACGAGATATATGTAGATCCTAAGCACTAATATTAAGTTCTAGAGATTCAAGACAGAACCACTCCATGCCATGTAGATTGAGCCATGTGAAATTGCTGATTTTGTTAAAATGTTCAAACATCATCAGTTTCATATGACTCAACCTAATATTTTCATGTAGGTATCCGTGTATTGAACTAAAAGTAAAGGTAACACATTAGAATAGGTTAAGCATATTGCTAATATATTACTCTTTGAAGAGATTTAAAAGAATATATGTTAAGATTTCCAGCTTCTTTACATTTATACAGTCTGTATTTATATATTCATTTGTACTTTTGACATACACACATTGAATATATTCAATCAGTCCCTGCCCATAGGTACTCAAAGACATCTTTACAGAGGAGATACATATATAAGCATATAAAGTTCTTCAAGATTTTTTAAGCTTCAGGTAAATATGTAAGCTCACTCGGCAAGGCAAATGGAAACGAAATTTCCCAGTTCTTTCAGCATTCTCCATTAATCCAGAAGTGACAATACAATCCCTTTTAAGGGGTTCTTTCCCACTTTCTTCCTCAAAGTACAAGTCCCGGTTGAGAAAGGGAGGTCCTGAGTCTTGATGTATTACAAAAATAAAGAAATACTGGTTGTGTTTAAAAATGGAAACAAATAGGGGTGGCTCAGTATGTTAAGCGTCTGCCTTTGGCTCAGGTTATGATCCCAGAGTCCTGGGATTGAGCCCCATATTGGGATCCCTGCTCAGTGGGAAGTCTGCTTCTCCCTCTCCCTATGCCCCTCCCCTGATTCACACTCTCTCTCAAATAAATAAAATCTTTTTAAAAAATAAAAAAGGAAACAAATAAATGGGGATATTGGAGATTAATTTTTAATTATATATGTTTGTGTATATGTATACACATATTTATCAAGTACCAAGCATATATAAGGCATTATTCTGGGCACCATGGAGAACACAAGAATAATTAAGGCAATGGTCTTTATGGAAGGACCTCCATGGATCCTTTATGGATCTTAAATTCTTCTCCCAAAAAAAGAAAGAAACACAATAAGCTATAAAGGCAGGTAATGGCTGCCAGACTAGAAAAAAGGAACAAGTAAAATGAAGACTGGCCAGCAGGCATGGGAGGCAACATATCCCAGAATCGAAGATGACTTTATGGAGAAGTGGTATTTGAGTAGGCCTTGAAGGATGGCAGGCAGAAATTGGGGAGGAAGTTTTAAAGAGACCAGAGCAAAAGGAACATGAGAAAGACACATTGGAAGGAAACTTAAGGGCAGAGCAAGTTCAGAGAAATCCAAAAATGCCTGGAGTATGTGAGTATGGAAGGCATGGGAGGAGACAATGGGAGAATAAATGGGGCTAAAATGTGGACGATCTTAACCACGTCAAATCCATTCTGTAGACTGTAGAGAGGCACTGAAAGATTTGGGGCAAAAATAAATAAAAACTAGAGCCACATTTTAAGAAGGAAAATCTGGTGGTCTTGTGTAAAATGGGTTGGATGTGGCAGGAGGCAGGGTGGTTCATGTAGGGTGGTTCATGCAGTGGGGGTGATGGTAATAGCAGGGAGATGGGTTATAAGTCAGGAACAGCAGAGTATAAGAGGAGCAGTTAGTGCAGTGACATGGACATGAAACTGAGCAAATAGATATAAGAAACACCCCGAGGCCAATGTAATGGGTGACCACTTGAATGTGGGATAAGGGGAGGAGGCATAAGGGGAAGAAAACACCAAATTTGCAGGGTAGGATGACTGGGTGGTTCCATTACCAAACATAGGGACATGATGAGTTTATAGTGTTGGAGGGATAGCGATGTATGGATATACAGCAGGGGATGAGGAAGATAGATTTGCGTTTAGGAGAGAGGCCCGGGCCAATTTTGGAATCCATCTCCTAGATTTGAAAAATGACCGATTTGCTAATTCAGAAAATATTACATAACAAATAAGAAGAAAGGTTTTCACTAGGAGGATTAAAGTATGATAAATTATAACATATAGTTAAACAGATCCAATTGTATTGTAAAGTAAGTTTTAAAGACCAAAGAAACAAAGTAAATGGAGAAATAAACAGAGTTCGGAGGGAAGGGGGAAAAAGAAATAGGGCAAGAGAACGCATTTAAAGAATGAAGATCAGGAGCCTAACTAGGGCAGAAGAAGGAAGTATGGCAAATCAAATTTTCAAGTCCAAATCTGCAAGGATGAAGTCAAATGTGCTGCTAAATTAAGAAAAAAGTTAGCTAAGAACGGGTAAGACTCTGGGACTGCTTTATGCCTAAGGCTACATATGAAGGGGGAAAAAGAGCAACATTTCGATAAGAGGATTTGACAAACTCCAAAAGAGTTGAGTGGAAGTGAAATAAAAGGACATTGGGATGGGCTCACCAGAAATATTTGTCTGAAAGATAGAAGGAGATTTGTTTTTCCAGTGTTACGTAAACTAATCACTGGTATTTAAAGTTTACTGACTTCTTGGTAATCCCAACTTCTAGAATGACTTAGATGTTAACAGACGTGCTCCTGCATTGTTTCCACACAAAGTTGGTGACTGCCTATTCTTGTTAGGAACATGAGTCATATTTTCTCTTAAATATCCCCTCTACTCCTCCCTCTTTATTTGGTAATATAATTCTGAAAGAGTGGCATGTACCAAGACCTTCATTTTGACAATTCTGCATTTGAGAACCTGTCTTAAAAAACAGAAGGCACATGTAAAGAAGACAAAGTTTGAATAGTTTTTTCCATTCCTCTGTCTTTCCCTCTTCCATTTCAAAGAAAAGGACTCTGGGGTTTTTACTCTGTTACCTGGTCAAAGACAGAGCCTTCTGAGGACATTCCAAGACAGTATACAGTCCTGTGGTCTACTTGGAAATTCACAGAGATAACATTTCAAGGGAGATACCCTGTTGGTTTTGACTGGATATTCATATAAACTTTTTAAAGAGATGGGAGATAGAGCTAATCCTTATCTGTAAGTTTTGAATTTATATTGTTTCTTCCCATGTATAAAACCATTCCCCCCTCTACAGTTTTATTTATTTATTTATTTATTTTTTGCATTGACGGGTATAAAGGAAAGCAGAATTGCTTTATTATGATTTCTCTTTCAGCCACTTTGGGACAAATTAGAAGTTCTAAACTCTGGTGCCAAGAAAGAAAAAAGAAAAAAAACAACAGGAGGCACATATATTATTCCTTCTTTTCTAATCACTTTCGGTGGCTGCTGAATATTCTGAAAGCTTATATTTCCTGAGCCTCCAAATACCTTGCTATGAAAAATTACATTCCCTAAAAAATTAGGCCATTTGAAGTCTAACTTTGTAAGAATATAAACAGACATCAGTGGCTGCATAAAACTTAAATTCAGTGGAGCTACCATAGTCTGGCCACCTGATTCACAGAAGCAATGCAGCCTGCAGGCACGCCCACCATTTTGTACCATTATAGGTTGTGCAGATCAGATGGCGTGTAACTCTGACAAGAGAGTGAGCAGACTGGGAATATATGGAAAGGCACTGGACTCTCTGCAGCATGCTTCAATGTATTTCTGTCTCTCTGTTGAGAGTTTGTAACAATTTGGACTTTCGTTTGTTTTGCCAATAACAAAAGGCAAAAATTAGAATAAATCTTTAAATATGATGATTACTATACCATATTAAAGTTACAAGGGTGAACCTGGGGATTTTTGAGCCAATAAGCTATAATATTTTATACAAAGTAAAATGAACAAAGTTCAAGAACTGTATCTGAGTATAGTTCTCTAGGGATATAAAAAAACTAATGCAGAGTTTGAATACATAAAACAAGAAATGAAGTAGTATGATAAAAGGCAACCAAACTTGGGCCTGCAGTGAGAAAGAAGAAACAGCAATAGTACCCGACATTTCAGCAAGGAAATGAGCAAGCTGACTCCTTGACTGATGATGAAGATGATGAGGATGACTACCATTTTAAAAGCACTTTTGAGGGCACCTGGGTGGCTCAGTTGGTTAAGCGACTGCCTTTGGCTCAGGTCATGATCCCAGGGTACTGGGATCGAGTCCCGCATCGGGCTCCTCCTGCTCTTCGGGGAGCCTGTTTCTCCCTCTCCCTCTGCTTGCCACTTCCCCTGCTTGTGCTCGCTCGCTCTCTCTCTCTCTCTCTGACAAATAAATAAATAAAATCTTAAAAAAAAACAAATACACTTTTGAGGTACCTATTATCTCATTTAATCCTCACAACAATTCTATAAGGAAAATAATCATCCCATTTTACAAATGAGGAAATCGAAGCTTCCTGGCACTCCTGACAGGATATACAAGACTAGGCAGAAGAAGTAAAGACGTACATAAAAAACTTGACTAATGACATCAGGGAAGAATCACCTACCATAGAAAGATGCTAGAGAATGATGAAGCAGAGCAGTTGACTAAAGCTTATATTACAAGGAAATATATGTTAGAAATCAAACATAAATCCAGGAAAAATGTAAGGAAGAATTTTTTTCTTTCAACATACTAACACTCCATCTAGAAAACAAAGTCGAAGAAATGTCTTTTGTGTATTTGCACTGTTTATAAAGATAACAGATGTTCAATGGGTACAAACTTAACACTTACAAAACTTACAAATCCAACTGTTAAAAATGCAATTTTAAGATGGTTTTGTTTGGCTAAGGAAGCACCCAGAAAAAGCTTGGTGGTCCAACTATTTTCTAAATAACCTTGTTTAGTGCACAGCGCATACATATCCAGTGTGCAAATCCCGAGGTGACACAGACAGACACCTTTACTATCTCCTTTCTGGCAACACTAGTAGAACCCCAACAGGTGACAAATGGGAGGAAATCTGGGGACCATGGGTGATAGCAATGAAGCGATCTAGCAATAGTCCCAGGAGGAAGAATCAAAGTTCAAGACACCCTGCAGACGTAGAGTCCCAGGAAGAAACAAACTAAAAATGTGAGTTGCAGAGAAAACATCTGTAAGCAGTGCTACTGTTGGGGGAGGCAGACCCTCCGGCTGCGCCTTGCCAGGCGACATCAATGTAAACCAACACCCCGGCCATGGGAATTTTTGCTCCAGATCAAAAGGACAGCAGCAATGCCATCTGCTGTTTGCTTAGAAAAATGGTAAGAGCAGATGTTTCCATGTGCTGACCTGCCATCCCTTGACTAAGAGACCACTTGAAAAATAATCATGAAATAGCACAGGAGAACATCTGCACAGTGTACAGCAGACCACCAATCACGCAGCATAGGAGGGAAGGAACAGGCAGTGAGCCCATGAGATGATTGTAGGCAGGTCCCCAACAAGTGGTGGGGGCCCTCATGTGTACATGGCACATGAGAACACATAAAGGTTGAGATCAGTTTGGGGCAAAGAATGGTCAGAATGTCTCCCAAGGACCTGAGTAATTTTGGTGAGCAAACCCTAACCTATGTCAAATATCTTCACAAGGCCCACAGCTACACAGTCACTTCTCAGACTTCTCTCTGTTGTTGCAGAGAATGTCATTTGATTTTGTATAGCCCATATTTTAGGCATCACTGAAATTAAATAATCAGTGGTTCCTTAAGAACAAGACATGGCCTGTAGATGAAAAAAAACTCAAAAGACCTGTGCAGTGTGGGGTCAGGACACGGTGAGAGAGTTTGCATCTCACCAGTCCTGCTACACCAAGCTCCAAAGGCCCTCACTCCCAGGGTGAGGCTGATTCAAGCTCAGGCTCTTGGAAATTGCTGAGTCACCCGCCAGGCACCAGGTGGGGCAGCAGACACTTGGTCTCAGGAGGAACCAAGTTTCATTCAGGATTTGCACCTCACATAGGCTCCCCTTACTTTGTTGCCACACCTGCCACCCTATGGGGCTTGATCCTCTCGCTTTGAGAGCCTTGTGTGAAAAGTACTAGTCATCTCTTCTTGCTTCCCTGCTGGATGCATGTCCTTGGGCCTCACCTCCCCCTGGCTAATCATCATCGCAGCCCCTCAAGTCATTTTCTCGGGTAGAACACAGGTGCTTGGGAGTAAATGAGAATTTTTCAGATCTAAGTTTTTTCTTTCTGTACATGTAGGACAAAATGTTTACATGACCTGCATTTCCTCCTAAACACGTTACACTTTTCTACTTAGGAGTATAATTTCAAGGCATTATTTCTTTTCTAACTTCATTTAATTATTTGTTCCATTCCTCCTTCTTTAGCTTATTTTTCTGATCTAGTGATCCATTGACTAATATGTCCTCAACGTTTTGGGTTTGTAACCTGGAAGGAGGAGATTTGGTTCATTTTTAAATGAACATTTCCTTCCTTTTCCTGATATGAATGAGGCATTTTTTGTTTGTTTGTTTGTTATTGATCAGAGAGGGAGGACTCAGTCTTATTTGTCTTTGCAGACCCACGGGCACACAGTCAATGCTCAAGTGTTTTAACAAATTAAAAAAAAAAAGGTCTTCAGAGAAGGTCTTACTGAAAATGTCTGCTGTATCAGCATCAGAAATAATATAGATTCTCCCTAAAAATGATACACAAACACCGGTCGGGGGACCTCAAGCTCTGTAATAGCTGCTACTGCCTTCTCCCAAACTCTTGTGGCAACAGAATTGTCGCTACCTCTCCTCTTTTACAGCAAGACAACATTTGAAGAAAAATGTTACAACATAATTTTCTGTATGTTCTAACGCAAGCAGTGCCTTCTAATAAAATTTGTTTTCTTAGATCCTAACAACTGTATCGCACAGCATATGACACTATTATCTATACCACACATCATTCCCAAAGAGAAAAGATATTACTTAAAATAGAAAGATATTGCTTAATTTAAAACATTGAAACATATTCTGTCCCCTTCAAAGTTGTAGTCTTGTTATGACAAATGCAAATCATTAGCATTCTCTTTGCACTTGGCACTTAAGGAATTATTTTGGATACGCCCTCAGAGGTTTTTCTTTTCTTCTCCTTTTTCTTTTATACTCTCCTCAGTCATAAAGTCATAAAGTTTTTTCTTTTGAGGATGAATTTGAATTTTGTAAATATCTGAATGTCATTTGGAGGCCACCATGGGCAATAACGTGATCAAGCTAGATACCATTTGGTTAAAATCAAGATGTGATTATAAAGCTACTATGTGAGTGATTAGTTGTTTTCTTCTATGACTCAAACTGGCTCTAAAAGTATAACAAAGATTTTTCTGGGCAGCGGCAGAACTGCTGCAACAATTCTAAGATGGCAATTTTGATGGATAATACTTATCTGTATGTAATAAGTGCATATAAATAAATCCATGTATATAAATAAATTCTATTTCATAATGATACTCATACTTCAAAACAGAGTATAAAATCTAATAGGATGTAAAATTATAAAACCTAATACCCACACACTTTTAGTATGCTCTAGAATATTCCAGTTATTTGGCTTAGAAGGTTGAGTTTTGCACATTGTCCATCACTTCCTGTTTAGACTTAGTTATTCTCAACTGGATTGGAAGTGAATGTCCTTTCGCCAGAGAGTTAGGCGATGTCAGTACCTGGGCTATTCATTGCCTGTAAATCAGGCACATTGGGAGGATCACTGCATTGTTGAATAACTTACCACAGTCATTACTATCAAGCAGCTATTCTTAAACTTTAAAAGACAGTGGGCCATAAGATAAGAATATACTGTAACAGTTTAGATGTCATGATGCTGGTACTTGCAAAACCCAAGTATTTGCCAAGTACCTGGTTCTTTGAAGTATTCAACAAAGTAGAACATGGGGTCTTTTCCCTCAGAGCCTATATTACTACACGAGAAAACAAGTCAACCAGAAATTTCAGTGAAAGTTAATGTAGAGGACTGTGAGGTAATCTAAACTAGCTGAGGTAGTACTTTCTAAAATTTGCTCATACTGTCTAAAAGTAAACAATCTTTTGATTGGTTAAATAAACAACAAATCATGGAGAAAAATCAAGGCCATCAAAACCCACTTTAAAAATTTTTGTGTGTAAATTAAATATGGTGCTAACATCTTCATGTTTGATTTTCTGTACAGAGAGAGAAGAATTCTGTGCATGGCAAAGGATCTGCAGACCTATAATCCAGCAACTTCTCAGGCCAGAGAGACTCAAATTTAAAGGAAACACAAATTCCTAAACTGCTTCCTGGAAGTTAATTCTTCCTCAGTTAAACAATGAGATTTCCTCAAAACAAAACATAAAACTAACTAACACTCAAATGCAGGGACAGTGTATCCTCTGAGTGTAATTCCAGACCTCGTCCAGTGCTCAGAGCTTTAACCTAATAGTAGTTATGGACACAGCAGCTCTAACATCACTGACATTTTTCCTGGCTTGTAGGATGAGACCATCATGGAAGAAGAGGTTGTTCTTTGTTTTCTGTTTTTTGACTAACGCATAAGCTGGGTATATACAATGACAAACAACTATTAAAAAAAAAAACCACTGAACTGAATATTTGCTCTACTCAATACCCAATAGGCTGATTTATTAACTGAATTTACTTCTTGCATTGTTACTGAACTGAATGACTGTTTTGGTGTCATGCAAACAACATTCTGTAAGTTTTCTATTGCCCATTCCTATGATTATGTGCCTTTTACAGTATGAATGTAATGACCCTATATAATCATATATTCTGGAAAGTGCTTGTAAAACATGGAGAATATCTGTTACTATTAAAACTATGTGATCTTAGTACTTAGAAGCAACAGTAAAAGTTCAGCACCAAACTGAACTTTATAACTGATTTTAGAATTTGTTAAACTCCTTTTGAAAAAATGTATGCCATGAAGTTGTTTTAAAATATACCGTCACAGAAAGTGTGACTCATTTAATAACTAAAATTATTCATTGTGTATTATTCATAGTATCATCCTTAGTGTGGACACTCCTTAATGAATTGATTCAAGTGTATAAAAATAATAAAATATTACTCTACCAGAACACAGTAACCTTATTTTCATCCTGTTTGCATTTCTTACATGACATAAAGAACAGAATTAAAAAAAAACACAGAAATGTGTGAATAATATAATTTTTAAGGTTTAGAGATTCTAGTACATTTTTAAGAGTTTTTTACATTGGCTAATGCAAATATACTTTACTGAGTAATATTCTCCTTATTTAAGGGAATACCCTTGTTTGTGTAGCTTCACTTTTCCGAGTCTACATTAAGGACACCAATTACCTCTGATTTTTTTTTTTTCAAAGTAGGCCAAAGGAATAGCTAATAATGATCATAAAGTATGGCTGTATAATGCTCCAAAACAAACATATGGTCTTTCATGTCATATTATTTATGGACTTTAATACCCGTAAAGTTTTTTAAAAGAAAGTTATTTTTCTCTTCACTTGACATTCAAGAATCTTGAATATAAGACTCTGAAACATGGTATAAAGGTCTTCTAGACATCATATACTTATTGAGTGCATTTTTGGTGAATAGTCTATATGGTTGGGCACATTTTCATAGCTTTGCATCTTCCTCTTATTTTTAATCTAAAATTAGATATGGGAGGGAAAAATCATAGCCAGGCTATTATAGCCTGATTTGTTTATTTTGCAAATTTTGGGGGATGCCTATTTATGCCATATATATGTATATATATTCACATATATATGCACATATATATAATTTATATATATATAGACATATAAAAATTCGCATAGGGGCTAGTATATAGCAGTAAACAAAACAGACAAAAAAATCCTATCCTCATAGGTTAATATTAACTCTGCCTTTCTTAACCAACTGAGCCACCCAGGCGCCCTTAACTCTGCCTTCCTTACCCTATATTTAAGAGACATACATTCCAGGTAATCCAAAAATAGTGGCAAAATCTATTGGATTCTATACAATCTATTGTCTTTCCTTTCACTTGCCCCATCAAGACTATTTAAGGGACAATTGTTGTAAACAAAGAATTGCAATGACTCTGGTTTTAGATGAAATTACTTACGATATTGTTTGAAATACAGAGACTAAGGGAAAGAGTATGAAATAATGTGCCCCCAAAAAGGGGGGTATTACATTTCAGAATTTCCTTTCCTCCCTGGGATCTCATCAGGGCTGCCCAGACGTTTTAACACCGACACAGCTAAGTGATGAATATATAGTTCAAGCACAGATGAACGTCATTATATATTCAAAGAAACCACACTTGCCTGCACCCAACTGGGACTTGTCCAGTGGAAATATTCCCATTTACCGATAGGTCAAGCTTAAGAGAGGTGAGAGAAAGAATAAAGCCTGGCATAGCTTGATGTTCCCCTAAGAAAAAATGAAAAGAGGGCAATTTCCTGTTTATTTTTGTTTATCAGTTCATGTCATTATAACTTTAGATAAAGCTGATTAAGTTTAAAATTTACATATTGTTGAAGAGTATAATGAAAAAACTGGATTCACTCAAGAAAATCAAATCCAAATCCTCCAAGGTTGACCATGAGGAGGGATTTTTCCCTTGGGGAGGAACATCTGACTCAGGCCCTTGACTCTTGTCCTCCTGAACGATCTTGATTCTTGAGTGACTTGCTAAATAGCACCACCAACATTACACTGGCTGCAGAGTTACTGTAGTCCCCTTTGTACTCAGAGAAAACAACTCAGAAATATCCTTAACACTGCATTGCAGCAAAGGTAGACCAGATAGACAAGGAAATAAAACAGAAACAACTAGAGAACTGGTTTTCAAGTCATGGTTTGCCAATCCTGGTGTTCAGAACCCATTCCTACTATTATTTTATACACTGTTTATTTAAATATTTACCAGTTTTTTTGCTCACCATTCATTCTTTCATCTCAAACCTTTCTGTTAAGGTCATTTTCTTCTTTGAAGTATATAAAGTGTCTTCCTTAAAGTTCTTTTGGTAAATGGAAAAAAAATACTTATATTAGTTTGCTAAAGTTGCCATAACAAAATATCCAAGAATGGGTGGCTTAAACAACACAATTTTATTTTGTCCCAGTTCTGGAAGCTGGCAGTTCAAAATCAAAGTACTGGCAGGGTTGATTTCTCCTGAGGTCTCTCCTTGGTTTGCAGATGACCACTTTCTGATTGTTTCATCCTCATATGGACAACACATGGTTGTACTTATGTGCACACATGCACCCTGGTGTCTCTCTTTGTATGTCTCAATCTCTTCTTCTTAGATGGATACCTGACAGTTTGGAGTAGGGCTCACCCTAATGGCCTCATTTTAACTTAACTACCTCTTTAAAGGTCCTAGCTCCAAATACAGTTCCATTCTGAAGTACTGGGGTTAGGGCTTCAATATGTAAATTCTGGGGGTGCACAAGTCAGCCACAATACTACTAGAGATAAACTCTGTTTTCGTCTGAAAATATCTTTATTTTGTACTCATTATTAATATATAGTTTGGTGGTTATAAAATTCTAGGTTGACAACATTGTAAAAAATGTTCTCCATTGTTTCCTGGCCTCCACTGCTGCTGTTGAGAAATTTATTGTTATCCAACTATCACTTCTTTTTAGAAGATTCATCTTTTCTTTTTTGGCTGTTTTTAGGTTCTTCTCTTCGTCTTTTTTTTTTAAAGATTTTATTTATTTGAGAGAGAGAGCAAGCACGAGCAGTGGGGAGGGGTAGAAGGAAAAGAAGGCTTCCCACTGAACAGGGAGCCTGATGCGGGACTTGATCCCAGGACCCTGGGACCATGACCTGAGCCGAAGGCAGACACTTAACTGACTGAGCCACCCAGGCGCCCTCTTCTGTCTTTTTTTTTTTTTTTAAGATTTATTTACTTATTTGACAGAGAGATATAGTGAGAGAGGGAACACAAGCAGGGGGAGAGGGAGAGGGAGAAGCAGGCTTCCCACTGAGCAAGGAGCCGATGCGGGGCTCAGTCCCAGGACCCCGGGACCATGACCTGAGCTGAAGGCAGACGCCCAGTGACTGAGTCACCCAGGCACCCCTCTCTTTGTCTTTTTAAAGATTTTATTTATTTATTTACTTATTTATTTACTCATTTATAATTCCAGTATAGCTAACATGCATTGTTATGTTGGTTTCAGGTGTAGTATATAGTGATTCCACAATTCTATATATTACTCAGTGCTCGTCAAAATAAGTGTACCCTTAATCCCCTCCACCTTTTTCACCCATTTCCCCCTACCCATCTCCCCTCTGGTAACCCCCTGTTCTCTTTAGTTAAGAGTTTGTTTTTTGGTTTGTTTCTTAACTTTTCTTTGTATTGTTTCTTAAATTCCACATATAAATGAAATCATATGGTATTTGTCTTTCTCTAAGTTATTTCACTTAGCATTATACTCTGTAGAGCCATCCATATCGTTGCAAATGTCAAGATTTCATTCTTTTTCATGGTGGAATAATATTCCATTGTGTGTGTGTGTGTGTGTGTGTGTGTGTGTGTGTGTGTATCACATCTTTATCCATTTATCTATCAGTGGACGCTGGGGCTGCTTCCATAATTTGGCTGTTGTAAATAATGCTGTAATAAACATAGGGGTTCATATAACTTTTTGAATTTGTGTTTTCATATTCTTTGGGTAAATACCCTGTAGTGCGATTACTGGATCATATGATAAGGCACTGTTAGTAGGAATGCAAACTGGTGCAGCCACTGTGGAAAACAGTATGGAGGTTCCTCAAAAAATTAAAAATAGAATCACAATATGATCTTCTCTTTGTCTTTGGTGTTCTGCAGTTTATGATACCTTTATGATACAGACTTTTAAAAATTTTCTGCTTGGGATATGGTAGTGTTACCTTTACTTATGGAATTTTTTTAAAGATTTTATTTATTTATTTATTTTTAAAGATTTTATTTATTTATTTGACTGAGAGACAGAGAGAGCCAGAGAGCACAAGAAGGGGAAAGGCAGAGGGAAAGGGAGGAGCAGGTTTCCCACTGAGTAGGGAGCCCAATGTGGGGCTCGATCCCAGGACCCTGAGATCATGACCTAAGCTAAAGGCAGATGTTTAACCGACTGAGCCACTCAGGCACCCCAAGATTTTATTTATTTGAGAGAGAGCAGAGAGCACAAGTGAGGAGGTGGGGAGAGGGGAAGGGGAACAGGGGGCAGTAGACTCCCTGCTGAGCAGGGAGCCCAATGCGGGGCTCGATCCCAGGACCCTGAGATCATGACCTGAGCTGAAGGCAGACACTTAGCTGACTGAGGCACCCAGGCACCCTACTTGTGGAATTTTATATTTCATCTGTTTTAAACATCAGTTATTTTTTAAAATATTGATGCTCCTCCATTCTCCTTAGTATATCACCTGGACATTCTATTAGATGTATAGTGGATCTTTGCATTGCATTTTTGATGTCTCCTAACCTCTCAATTCTACTTTCAATCCTTTTCATCTCTTTGAGCCACATTCTGATCATTTCTTTAGCTCTTTCTTCCAGTTCACTATGTTCTTTTCACTTTTTTGATCTTCTGTTTGGCTTGTACATTGGATTTTTTTTTTTTAATTTTTTATTGTTATGTTAATCACCATATATTACATCATTAGTTTTTGATGCAGTGTTCCATGATTCATTGTTTGTTCATAACACCCAGTGCTCCATGCAGAACGTGCCCTCCTCAATACCCATCACCAGGCTAACCCATCCCCCCACCCCCCTACCCTCTAGAACCCTCAGTTTGTTTTTCAGAGTCCATCATCTCTCATGGTTCGTCTCACCCTCTGACATACTCCCCTTTCTTCCTCTCCTGTTATCTTCTTCTTTTCCTTTTTTCTTAAAATATGTTGCGTTATTTGTTTCAGAAGTACAGATCTGTGATTCAACAGTCTTGCACAATTCACAGCGCTCACCGTAGCACATACCGTCCCCAATGTCTATCACCCAGCCATCCCATCCCTCCCACCCCCAACCACTCCAGTAACACTCAGTTTGTTTCCTGAGATTAAGAATTCCTCATATCAGTGAGGTCATGTGATACATGTCTTTCTCTGATTGACTTATTTCACTCAGCATAACACCCTCCAGTTCCATCCATGTCGTTGCAAATGGCAAGATCTCATTCCTTTTGATGGCTGCATAATATTCCATTGTGTATATATACCACATCTTCTTTATCCATTCATCTGTCGATGGGCATCTTGGCTCTTTCCACAGTTTGGCTATTGTGGACATTGCTGCTATAAACATTGGGGTACATGTACCCCTTCGGGTCCCTACATTTGTATCTTTGTGGTAAATACCCAGTAGTGCAATTGCTGGATCGAACGGTAGCTCTAATTTCAACTGTTTGAGGAACCTCCATACTGTTTTCCAGAGGGGTTGCACCAGCTTGCATTCCCACCAACAGTGTAGGAGGGTTCCCCTTTCTCCACATCCCCGCCAACATCTGTCATTCCCTGACTTGTTAATTTTAGCCATTCTGACGGGTGTGAGGTGGTATCTCATTGAGGTTTTGATTTGGATTTCCCTGATGCCGAGCGATGTTGAGCACTTTTTCATGTGCCTGTACATTGGATTTTTAACACCAACTTTTTTTCACTTTTACAAGTTAAATTTAGTTCTTTTTCTAACCTGAAGAGTAATTTTTAAAAGTCTCTTGTTCTTTGTACACTTCTTAAATTCCATCTTTTATTTCTTTAAAAATTGTATAACAGTATTTCAAATTTTTTAATCTTATATCTTAAAATTTTTAATCAAATATCTAAAATCTTTGTAGGTTTAAGTCCTTCTGTTTGTTTTTACTTATTTCCATTCCTTATTTGGTGAATTTCTAAAATTGTGCAATAATACTTAAAATGTTTTATTTTGAAATAAATGCAAACTTAGAGAAGAATTGCAAGAATAATACAAAGAATTTCCTTAAACCCTTCACCCCAAATTCCAAGAGTTTTTTCAAGTGTTCTAATTATGTGCTTTATAGCAAAGAATACAATCAAGGATCACACAGTGCACTTAGTTCTTATGTTTCTTCAGGGTCCTTCAATCTCAAGTAGTTCTTTAGTCCTTTCTTGACCTTCACGATGTTATCATTTTTTAAGATTATAGGTCAGTGGTTTTGTAGAATGTGTCTCAATTTGGGTTTTTATGATGCTTCTTCATGATAAGATTCAGATTCTAAAACAATTACGTTGTTACCTCAGAGCAATATATCAGGATGCACATGATGTCAAATGTTAGCATATATTGACATTTCTTGACCGAATTATTTTTATAAATGGCTATTATAATTTTCTAATTATGTTACTTCTACATTTAATAGCATTCTACATAAACAACTTTCTTTTATCTCTATTTATTTATTAATCTATTTATTTATATAGTGAGGACTCTGGATTCCTATTTTATCCAATGTGATATAAGCCATTAGTATTATTTTAGTGCTCACATTGTCCCAGATTTGGCCAGTAAGAGTCCTTTCAAACTGTTTTATATGTCCCTTTCACATGTCCCCATCATTCTTTGAGTATGTCTTTACTTTCTGGTATAAGACCTCCAAGCTTATTTTATACTACCCTTCCCCCAACCCTGAAATCAGCCATTTCTCCAAGGAACTCTAGTTCCTTTTAGTGGAAAATGGTATTTAGAAACCATGGTCTCAGTATTATGTGTGCTCTTTACTGCAGAGATCTTTTGGGCACTCTCAAGTAGACAGAGCAATGAAATATATTCATGTACATACATATACATAAATCTATACACATTTTTACTTTTATAGTTATTTCTATATCTATCTATATATTGGAAGTCATGAGTTCAGACCAATATCTGCAGTTCCATTCCAATGCCAAAGAGTATGCTCTGTATTCTCCCTTTTCATCCATCTCCAAAAGTGAGAAATTTTATTCTCATTTTCCTCAGTCCATTCACTTATTTGCTCAATCCCCCTGTATGTAGCCAATGCCCTGATCCTGCTGGGCCTCTACCCACTTGACTGCTTGGCTAATCCTTATGAACTCATTTAATTGGACTTTATCTGTGGGAATCCCAAACGGCTACAGTGAGGTTGCTTCCCAATAAAGAGATTTGGGTTTCTTTCTACCATGAGACCATGGCACAACCAGTGTGAGATCATGTAAATTCCCGTACAGAGGATCCTGGATAATCCAGAAATTTTAGGTTAGCCATCTGATATTATAGCAACCCTCAGTCTAAGTCTCCTGATCCAATCATTTATTGTTCCCCTTTCTGATTTCAGTTCTCAGATGTTTGGGGAGGAGATTATTTGAAGGGTGGGGTGTTTTCTGTTTTATTGTTTTTGTTATTTTTTGCTTTGTCTTGTTTTGTTCGTTTTGGTATTCCTTGTTTCTTTATTTCTTTGTTTTTGCTTTTAAAGACTCCCTTAAAGACTTAGCTTCTTGCAGTCCTGGGAATGCTTTGAGAGTTAGGCTTCTGATTTATCCAGATTTAATTGTACTAAGTAATGGAGCCTTTCAGAGTCTCTAATCAGCCATACTTTATGTGTTTATATGCTTATCTATATTGATCTTGCCCAATATACCAAAATTATTAATACCCTTGAAACACCACGGGAAGCTCTGCTACAGTCTGGTTACTGTTTCAAAGCAGGAAAAAAAAAAAGTGAGACCAGAGAAATTATTGGGTAACACTTCTATTTTGTTCTTATCAGAAAATATGGACTCTTTAGAGCAAGGATGTGATAAGAACAAGTCTTTTTTTAATTTTAAAGATAAAAAGGTCATTAACATTCCTTTGATCCCATCCCCTAATTTGACACATGAAGAAAACATGGCCTAGAGAAGATGGATTCCTACCAAAGTAAATGGAATTTGGTGGGCTTGCTTAGATTATTTAGAACTGAGGTCTCTGGTCCACTATTCCTAATTAATTTCTGTCCAATTTTCTTTTTTTAACCAAACTCTATGATTCATTTTTTTCACAAGTATACTTTAATGTTTCTTACTTCTTAAAATAATTCATGATCCTTTCAGAAAAAAATTTTAATGCATTAAAGTATAAAGAAAATGAACTGTATTTATAATCATACTACTTGGAGATAACTACTATTAACATTTTAGAGTTTTTAATGCTTACATCCTTTATTTTTATAGTTGAGATCATACCATATAGTTTTGTATCTTTTTTTCATATAATAGCATTAATATTTCCACACCTCATTAAAATCTCTTCAGAAGCATTATTTTTGATGCTATACAGTATTTCATCATATGGATGTACTTAAGTTTAGTGAACTATTCACCTTTAGTAAATATTTAGATTTTTCCCTTTTTTCCTAGTATACATAATGTTCTAAAGAAGTTCTATTGTTTTTATTCAATGTTAGTCCACACCAATAATTATTCCCTAGAACAGCTTCCTAGAATTAGATGCACTAGGTCAAAGGATGTGAAAGTAGTTAAGATTCCTGATACATACTGCCAAATTACTTTTCAGAAAGATAGTACCAATTTATGCTACTTCCAGCTGGGTTTAAGAGAGCTGGTCTCATCTTGTCTTTACCCTGATTCTTCCATATGGGTTTGATGATTCTCAAGTGTTCCTTTTCATTATTTTCCTAAAGTTCCAAGTTAAAGGGCTCTTGAATTATGGAGTGGAGCCTGGGGATACTAAAGCTAGCCCTCCAACTAGATAGACCTGTGTAAGGATGACCACAGAAGTATCTGAAAAGCCCTGCTGTGCAGAATGCTCCTTCTTCCATTCCCTGTGGTAACATGGCCTTGTGGGGTGGGGGGAGGATCATAGGCTTTGACGTTAGACATATCTGTCTACCTATTACCTGTGCAATCTTGGGTAAGAGAGGTAATCCTCACTGAGACTTATTTTCTTTATCTGTAAAATGTAATATTGATGCCTCTCTGGTTGCAAGGATTAAATGTAAAATTGCCTGATACTTCTTTATCCTCTAATTAGTCCTTCCTATCAAGGAATCTACACTTAAGATGATTTCGTGAGCTAGATAAAATAGGATCTGCTTCTTTCATAGGTCAGAGTATTCCCAGGTCACAGTTAGTTAGCATGTGCACCCTTCTACCATTTATCTGATAGGTGAGTTGATATATTAGATGCTTACATGTTTGTAATGTGGCAGCATGAAAGAATGGGGCTTCCAAAGGACTGGTAGCCAGGATATAGAAGCCAAAATAGGAAGGTTTTGTAAGATATATTTTATCATGTTTCAACTGATTAATCAGGCTCCTCTACCTAGGAACACAGAAGTACCCAGCAAGGAGTTAAATGTTTATTGCAATCTCACCTCTGGTTATACATCTACTTTTAAAAAACTTTTAAAACTTCTCTCAGAAGCTGAGTGGAATTGGATATACTGATTTGGAACCTCTATGGGATGGGGCCAAGGTATCTGTAATTTTTAAAGCTCCCTAGCTGATTCTGATTCACTGCCAAGGTTGAGGTTTAATGGATAACGTGGTTCATAGATTCTGGAATGTAAGAACTGGAAATGGTCATCTAAACCTTTAATTAAACAACCTTGATTTATAGATTAGGAATCAAGGCCTACAGAGGTTTAATTACTTGCTAAATATCACATAGTTTGGTAATAACAGGATGAAAACCTAGAATTCTAGCACATTGCCAGAATGTCTTCAAGAAGCTTATTAGATAGAAGACAAACATCTCATAAAATGTAAAAATCAATTTTTTGAAATAAATTACTGCCATGTGGCAAGGTGTCCTTGCTGCTCTTGTTTCAAATGATCAGATTTCATATTGTAAGTATATGCAGGATGAAGAAATTGGATTTCAGTTCTCACCTGGATGAAGGGCTAAAAAATGCTTGCTTTGCTATTTTCTTTCCACCAGGAAGTAAGCAATACAATCTTTGTTCTCCTCAGCACATCGAGTCCTCTTAAACTTTTTTGGTTTTCAAAACTGTTTAGATGTATAATGGTCAAGGCGTAGATGTCAAAAAGGTTCTCCAAGGATTGCTACCTCCAAAATTCTTTTTGATTCCTAAAATGTGATTATGATTATTGTAATGTACTTTGTGAACATCTCTCTCTTAATATACACTGCTTCTTCTTTAGATATTGGAGGGAGGGGTGTGAATGTTAAAAGTTGCTTAGGCACACAACAGTGGAGGTATCATGGTCTTAAAATCTTGGGTAGGAAAAGGACTTAACCAAACCTACTTTTTACAGTTCAATTTTGACAGCCTGCTAATGAACTTTTTAAATCATGTTATTCATGAAATTTTAACTATGACTTCACTTTAACTTTAAAAGATTTCTTTGGAAAAAAAAAACAACCCTAGCCATACAAAAATGCCTGGATAATTTTTATTTATTGGGGGTCATGTCGGGAAGTGCTGGGTCCTAATATATCGCTTAAAGGCCCAGAGTTCACAGCTGACACGTTCTTAACATTTATAGTGATTCTAGAGACCCTCAGTATCTATTGCTACAGTTCTTTCTCTGTGTTTTTCTTGGATTGGATTTACAGCCAACTGGTTGTAATTGACCCTCTATTGGGACAAGTTAGGATATGAGCATATGACTTTTCTGTTAAAAAAAAAAGAGAGAAAGAGAGAGAGAGTGACCAAGAAAAAAAAATCACCATTGATATTTATCTTAAACTTCCTTCATTTCCAGTTTCTCTGGCAGCAAGTCAAGCTGCTGTCATAAAGCAGAACTCTCAGTAAAAAGGGTTCCTAGGGAAAGGCCACATTTCTGAATGCAAAAGCGTATAAGAAAGAGTTTAATAGAAAAGACAAGCATTTCTCTGTTCTTTAGACACACAACACCTAAGTCTTGCCACAAAAGTGGAGTCTGCCATCTGAGATTTCAGGTTGGCATTTCCCTATAGGAAAATTGGTCATAAACAGCCTAAGGACAGATGGGGACAGGGCATGTGGAAATCTCTATCAGCTCATCATGAAAAGCAAAGCCCTGTCAAGCTCTGTAACTCCCAGCGCCCAAAAGCACTGCCTCCAGCTTCCTCCACGGAACTGATCTGTGGGTCCTCTTCCACGTCCTCATTTAGTAGACCACCTCCCCAAAGGCAGAAAAATGGACTCAGGTTTGACCCACTAAATGAGAGTCTAAAATTCTTTCTCATCGAACCTACCATGATTGGTTTTGAGGAGTCTGAAAAAAGAACTAGAAATAATTCTGTATGGGGCACATGAAATGCTTATAAATTTATCTCCCAAAGAAACTTTCACTACCAAGTCTACTCTCCAAACTACAAAGTACTGATTTGTCACAATCTAATTTTAAGAACCTAAACCCAGCCATCTCCCAGGCTCTTTAACTTTATGGTCATAGGCTTGGAGTTCCTACCCTGATGTGCTGGGAAACAAATCAGTGCAAATCATTCTATTCAACGGCTTCCAGTTTTCTCTTCAAATGGCCTCTAAAAAGTTAACAACAACTGAAGCCTGTTTTATGTTAAAAATCCTAATAATGTAAATAGTCAAATGTAGCACTGTTAGTCATTAGCACTGAAAGAGTATCATACACCCAACTGTGTCACCTGGGGATGAGCGAGGAGTGCTGCTTTCTGTCCAAAGCCGCTGACCACAATAAGAGATTGCCCATCTGTCCGACTGCTGGGTAACACTGACCAGAAGTGGGAGGACTGTTAATGGGGACCCCTTGATGCAAGGTTTCAGTTCATCTCAATTTTGGCTCCTCAAACTTCACACTAGCTTTACATTCAGGCAGAGACTGGAGCATACCAGAGATGGCCCTGACACCCCTTCAAAACGTTTGAACTTGGGATGCTGGTTGGAAAAGAGAATAGAGAGGCAAACCCTTGGCAGCACTGACTTTAAAAAGCACTTCTTAAGCCCTGTGCTCTATTATGAGAACTCGTGCCCTCTAGTAAGAATAGGTGCCAAGAATGTTTGAGTGCTTAATTGTGCTAAGGTCTAGCCAGCATTATGTCATTAATACCTCACAACAACCCTGGGGGGGTGTGGTGGGTAACATTATCATTCCTGTTTTACAGATGAAGAAACTGAGGTTTGAAAAAGTCAAGTAACTTGCCAGAGGTCAGTAACAGAGCCCAAAATTAAAATCAGGCTTAACTGATTCTAAAGTCCATGCTCTTAAGCCCGCCCTCCCCAATACCAGTAAGTCAAGGGCCTCACTATGCTGCTGCCTCTTAACCTGGGCTATTCACACTGCTTCCCTTGTACAGCAGAGACACTGAGAGAGAAGGAGATCAGAAAGACAGAAGGAATCAACGGCTTTTGGGGCTGTTGCAGCAACATCAGTGCCGTAGCATACCTTAAATGGGACCTATGTTTGTCTCGACAAGATTCTTACAAGATTTGGATGACATTTCTACAGAGGTGGTATAGTAATTTGGTGTTTTATCAGTGCCTTCTCCACTTCTCACTTAGCAAGAGCAAGCTATTCTCCTTTTCATAAAAGCAATATTAAAACAACATTAACAATTTATTGAGGGTCTGTATGTGTGAGGCCTTGGGCTGGGCAATTTGCAACTTGCTGAGGGCCATGAAATGGCATCTATATTACATCATTCCCATGAATTTAACCACCCGTGGGTGGAACCATGTGCCCCTCCAATGGATAAAACCCCTATGCTGACAGGCCAAAAGGGTCATATCACTACCTCAGCTCCCAGGACATTAATAATAGCACTGTTCTTTGGACAGTTATTCTCCGAAAGGAGCATTTTTACATCTGGCTCCAGCTCTGAGTCAGGAACTGGATACATACACTCAGGTATGCTAAGGAGAAACTATTAACCATGCAAACTAGCCCCAAATGGCTTTTCTGATTATTTGCTAGCATGCAGGTGGCTTCGTGAAGAGGCCTGCAATTCTAGAATGTTAGTTTTTGTAGTATGAGAAAATCATAACTTTTTTTTTCCAGGAACTTGTTTTGCCATAGATTTAAGGCAGTAATTTTTTACAGGCAAGACATTTATAGGGGCTGCGTTATCGAGGCTAGAATCATCAAGAAATTCTATCAGAAGACACAATGTTTAAGTATAGGTCTAATTACTGCAATCATTTCTTTTTTGTTTCCTTTGCAGAGATCCACTTAATCCCATCTCTTAGTGTGGGCACAAGCTGACAGTTGCATGACAAGGAATGTTTCCCTTTGTAAAAAACCCACTTCCTTTCTGTGTAGTTTTAGCCTAATTGAAATGTTTCCTATTAAGCTCAATCAAGGCAGCAATTATCTAATTACTCACTTATGCTTTTCCAGCCAAAAATTTGCCTAAGCTGGTATATTGGAATGAGAGAGAACATATTCATTATTGCTTTTACATTTTCCTGTTTGGCTTTAGACAATAATCATAAACATTTTCTTCTAGCTCACCAGCATATATCTAATTAATACTGTTATTTTCTATAAAATCGTATCACTGTAAGCTACAGGCTGGTGCCAAATGTAGCCCTGTCTACGAAAAGTGCTTTAAAAGACTTGTGGTTATGCTACATGAATGGTGTCATTGGAGAAGGAGAATAGGAAAGAGGCTAGTGAAAACAAATCATAAGCATATATTCAGTCATTTCAAAGCCACGAGTTTTATGGCTTCACAAAATAAAAAAATGAATAACAGATTTAATCGAGAAAATAATTTTTATAGCATCACTTTAAAGAAACATGTATCCTGTATGTCTGGATTTTCTCTTGATACAAATCCCTTAGGTCTCGAGATGATCACAACCAGTCAACAACACAGGTGGTCCACACTTTTTAGGTATAAATTAGAGGCATATATCATTAAAACCAGAATTAATTTTAGAGTTAGTGACCCTATGAGGTCACTCCTGATTAAGTCAATTTTGATTGAGGTTGTACCAAAGCACAACAGACAAACTGGGTATGAGGGATTGATATTTTCATTTCCAGACAATAAATTTTATCGTTATTATTATCTTAAATGTTAACTAATGTGGGACTAATTCAGTCCTCTGCATGGAAAAACACCCCCGGAAAACCTGTGTGCTTCTGGGTGAATTTATAGAGAGAGAAAGGAACACCTCATTAATCCCCCAAAAACAGCCACTTGACAATCTTTCACCTGTGTTTATCATAAACCCAGAAAACGACTATACTCAATGAGAACTGCAAGAACAATAAAATCAGTCTACAAGGAAAACATTCCATTCACTGGAAGGAGTTGAGAGTTTTCGCATTGTGTTGGTAAAGGGAAGAGCTTTTATTTATTTTTTTTTTGCTTACACATAATGATGAATGAACCACACACAATATTAGTAACCTCAAAGATAACGAGTTATCTACAACCCCCCCCAAAAACCAACCCAAAAAAACAAAAACCACTTCACTTTCTAATAACTGATTTATCTCAGGTATACCCTAAGTGACGACTGATTAATAAATTAAGCCTGAGTGGCTAGACATTGGGAGTGGGGAAGATGTCATTCTCAAAAACCATGTTATGTTATCTGCTTCACAGGATGGAAAGAAGTCTTTTAAAAAAAATGCATTATATCTTAAAGGTGGTCCCAAAGATTCTGCATTCTGTGCTGTTTGATCCCTTCAGGAGAGGAGGGCCAGAACAAAAAGTAGAGAAAAGGAGAGAAACCAATTTCTTTGCCAGAATGGGGAGGATAAGTAATCAGACATTTCCCTTTCACTGGTCCTTATTTAGGGAGTTGAGAGTTTGTGAAGTGTATTAAATAAAATGGCTGGAAAATGGATTTTGTTTCTTCATGTGACCATTCACTCGAGAGGACAAGTAACTGTTCTCTCTCTAAGCAGCTTTACATACTCTAGAGGGGGACTAAATCCATTTTACAATAGGCAGAGTGGGAGCCTGGGGTAGTAGGGGAAGCCATCATCTGAGAACAAACATAGAGACCAGCTCTATCAGCCATCTACCCTCAGCAACACCAGGATCACTGAAAGGCGGGAACGTTGGACCTACCAATACTGCTTCTGTACATGGGCCTACGAACCTTCTAATGCCCAGTAATAAACAAAAGGAAACAAGATGTTAAACCAACGTGGTCCTTGTTTTCAACATTATTTATCTTTTGAAATTTTCAAGTTGAGTTCCCACTGCCTTTATTTCCCCTCCTACTTTGCACTAGTTCTCATATTTCCATCCTTCCTCTGCTGCAATAATTCAATAGAACTAATTATGTCTTTAAAAATAGTTAAATAAGCAAATGACTGAAGTTCTCTTTCTGTTTTCCCTGATGCTGGGTCAGATGGCTCCTCAAGTTGTTCTGAAATGAGACCCTTGCATGTCTGGCCAGAATCTTTTTTTGAAATTACTTTTGTGTTGTCCCATTATTCTTCCCAGGGTGTTGAAGTGCTGCTCTTTTATCCAGCTTTAAGTAATACTGGCTGGCAAATTTTAGGATAATACAAATTTAACACTAGAAAAGGTAAATACCCCACAGTTTCTTAATTATAATTGGGGATGCTTTATGCATGTTTATTCTAAGTTTTCCATTCGTGAGTTTTCTATTTTGTACATTTTTTAAAGATTTTATTTATTTATTTGAGAGAGAGAAAGAGAGAAGGATTGCAGGGGGAGGGGCAAAGGGAGAGGGAGAAGCAGACTCCCCGCTGAACACTGAGCCCGACTCGGGGCTTGATCCCAGGACCCTGAGATCATAACCTGAGCCAAAGTCAGATGCTTAACCAACTGAGCCACCCAGAAGCACCTATTTTGTGCATTTTTAATATCTGATTGGTTCATTAGTTATTTTGGTTCTAAGGCCTATAATATTAATGCTTTTCAGGTTTTTATAATCATAAATAGGCTCTGGCAGAAAGAACATGAACAAGATCTTTTATCCTCTACTATTTTAAAAATGCAAATAAACTGTTGGTGCTTTGACTACAGGTGATGCGTTGCCTGTGATAAATGAAACTATGTGCTTTTTATCAATCTATTAAGATCTTACAAGTCAAAGTTATTCAATACAAAGACCACCTACTATGGAAAAGTCTAACGTTAAAAGCTCTTCACTTGTCATTGCCCAAGTTAAGAATATGTCACACCGTTTAAGGTTTGTAAAATGTCATAACCCTCGCTACATATGGGAATTACCTGGAAGCATTTTAAGGCCATCTATGGCCCCGGAGATTCTGACTTGATTTGTATGTCGTGTGCCTGGGTATCAGGACTTTATAACACCCTAGGTGATTCTGATATAAGTCCAAGGTTGCAAACTGCTGCTTTAGAATGAAAGTTTACAAACATACACCTGCACAGTTAATGGATTTGTAGTTTGTCCTTTAAGAGTCCCACCACTAGTTTGAGGTGAAACAGAGTGCTGCAGTCGTTCACTCAGTCATCATATACAGAATGACACCTTTTTCATACCTAACTCTCCACAAAATCAAAACACCCCTTGCGAAAAAAAAAAAAAAGAGAGAGAGAGAAATTTGTGAAGAAAAACTAGTTTAAAGGGAAAAATAGTGTCTTAGGCAAAATAATAGCTCCCTGAGAGGTCTCAGCCTAAATCCTGAAGTCTGAATATATTTCTTTACATATAAAAAGCATATCATACAAAAAAAAAAGCAATTTTTGCAGATATAATTAAGCGAAAGACCTTGAGATGGGGATAGTAACCTGGATCATGCAGGCAGGCCCAATCTAATCACGTGGATTCTTAAAATCAGAGAACACTTTGCAGCTGTGGTCAGAGGAAGTCCTGAGTACAGAATAAAGGCCCAGAGAGATGCAACATCACTGCCTTTGAAGACTGAGGAACGAGGCCATGAGCCAAGGAATGCAGGAGGCCTCCAGGAGGTAAAAAAAGACAAGGAAACATTCTTCCCTAGAGCTACCAGAAAGAAAGACAGCCCTGCCGACACCCTGAGTTTGGCCCAATGAGACCCATGTTGGACTTCTGACCTACAGAATTCTAACAACAACAAAAAAATTGTGTTGTTTTAAACCACCAAGTTTGTGGAAATTTGTTAGGGCAGCAATAGGAAAATAATGCAGATATGGATGCTAATTTTTGAATGTCCCAGAGGCCTCAGGCAGAGGTAGGGGTAACAGGAAATGTTATGTGGGGTCCTGAGAGTGCACCTTGCAGGGAGTATAAATGACCCAGGGCCCTAGCTGCTGCTTGGAACTCCCCTTGGTGTTTGTGCAGAGACCATGCCTCACAGCTGCTCCCAGCCAATGACCGAGCCGGCAGCCGTGCCGAGGCAGCCGGGTTCCTGGGAGACCCAGGGCTCCTCTGGCTTTACCAGTTCGGTAAGGACTCCATCCTGTGATGGCCTTCGAGCATTCCTTCAATTGCACTGCAGTCCAGGACACTCCCACCTCACCTCACCCTTCCCCTCACCTTCACTCAGGGTCAGATTTGCACAGGGGTCAGACACAGCTATTCTATCTTTCCGGGCCCCTCCCCCATTTTCTAGCACAGGCATTTCCTCCGGGACCAGCTACATAATTTGAGTACCAATTAAAAACGTGGGGTCCTCTGTTCAAAAATCATTAAGAATTTTAAGCCTGGGGTAGCAGGGCATTACACCAATGAAGTATTCTAAATGCAGGGTCCTGTGACATGCCTCAGGTAGCTCCCCCATGAGGCTGGCACTGGGATCTTTTAGCAAAATCCTTGCATTTCTAATCCTAGTTTGGTATCTGAGGGGAGGACACTAAGAGAACATTCTGCCGCTTTCCCACTAAAATTTAACTACTTTGGGCATCAAACCGGGCTGTGATCAAGGAGTGGTTGTCAGTGTCACCTTGACCTCCCAAGCCTCTGATATGGTTTTAAAATTAATTTTATTGATTCAAGTTAGTTTTCTTTTTTAAAAAAGATTTTATTTATTTGACACAGCGATAGAATGAGAGAGAGAGCATGTGCGAGCACACGCAGTGGGAGCGGCAGGCAGAGGGAGAAGCAGGCTCCCCGCTGAGCAAGGAGTCCCATGTGGGGCTCGGTCCCAGGACCCTGAGATCATGACCTGAGCCGAAGGCAGACGCTTAACTGACTGAGCCACCCAGGCGCCCCTTCAAGCTAGTTTTCTATTCAGTTTTGAGGTTTCCTTTTTCTATAATAATATATAATGTTTAAGAAGTAGTGTGGTTTTTTGAGCCAAATTCATGGGCGGGGGGGGAATGTAGTGAGAATTATAGTTGAGATTTTGACTTTTCATTTGAAATAAACACCAAGGCAAAATTTAGGCAGCAAAACTCATAAATGCATTCCTTCATTTCAAATTTAAAGAAATGGAACTGGAAACAACCAAAGGGCTACTTGAGGGAAAGGATTAAACAACCCTCCTTCAGTTCCTGTTTGCAATTCCAGGTGCAATCATTTTTTTGAGAAGGTGGTTTCCAAACATTTGGCATGTTAAATATAAGGGCAAAGCTCTGTGGCCTTTAGCAACCTCTCTAGGCCTCAGTGTACTAAGCAAAGTGGATCCTACATATTCTCTGAGATTCCTTTCAGCAATAAAATCCTTTGGATTCATGAAAAACATGTGCTCTAGTCAAGGCTGTGAGTTTTTATAACATTGTCATATATTCTTCCTTAGTATATATTCTACCTGGAAGTGTGTGTCTTTTCGGGATTTTCCAAAAGAACACATTTGCTTAGTACTCCTGTCATTAAGATTTGTTAAGGCATTAGAGGTAAGACAAAGGAACTGAAATGAAAAATGCAGTTGATGGAATAGTCACACAACTAGCCCAAGTACCCAGAGTTCCTTAGGGATAAGCTCTGGACTAGAACATAAGTCTCTAGACTATTCATCCTATTTCCTTGTCTGAGCAAGAAAGATCATCATAAAGAGCCAACTTGTAAGATTTTGCATTTTTGCAATATCGAATTAATAGATTAACATTTATCCATTTAATATATTCCCTTAGATGGTACACATGTGTGACCAAAACATTGGATTTCCCAGGTCCCCACAGAGGTTAATAATTTGGCCCCTTCAAACTGATGTTTTTTAGTCTTTTTCTTTTTTTTCAATTAAGCTCTACCGCCCAGTGTGGGGCTTGAACTCACGACACACTGATGTTTAACTATTTACCTAACACTGATGTGAACTAAGCACTGGGGAAGAGGAAGAGACTAGGGGGAGGAGGACCACCCAGTCCCCATTTGTACACCAGAAGGCCTGCAGGTAACACGACCCACTGTCATTGGAAGTCCTATTGCTATTATGGTATATACCTCTTGCGGTCCCACCTAAGCAACTCCTCCATAGAGGTGACATTGGGTGTAAAGTGTTGGTGTCCTGGGTAACCATCTAACTGTTCCTGCTCTTAATTCAATTTTGATATTATATAACAAGTCCATTTCCTTTTTATAACCTGAAGCAACAAGTAGGGGAGAAATGATGGCTCCTACATCATAAGTCCAAAGTGAATTTTGAAAATCTGTTTCTGGTTTTTCTCTTTATCCAAGTAATTTGTTATCACAGAGGTTTAGATATGGAGAGAACTCCTATGTCTCTTTGAGTAAAACAAAACGAAACCAAACCTCTCGGGCCAAATGTAAACCAGAACCACATATACAGTATTATTTAAAAAAACAAAACAAAACAAAAACCCTCCTATTTGTTGAGTTGAAGCCTGCAGAAAGAGTAAGTCTTGAAAATCAGACTTTGAGACTACTTAGCATTGCCTGGCATAGGAATACTTATAGAAACACAGGACACTTCACTTTTTTGTGGGGTCCATGCCAGCTGCTGCTCAAAAACTACACTTAGTACACTGGGCCAAACCTCTTTGCTCCTCATTGGGAACTAAGATGCTTTACTAGCTGATGAACCTGTCCCAAATTTGCTGAGTTTATCAGAAAACTTTATAGAGACTCTAAATATTTGGAAAAATCTTTAAGAAAGCAGTATATGCTTTCTTAACTCATGCTCAATAACATGCTCAACATGTTATTCAGATCTTGGAATAGGCAACTACTGCATTTTGAGCACTACTGTAGGTCAGCTATGTACAAAGTCAGCTAAAATTAGCAGACCCTTGTTTCTAACCCAGGACTCCAGAGGTTATTTTTTTGTTTTTGTTTTTAAGAGCTCATGTGGGCACAGGTGGGAGGGGAGTGGTGGACAGAGGGAGAGAGAGAATCTTAAGCAGGCATGGAGCCTGATGTGGGGTCTATCTCATGACCCTGAGATCATGGCCTGAGCAGAAATCAAGAGCCAGATGCCTAACCGAGTGAGCCACCCAGACGCCCCCAGATCTTCAAAGTTCTTAAACATTCTACATACTACCTCTCCAACTACTCTGTCATTAGCATAGCTGGCTTCCACTCCCCCTGTCCTCGCATTATATCACATCCCTGTGTCTTGGTCAATGTCTTCATTAACACCAGAAATCTTTGTATCTAGAATTCTTGTTTGGCTAACTGCCATCTCCTGGTCCACCAAATCTTCATCATCTTAGTTCTCTGTGCTTCACTTGATCACAGTATTGAAGTCATGTTAGCCAGCCTTGATCAGATCCTCACAGATGCTCAGCATCAGATATTAAGGATTTCCTACTGCATTTGGTAATATATAATACAGTGGTTTAAAAAGTGGCCTCTGGAGCCAGATGTCCAGGTTTCAAAGCTTGGATTCTCTACTTTCTAGTGTGGGCAAGTTATTTAACCTGTTTGTGACCCTTTCCTCATCTGCAAAATAGGGGTAATAATACATTGTTGTGAGCAGCAAGTAAAAGTTGTTGGTTACTCACTTTAGCTATGATACATCCTCTTCATTCTCTTTTATACTGTTTGAATGTTTCCCTTCAAGTTCCCATAGGTTGCTGCTTATACGAGGAAATGGCCTTATAGAGAACTTATAAGCAGTGAAACCAAACAATTAGTTGAAGGAATAAAGGAGAGAACAGTAGGATGAAGAGGGAGAATGGTCTCAGAAATTAGTCAGCCAGGAAGTCAGAATTTTCTTAAAACCCACAGGTAAATGGCAAGGCTATGGGCTCTGTCCCCATAAAGTGTCTTCAAACAGAAATGTGGTGACAAGTACAGACAGAGTATATGAAATGAAGGCAAAATAAAGATGTTCATAATGAGAAGCAATTAACTCAAAAGAAAGGAGAAAGAAGGAAGCCTTGGAGTTGTTCCTACTTCTACCGATTATGATTGACTTCACTATGGGATAAAAAATAAAAGGGAAGAAACAGCCCAAATCCCAGTAGGAAAGCAGGCAGTGCCCTGAACCACAGGACAATTTGTTCTCAGAACTAGAACCAAAGCAAAGTCAGTGAAGGATAATGTTGTGGGAACCCTGATGATAAACACACTCAAGATGAAGGAACGAGAGCTCCCTTCCCCCAGTTTTGTGGGTACCAAAATTGAAAACAGGATGATGTAGTTCGTAGAAATTGAACAATTTAGGATTCAGCTCAATATTAACTGAACCTCTGCTGCGTGCCAGGCACTGAAGACGTGGTCTTGCCCTTGCAGAGCTATGTACCAGAAGAGAGGCAGAATTTCTCAATGAGTCACCGAAAGAGTAAGAAGAAAGGAGGCCAAACTGAAGGTGACTTCCTACAGGAGGTCATTCACACTGAAATACGGATAACAAGTACAAATTAAACCACTGGCGAGACAAAACTTAACTTGGCAATAAATTACAATGCACATTAATAATATTACTTTAGAATATGCATGAGATGGAAATTAAATGCTTGATTAAACAGAAAGTAAAATTTAAAACTATATTATAACTTAAACTTGTAGAAAGTGCTTTTATTCATGTTTTACACATTTAGTAACACTGAGTGAAGCCTAAAGCAAACGTAAGGAAGCCTGTTACTATCCCCATTTTACAAATAAGAAAACGAAGAAACAGAGAGGTTAACTGCCTTGCTTAAGCTCACACAAACAAAGCCATCTTCTACACTGGACCCCATTTATCTGGATTTCTTGCCAATGATGCTGTTGGTCCAACCAGCATTTTCCCTAAGTGTGAACTCTGAAACACCAGTTCTGTGCAATGTTGGCAAATTTCTATTTTATGGTAAAGTAAGTCTTGAACATGCTGAACAGCTTTAAACAAGTTTCTTACTGTTAGACATCTCCAAGACTTAAAAGTAGTCATGTACAATGTGAGTTTCCAAGTGGGGTATATAGAATGTGGCTTTTCTTCTTTGATCACAGAACACTTTTTCCATGGTCTATTTCTTGGACCTGGAGTAATATGGAATGCACTGGAAAATACTGCACCAATGTGTATTAAGGTGAACAAAAAGCTAGACAGGTTTTGAGTATGGGCAGAGAAATACAAATATGAGGTAGAAAAATTATGACAAGATGATTCTGGAATAAATTATCCACTTGAAACAACTTAAGCAGAGAGGAGCTGGTGTCCCTAAACTAGACCACCAGACCTCCATAAATACCTAGGCAACATTAAGTCTGAATAAGTATGTACAGGTGTATTTCATTATGGAGAATTCAGATATAAACACTGTATAGAGTTAGCATTTGGTGTGAACTGTAACTGAAAGTATCATCTGAGGATAACTGAAAAGGCTGTGGTCCAACGCCTTTAGAAGCAGATTACTTGAGCGCTCACAAGGGGAACAAGGCAGTAACAGCAAGTTTACTTATGTATTTATAATACTTATGTATTATTCATTGTCCTCCCTCATTTAAACCTCTAAAGGGTAGAGACTGTCATTTTCCCCCCACTGATTTACCCCAAGTCTAGAACAGTGGCTGCCACACAGTAGGAGATCAATAAACTGTAAATGAATAAAAGAACTATATATTCAAGTCAGAATCTTTGATAACTCTCTACCCACCCTTACCACCCAGAGAAAATCTTTGTCATCTTTTCCATCTTTTTTAAAAGTTTTTATTAAGTAATATCTACACCTAACATGGGGCTCAAACTCACAACCCCAAGATCAAGGGTTGCATGCTCTTCCAACTGAGCCAGCCAGGCGCCTCCATCTTTCCCATCTTAATGACCACTCCAGTTGACCTAGTTCCTTGGGCTAAAAATCTTGGAGTTTACCTTTGCTCCTCTTTCTCTCTCACCCTCATCCAATTGAATAGTAAACTGAATCAAGTCCACATTTATACGTATCCCAATTTTGATCTCTTCCCATCTCCAATGATACCATCCTAGTCTAAGCCACTATCAACTCTTAACTGGCTTATCTCAATAGCCACCTAATTGTTCTCCCTGTTACGTCTCACACCCTGCTCCCACTTCTTCACAGAGCAGCCAGAATTATCCTTTAGAATGACAAATCAGGTTCCATTAACACCCCGTGCCCAAAACCCTCCAATGTCTTCCCATCAAATTCCTAAGTCCTCACAGGACCATGAGCTAGACCCTACTCTTGCTTCACCCTCTCAACTTCCCTCTGTGCCTCTCTCTCACGGCTCCTTGCTCTGCACGGTTACATCCAGCACACCCCACACTGCAGGGCCTTGACACACGCTGCTTCTCCACCCCGGGCTCTTTCCTCCAGGGCACCCATACTTCACACCCACCTTCCTTCAGGTCTCTCTCAGAGGCTACCTTACCTGAGAGACTTTCTCCAACCACACCATGTAAAAGAGCGGCCTCGCCACCATGACTCCCCCACCTTTTTACTTTATTTTTTTTTCATGCACTTGCCACTTTATAGATAGCTATTTGTTTTCTGTCTCTATATTCCACAAGAACACAAGCTCCATAATACTAGGGACTTTGTTTTGCTAAATTCTGTAGCTTTAGCATTTAGCAGTTTTAGAATAGTACCTGCCATGTTGTAGCCCCCGAATTAAAAAAGCAATGTGCTAAATGAATGAATTACTAATGTGTGTCAAATGCTAGGGTCCTAGCATTTGAGATATAATAAGACTAAGATTATTAGTCTTAATACTAAGAGGGAGTTAGTATTATTAATTTACTTTGTAGATGAAGAAATTGATACCCAGAGAAGTAATTTGCTCAAGGGTGTACAAGTAGCAAGTAAAGGAGTCTGGTTTTTAAACCCAAGCAGGCCAACTCCGGTCTGCACTTCTGTGCTCTATATTCTGCTTACGCTGCTATGGCAGATATGTACAAGTCATTCTATAGTTTTGTTTTCATGAATGTTCCCAGAAATGTATTTTCTCTCTTCCTTCCTTCCTCTTTTTCTTTTGTTCATTCATTCATTCATTCATTCATGTGCCCACATGTTAAGCATGTGATTGGCTTTGGGATACAAATTTAAATAAGATACATTCCCTACTCACAAAGAGCTTCCCTGCCTAGAGGGGAAGGCAGACATAAAAATAAATCCAAGATACGTATTTATTTTTTCTCAGAAAATAGAAATCATTTTACTCAAAATATTTTCCAGTTTGTATTGCACTGCAAGAAATTTTAGCCATTACTTAAATGTTGTGATCTGTTTATCTCCATTGCCCCAAAACATATAAATACCATATTTTGTATTTTTTCTCCTTGCAAGTTGTTTCTGGTTCTCTGGGAAGTAGATGCAATATAAATAGTTAAGTTATGTAAAATATAAGTATTTCGTTATTCCTCAAATACTTTGATACTTATCATCAAGGCATAGCACTAGGCATGGTAAGGGATTACAAATGACCTGGCACCAGCAACTCAGCAAGTTCCCAACCAAGCAGAGGGACATAGAAGAAATAAGCTCAGTGCAAGACCTCATCAAAAAGCAAAGGCTGGGGTCTGATGTGTTTTCTGCAGAGAACTAGATTCTGTGTGGAGTGTTGGGGATTTAAACGCAGATATTCCAGTTCTAAGGCCTTTATTCTTAACCATGTCTCTCCACAATGAGGTTTGTATGAATTTAGCATTGGTAAATACTGTAAGGTAGAAAGTTCATCTCAGATATTTTAATGTAAACTATTTAAATATTTGCTTTATCTTCTGTGGCATTATTAAGGGCTCTACCAACCCTATGAGCTTTCTCTCTCTGGTCTTCAGGATTGTGTCCTTGTCAGATCTTTAAAGATCTTGTATGACTTACATGTAAAGGAGGTGCACACACTCTTCCCTATTTCCTATTATATAACTTTAATCAAGTTACTTCTCTGTACCTCACCTGTAAAATGGGGTTAATAGAGGAGTATCTACAGCACAGTGATTGGTGCTGAGGGTACCAAGATGATTAAAAAGCAAGAAAAATAAGAGCAGTTAGCTAAAATACAATAACACTCGGGTAAAACAATTGAAAACTGTATGTAACTATAGAAACTATAGTAATATAGCTATATACAATGATGTATCTTTATTAGATGTAAGGGGTAGTCCATGATCCTGATGCAGTCTTTTTATTAAGTTTACAGTTCAGAAACCATGGTATATCAACAGAGCTTCTGTGATTACTTGCATTTTAAATAAGATTTTATTTACTTATTTGAGAAAGAGCACACAAGCAGGGGTGAGGGGCAGAGGGGGAGGGAGAAGCAGACTCCCCACTGAGCAGGGAGCACAAAGCGGGGCTGGATCCCAGGACCCCAGGATCATGACCTGAGCCGAAGGCAGACGGTTAACTGACTGAGTCACCCAGGCACCCCGATTACTTGCATTTTTAAAAGGTGACAGATAAGATGAAAAACTGTCAGTATCTACTAAAGCTGAACATTCTTAGACAGCAGTTACAATGCACAAATCACAACTGCACGAAACAACATGGATGAATTTCACAGAAACAATGTTGAGCAAAGAAGCCAGATACAAAAGTGCACATATTCTATAACTGCATCTAAATGAAGTTCAAAGACAGAAAAACTAATCTATGATGTTAGAAGTAAGAATAATGGTTTCTTAGGGGGTATAATAACTAGGAGTTACAAGGGGGGACTTTTGAGGCTCTCGTAGTGTCTGATTCTTGCTCTGAGCACTAGACAGGTAGGCGCATGCAGTTGGTAAAAATTCATCAAACTGTAAAATTAAGATATGTACTTAGTGTATATTTTTAATAAAACACTCCCCTCAAATGCTTCGGTGCTCTTCATTGTCCTGACACCCAGGACACATGTTTCTTAGCTTTGTGTGTCCCCTCACCCAAGGTCAACCACTCTGAGAACCCAACCAATTTAAGCGTTAACAATCCTTCCTTCTGTAAGCATAATGCCAGTACAGAGTATTGCTGCAAGCCACTCCTTGAATCAATGTTTTCTTTGACTCTGATTAGCTCATTGGTGCCACATGTTCTATGGGGCATTAAGACAACATTTTTAAAATGGCAAAATAATGAAAGAGGTATTTGATGCTAAAATAAGTAAATAGCTTGTCTTTATTTTCCAGAAACAACCTGCACCCACCCACCAAATTCTATTTTGAAATCTCATCAATGCTTGGTGAAAAAAAAAACTATCAACTGACAACTATTATTTATAAAAGGTCCTATAAAGGGTATTAAAGATGTCAAGAGTGTTTTATCTACTGGCCTGAAACCTGTCTCAGACAGAAATAAAAATGGCTGCAGAGTCAACACATGTATTTCATGTTACTGCTGCATTTGAGGGCACCTGGGCCAATGTTATGTGTTAAGTCAGTGAAAATGTGTAATTCACAGGGTAACTGAAAAAGCCACTAGACAGGAAGATGGATGGATTGAACATTTTCTGTGCCACCAAATGGCTAATGATCAGGTAAACACCTTCGAGAAAAACAAACTCCAGGATTGTTTCAGCCGTTCTCTGACCACCTCTCTCCTCTGGCATGAGCAGCTATTAGCCTGCTGAGGGCTCCTCCAGAAGACGGACCAGCTGCAGAGTCCTTAGGAGGTCACATCCTCCCTCCCACCCTTTAGAGCCCACTAAATAGCTCATTAGTTGGAGGCACCTGCTGGGGAGAAACTGGTGTGGGCAGAGCCAGGACTCAAACTAAGTTTGCTGACTCCAAGGTCCAATCGCATTAAGTATCACACTATAGAGCTTCCTCATTTTAAGACACCTTTTAGGCCCTCCTTCTGAAAAAAAAAAAAAAAAAGAAAAAGGAATAAGAACAGGAGGAAAGCCAAGGAATTCATTAGGATCCATACCCAACTCTTCAAATCCCCGCTCTGGGTCTCAATCAGCCATTCAGTGGGAGGCAGAGCTCCAGGTGACACATTTTCCGAAATCACCAAATCTCCTAAGGATACTGCTTTGCAGAATGTTACCTTCCAAATTATTCCATCTAAGTAGCTGTCTGTATATCTGCACCTCCTGTGTCCATGTACACACACACACACACACACACACACACACACACACCCCACCCCCCATGACAAAAAGCATTCTGGAGGTAGCAAAGGTCAGAGAAGTCTTCAGGTTCAATCTCATTTTGACTGACTTCCACTAGGAAGCTCAGCCCGCTCTTGAAAATTAACCTCTTGCTTTTGGTTCTTAGTTCCCATCTGTAGCCAATGTGGAATCTTGTTTGGTTTCTCTTATTTATTCTCTAAGTACTATGTCAATATCCATTCATTATGCTTTATTAAATAGCCATGATTGGATAGTATAATGATACACAAAAGTTTAAAAAAAACAAGGTTTGTTACAAACTATGAAACCTAATACCGCATCTGTTAAGAATCGAGTTCACTTACCTAGTTATCATACATTTTAGTTTTTAAATATTGCGCTTATGGATTAGATTTGTTTTACATATATTTTGCAGTTTACATTCCCTTATGAATCAATATATTGTATACCTTTCATGCATATATACATATATACATATGATGTGATTCAAAGTTAAGACTTTTAAAGCTAGACATACAAAATCAGTGCATGTGGAATTAAAGCACATTACACACAAAATGAAAAGAACTACAGCATAAAACAAAGATAGAATGTAACTTAGCTATATAAAGCATAGCATATGGTCATTGTATCCCTAAAATATATTTTTTTCTTAAAAACTAAAGCCAATTATCTACTTGCTGAGTAAATAACAATGCAGTTTTCCAAAAAAATTTGCTAGGCAGTGGTAAATTTATTGTGTTCTTGGCTTCAGCCCACCAACTATTCTAAAGATATTTAATAAAAAAAACACCATCACATAAAATACAATGTAAATTGTTTAAACAAACATGTTTATGTTTAAATATCTGAATAATAAACAGTACCACATTTGGGAAGTGTGGGCTTTTCCCATTATTGATATGTCTTATTAATGATAAAGAGTAGTCATCCACCTCCTTTTCTAAACTTTTTATAGCATTTTTATTTTTTTAATCTTTTAAAAAGATTTTATTTATTTGACACAGAGAGACAGCTAGAGAGGGGACACAAGCAGAGGGAGTGGGAGAGGGAGAAGCAGGCTTCCCGCCGAGCAGGGAGCCCGATGTGGGGCTCGATCCCAGGACCCTGAGATCATCACCTGAGCCAACGGCAGATGCTTAACAACTGAGTCACCCAGGCGCCCCTTTATAGCATTTTTAAATGTTCAATAAAAATTGCATTTCGGCATTTTATCTTAAATTATAATAGCCCAATTTTTCTCTTTACCTCCAAGTATACCCCAATCTTAAAATATTTTATGTGTATAATAGCATACATATTCATGTATTTATTAAGCAATTTGCTAAAAACATCCCCATGAAGATTTACTAAAATTGTGCAAAACCAGAACTGATAACAAGAGAATCTTTAGCACAACTATTCAACAATTTACTATACTGGCTGGGAAAAACAAGAGGGCCTGCAAAATTCCATATTGTTAAAGTTTATCAACCTTAATTTCCTAAAACACTGCTCCGGAATCTCAGACAAACCTCAGACAAAATTATTTCCTTAATTTTGTTACTTCCTATTCCCCCCCCCATTTTGACATTTCTAAAGTCAGGATTATTTTACAAAGTATGTATATATATTTTATGGTAGTTCCTCTTTAAAAATGGGCTATACTAAATTGGTGTCAGATCTTACAAGTGATGGAGAGTTAGAATCACAGAAATATAATATAGTATTACTCATGAAAGGGAACTCCAAATTAAGTACTTTTTAATTTGCCATTTCTTCCAGTAATACTTGTTAAGGTTACTATTCACCCTACCCAAATTGGAGCCCTTACAATTTCCTGAAACAAAGAAATGGCATGATCCTGAAACCAATCAATTTTGTAACTTTTTTTTTTAACAATGGCAACTAAGCCCAAGTAGTTTTATCACTTACCATGTGAAGACACCAGAGAGTGATTTAGAGATTAAGAAGATAGATTAATAGAGACAAAAACTTACTGAGAAATAATGAGGGTAGTTGCCAAATTGACAGTATGAATTATCTGCTGCAAAGGGTCTCTCTTTGAGATGACACATTATTACTCAAAGAATTGGCCATTACATTACCTTGGCCAGACTACATATAGCCCTGCTGGAAACTACTCATGCAACAGCCGTGGCTGAAAGTCACCTCTGATGGCCTGGAACTTATTTTGGCATTAAAAAGCCAGAAATTTCAGGCCACTCAGCATAATTTGCCCAAGAAATCTATTTCTCAGTTAAAAAAAAAGTTATTCTATCTTGATTTTACTGGCACACTTTAAGGGAAGAAATTATTGATAGTTAATTCATGTATGTAATCATTCATCTTTTCAACAAAAGAAATATGAGAGGCACATTTAAAAATATTCCAAATTCAATTTATATCATCTTAAAAATAAATAAAACCTTTACCATCTCAAGATGCTGCATTTTTACTTCTGATTATTTTAATTTGTCACAAACCACCCTCAAGTAAACCATCAGGCTAAAAGGACTGTACAGATTTTCAGAGAGCCTAAAACTGAAAGATTAGGCTATGGAAGTAGCCTAACTGGAAGATACTATGACACCTATTTGCCAGGCTTCTCAGTGTTCCAAATATCACTGCATGTATTCTTTGCTCCAAAACAAGAGTTTATTCTGGAGAATTACTGAACCAAATTCTTGATATTTGCCTCAACTATCTTTATTCAGATTTGTTTAAAAAGTTTACAGGTTAGATAGAGAGTCTTGATGCTGCTCTGACCCTACAGAACCTGACAAAGGAGGTTGAGAGGGGAGGTATCCAGCCATTGGAATAGAGGACGTGCTGCCCAAAGCTCACATAATCTCCTGCAGCAACTGAAACCACAGCAGTATAAAGGCACTTCCTCTACCATTGATTTATTATTATTATTATTGGGGTAAAATTGGTATATAACATTATATTAGTTTCAGGTATACATCATAATTCAAATTTTGTGTACACTACAAACTGATCATCACTATAAGTCTAAATAACCATCATACAACTGACTCACATTAACCATTTTTCCACCCCCAACTCCTCTTCCCTCTGATAACCACAAATCTGTGCTCGTATCTATGAGTTTTGTTTGTTCATTTGTTTTGTTTTAGATTCCATATATAAGTGAAATCATTCAACAAGGTCTTTCTCTGACTGATCAGACTTATTTCACTTAGCATAATACCTCAAGGTCCACCCATGTTGTTGCAAATGGCAAGATTTTCTTTTTTTATGGCTAAGTAGTATTCTATTATACATATATACACACAATATATATATATTTATATATTTTATTACCCATTATATATATACATATATATATCACAAATTCTTTATCCATTCATCCATCAGTGGACACTTAGGTTGTTTGCATATCTTGGCTATTGTAAATAATGCTGCAATAAACATGGAGGTGCATTTATCTTTTTGAATTAGTACTGTAATTTTCTTTGGATAGATACTCAGATGTGCAAGTGCTGGATTATATGTAGTTCTATTTTTAATTTTTTGAGGAACCTCCATATTATTTTCCATAATGGCAGAACCAATTTACATTTCCACTGACAGTGTACGAGTGTTCCCTTTCTCCACATCCTCCACAACACTTGTTATTTGTCTTTTTGGGTCTAGCCATTCTCACAGGTGTAAGGTGGTATCTAAATGTGGTTTTGATTTGCATTTCTCTGATAATTAGTGATGTTGAGCACTTTATCATGTGTGTTTGCCATCTGATGTCTTCCTTGGAAAAATGCCTATTCAGGTCTTCTGCCCATTTTTAAATTGGATTATTTGGGGGTTTTTTGGTGTTGACTTATATAAGTTCTTTATATTTTAAATATTAACCCCTTATCAGATATATCATTTGTGAAAATCTTCCATTTAGTAGGTTGCCTTTTCATTTTTTTTTAAGGATTTTAAGTAATCTCTATACCTAATGTGGGGCCCGAACTCATATTCCCAGGATCAAGAGTCACATGCTCCACTAAATGAGCCAGCCAGGTGCCCTGGTTGACTTTTCATTTTGTTGATGGTTTCCTTTGATGTGCAGAAGCTTTTTACTTTTTTTAGTTTTATGTAGTTTCACTATTTATTTTTGCTTTTGTTGCCTTTGCTTTTGGAGTTAGATCTAGAAATTCAATCACAAGACCAATGTCAAGGAGCTTAATGCCTATGACTTTTAGGAGTTTTATGTTTTCAGGTCTTACATTCAAGTCTTTAATCCATTTTGAGTTACTTACTATGTATGGTATAAGATAGTGTCTTGTTTCATTGTTTTGCATGTCACTGTACAGTTTTCCCAACACCATTTATTGAAGAGACTGTCCTTTCCCTATTGTGTATTCTTGGTTCCTTTGTCATAATTTAATGATTATATATGTGTGGTTTAGTTTTGAGCTCTACTCTGTTCCATTTTCTATATGTCAGTTTCTATGCCAATACTATAGTGTTTTAATTATCATAGGTTTGTAGTATAGTTTGAAATCATGAAGTGTGATACTTCCAACTTCGTTCTTTCTCAAGACTGCTTTGGCTACTTGGTGTCTTTCATGGTTCCATACTAATTTTAAGATCCTTTGTTCTAGCTCTGTGAAAAATGCCATTGGGATTTTGATAGGGATTATACTGAATCTGTAGGTCACTTTGGGTAGTATGGACATTTTAACAATATTAATTCTTCCAATCCATAAGCATGGAATATTTTCTCATTTGTGTCTTCTTCAATTTCTTTGATAAATGTCTTATAGTTTTTAGTGTATAGATCTTTCAACTCCTTGGCTAAATTTATTACCAAGTATTTTATTCTTTCTGATGCAATTGTAAATGGATTCTTTTCTTAATTTCTTTCTGAGAGTTCATTATTAGTGTATAAAAATGCAACAGATTTCTGTATATTGATTTAATATCCTGCTACATTACTGAGTTTATTTATTCTAACAGTTTTTTTGTGTGTATGGAGCCTTAGGGTCTTTCTTCATTATATATAGGATCATGTCATCTGTGAAGAGTGACAGCTTTACTTCCTTTCCAATTGGGATGACTTTCATTCCTTTTCCTAATTGCTGTGGGTAGGACATCCAAAACTGCATTGAATAAAAGTGGTGAGAGTGGGCATGCTTCTTTTGTTCCTTATACCCACCACTGAGTATAATGTTAGCTGTGGGTTTCTCATATATGGCCTTTATTATGTTATTATGTCGAGGTAGTTTCCCTCTATACCCACTTGTAGAAAGGTTTTATCATAAATGGATGTTGAATTTTGTCAAAAGCTTTTTCTGCATCTATTGAGATAATCATATGATTTTTGTTCTTCATTTTGTTAATGTAGCACACTACATTGCTTGATTTGCTGATGTTGACCATATTTCCATCCCTGGAATAAATTCCATTTGATCATAGTGTATAATCTGTTTAATGTATTATTGAATTCAGTTTGCTAATATTTTGTTGAGGATTTTTGCATCTATGTTCATCAACGATACTCGTCCATAATTTTCTTTGTTTTTTGGTATCCCTGCCTGGATTTGGTACCAGGGTAATGCTGGCCTCATAAAATGCATTTGAAAGTGTTCCCTTCTCTTCAGCTTTTTGGAAGAGTTTGAGAAGGACAGGTATTAAATCTTCTTTCAATTCATCGGTGAAGCCATCAGATCCTAGACTTTTGTTTGTTGGGAGATTTTTCTTTATTCTGATTCAATCTCCTTACTAGCAATAGCTTTAGATTTGCTGTTTATGATTCAGTCTTGGAAGATTAAATGTTTCTAGAAATTTATTCATGTCTCCTAGGTTGTTCAATTTGTTGGCATATAATTGTTCATAGTAGTCTCATGATCCTTTATATTTCTGGGGTATCAGTTATAACTTCTTCTCTTTAATTTCTGACTTTGTTTATTTGAGCCCTCTCTCGTTTTTTCTTGGTGAGTCTAGTTGTAAGTTTCTCATTTATTTTTACATTTTCAAAGAACCAGCTCTTAGTTTCATCGATCATTTCTATTGTTTTTTGTCTCTATTTTGTTTATTTCCACTTTGATCCTTTAGTCCATTTACATCTAATTATCAGTAGGTGTGTACTTACTGGCATTTTATTAACTGTTTTTTGGCTGTTTTTGTAGTTCCCCTCTACCTTTCTCCTTTTGCTCTCTTCCCTTGTGGTTTGATGACTTTCTTTAGTGTTATGTTTAGATTATTTTCTTAGTATCTTATGTGTATCTACTATAGGTTTTTACTTTGTGATTACCATAAGGTACACATATAATAGTCTCTTTATACAGTTTTTTTAAGTTATATGGCAACTTAAATTTGAACACATTATAATAACATTTTTATCCCCTCCTCCCTACCCATGTTTTGTTTTTGGTATCATATTTTACATCTTTTTATTTTCTGTATCCCTTAAATTATTATTGCTATAGTTAATTTTACTAATTTTGTTTTATAATCTTCATACTAGATTTATAAATGGCTACTCTATTACCTTTACTGTATGTTTGACTTTCCCAGTGAGATTTTTCTTTTCTTTTCTTTTCTTTTTTATTGCTAGTTAGTGCCTTTTCTTTCCAGCTTAAAGTCCCAAGGCTGGTTTAGTGGTGATGAACTCTCAGCTTTTGCTTATCCGGAAAAGTCTTTATATTTCCTTCAATTATAAATGATAGCCTTGCTAGTTAGAGTATTCCTGGTTGAAAGTTGTTATTTGTTTGTTTGTTTTCCTTTTAGAACTTTTAATGTCCTGCCACTCCTTTCTGACCTACTGAAAAATCAGCTGGAAGTCTTATGGGAGTTTCTTTATATGTAACATTTATTGTTACATATAAACATAATATATGTTAATATATATTGTTACATATAAACATAAAATCAAACGTTCCTTATACCCACATACCCCTTATACTATTCACAGATGACATGATCCTATATATAGAAGACCCTAAAGACTCCATACACACAAAAAACATATATATAAACATAATATGTTAATATATATTGTTACATATAAACATAAAAACAAAATATTGTTTTTCTCTTGCTGCTTTTAAATATTTTCTCTTTATCTTTAACTTTTGACCTTTTAATTATAATGTATCTTGGTGTAGATCTCTTTGGTTCATCTTATTTGGAACTCTCTGAGCTTCCTGGACCTGGATGTCTGTTTCCATCCCAACCTTTGGGAAGTTCTCAGCCATTATTTCTTCAAATAAGTTTTCTGCCTCTTTCTTCTTCTTTCTCTCTTCTCCTTCTTGGACCTTAAAATCCTTGATGTCCTGTTAGCCATATTCACTTTTTAAACTTCCTTTTTATTTTGCTGTTCTGTTTTGGTGAGTTCCACCCCCTGTCCTCCAGGATGCTGATCCATTTTTCCGCTTCATCCAGTCTGGTGTGGAACCCCTCTAGTGTATTTTTCAGTTCTGTTATTGTATTCTTCAGTTCAGTGACCTCTATTTTGTACTATCCTGTATTTTCTCTTTGTTAAAATTCTCACTGTGCTGTGTTCAGTGAGCATCTTTATGACCATTACTTTTGAATTTTTTATCAGGTAAATTACTGTATCTGTTTCATTACATTTTTTTTTTCCGGGATTTTACTTCACTCTTTCATTTGGGACATATTCTTCTGTTTCCTCATTTTGCTTTCTGTGTTTGTTTCTATGTATTAGGTGAAAGAGCTACTTCTCCCAGTCTTGAAGGGGTGGTCTTGTGTAGAAGATAAAACTTACTGTTCAAATTTGCCATAGTTCTTAGTTGTCACTTGAACTTTTGTGATTTTCTAAGCAGCTTGATTTACTCTTGATAGGTTCCAGTTATTGAGGTCATGCCAAGCCCTGTCAGTGTTGCTATGGGAGGGATTTCAGTCAGCACCTAGTTTCAGGCTGATCTGAAGCTGGACCTTTAAGCAGCAGCTTTTAAAGTATGCAAATATATATAGTCCTGTGAGACCACAGTCATAATCCCTGCTAGCCTCTAGACCAGGCAATTTGAAGGTGTCCCTTGGTGACATTTGCCAAAATCAGGGCTCCAGAAAAGTTTTAAGTTCTTTTTGAGGAAGTACCAATGAGCTGAAGTGAGACCAAAGAAGAACGCAAAGCTGGCATCCCCCAGCCTACATTCTCTGAGAGCTCCTCCATAGCCTCTGCATGTGTAGTAAACCTGAGGCCTGCCTCTCACACTGAAGCTCTGGGACAAGTAAATAGGCCTTTTTCACGGGAAGATTAGGGTTGTGTTTCTTTCTACTCTCTGTGTAGTGTCCTGGGGTTGGCAGCCTACCAAGAACAGTCTTTCCAGTTGTTTCAGTTCCACAAGGCCTCAACACAAGCCCACCTACCCACCAGAGCCAGGTGTTCAAAAGATGTCCCTTGTGTAGACTGCATATACCTGCCAGCTTCAGTGGGGCATCAGGGGAACTAGGGACAGGGCAAATCCAGGGGCTTCAGTGGGGCTGTAGGAGAGTGGAGGGATGAGGCAAGCCTACTGGCACTAGCAAAGTGAAGTAAGCATGAAAAAAATGGCATCCACCAATACCTCTTTCCCCAGAGAAAGTCTTACCAGGCCCCTGCATCTCCAGCAGATGCTTGGAGATTAGCTAATGAATCTCCTTCACATATGGTCTAGGCACTTTTCAAACTGCTGCCTCTGCACTGAATCCCAGGGTAAGTAACCCTGCATACAAGACCTTTATGAGCAGACTTTGTTCCCCATAGCCTTTTGGGTCTCCTGGATATAAGCCCCATTAGTGTTCGGAGTCAGGTGTTTTGGGAGCTCATTTCTCCAGGGTGGGTCCCAAGGGTTTGGGTATCTGATGTGGGGTACAAACTCCTCACTCCCTAAGGAGAATCTCCGTATTTGTGAGATGCCTCCAGATTGTGGATCGCTGTGCTGGAGGTGGGGTTTTTGAAGAGACACTTCTCTGTCTCTAATAACCATTTCAATGTAGCCCTTTTGTCCTTTGTTGTGGAAGAGCTCTTCAGCTAGTGTTTAGGTCTTTTTCAAAGAGAACTGATCCATATATAGCTGTGGATTTGGTGTGTGTATACAAGAGGAAGTAAGCTTAGGATATTCCTACACTTGAACCACTCTCTCCCTGCCACTGATTTTTAACTTCATCTTATGACAGTTTACTACAACCACCCAATCCCCCTGCTAGAGCAACATCCCATAATTGTAACCACCTGGTGTGATAGAGGCTTCACAAAGAGGTACAGCTTATCATCAATTAGACAATGATGCTAAAAAAGAGAGACGCTTTGAATAAATGCTACTTTTTTCTCCCTCTTCAAAGTTTCCCCTCAAAGTTTTATGTCTCAATTATTTTATGGTGAAGTTAGGTAAAGAGCTAGTTATAACACAAAATAATTTTACATGAAAAGGCTACAAACATATTTCACTGCTTCTAATATAACATGTTTTGTGTGACCAGAAATCCAGTAAAAAACAAATTGAAATGGAAGACAACCTTCATCCAAGAGAGTAATTCTTTGCAGAAGGAAGTGAATGCAGCAGGAATCCAGGGCCCAGGAAAGGGTGAGCACAGCAGGGCAAACACAAGCCTTCTCTTAGTTCTTTCCTTTTCTACCACACCTGCTCTTGTTTCTCTCTTTCCTCTTCCTTAATTTCACACCATCAGCTGCTCAGAGCCAATATATCCATTTACCTCAATGGCAAACTTAATGCTTTTCCTTGGAACTAAGGGGGTGGGGAATGCTAAGGAATAAAGAAACTGTTTGGCTTCATAAGAAAAATCTTAACGTGGAGAGATCGGTGAAAGAGAAAAAAGAAAAGAAAGGGAGGCTTTCATTTGTCCCCAGATGTTACCTTACCATAATTGGTGACATCTCTGAATTAGGATCTAAATGTAATGAAAATCCTCTGACTCATCTGTTATCCTCTAAGCAATTCTTTTCGCTCCAGTGAAAGCAACAGCTCCGTCACAGAATGTTCAATTAATGTTACCCATAGATTGATGTCCTGACATTACACTCTCAGTAGTCCAACTAGTTCGGGCATTACTGTTTAAAAGACAGGATAGCACACACAAAATCAACCATAAATCCACGTTATAGATCATGAGGAGAGACAGGGCTCAGGAAATATATCATAGCTTTGTAGGTTTTAACAACTTAAGAAACTTTGACAGTGTGAAAACTGTCTCTAGAGCTCAAATAATTGTCTAGTCTAGGTGGAATAAGAATTAAAAACTTGGTTTGAGTAGAATGGTGGGGAGAAAACTCAACTTAGAATCATAATATCTGGTTCCAATTTTACTCTGCCATTTATTACCTGTGACTTTGAACATACTGCCTCTCTTACCCTGAATTTCCATATCTAAAAATTGGGAAAATTCAAGTACATACATGATGGTATTTTGTGATGATTAACAATATGAAACACGTGAAAGCTAATGGCATAGTACCTGGAATGCAGTAGATACTCAATAAATATTTTACCGAAACAATTTCCTCCACTGTAGCTGTGTGCTATCAACTCAGAACTTAAAATCCTTTTTGAGGGGGGAAAAGAAACCTTTTCTTTCTGATATGGCCATTGCCTGACATCTGCATTGTTTGAAATATTGGGTCTCTCTTAACTCCTACTGTCATATGTGAAATGATATGAGGTTCATTCATATAATTTAGTGAGGACCTACTTTTTTGCTTAACAGGCTTGCATTCTAGCAGTAAGAGAAAAATGAAAATTTTTTCAATCTTGGGTGTATGTGTAATTGCCACAACAAAGCAGGCTGGTGGTACAGTGGCAGCAGCAGGGGAGAAAAAGGGGTGTAAGGGTCTGAGGGAGCCAGGGAGGCTCTGGTGAGGAACAGAACTTGGACTCAGGCTTAGGAGTCAGAGAAGGACTCTGCCAGGCACTTGTGAGAAGGAATTGGGGGTTTTCCAGACAGAACCTAAAGAAATAGCCAAACTCTAAAATATTTTAAAATATTTAAAATGCTGTTATTTATTTATTTATTTTTAAAAGATTCTATTTATTTGACAGAGAGAGACACAGCAAGAGATGGGACACAAGCAGGGGGAGTGGGAGAGAAGCAGGCTTCCCGCGGAGCAGGGAGCCCAATGCGGGGCTCAATCCCAGGACCCTGGTATCATGACCTGACCCCAATGCAGACGCTTAACGACTGAGCCACCCAGGTGCCTCTAAAATGCTCCTTTTAAATATGCCTAAATTCTAAGTTCATATGGTTTATATGTTCATATTAAGTTATTGATAACTGTACACATTTTTCCCTAGTGACTCTAACTTAAATAATTTAAAAAGCAATAGAGGGGCACCTGGGTGGCTCAGTAAAGCATCTGCCTTCGGCTCAGGGCATGATCCCAGGGTCTTGGGCCCCACGTGGGGCTCCCTGCTCAGCAGGGAGCCTGCTTCTCCCTCTCCCTCTGCAGCTCCCCCTGCTGTGCTCGTGTGCACATGTTCTGTCAAATAAATAAATAATCTTTAATAAAAAAAAGCAATAGAGATATTTGTCTTCTTAGTTACAAGAACTTCTATAGGAATTAGCAATGATGGGAATAAATTGATAAAACCAATCAAACAGGGGCACCTAGCTGGCTCAGTCAGTAGAGCACGAGACTTAATCTCAGGGTTGTGAGTTCACGCCCCATGTTGGGTGTAGCAATTACTTAAAAAAATCTTTAAAAAAACCCCAACGACAAAAAAACCCAAACAACTACATCAAACATTCTACTTTTACATACTTATTTAAACTGGGAGACAACACTTGTGTTAACTGGGAGACCCTTGATTTTGGTGTGTGGAAATGCCTGTAGTGGTCCTTGGTTTTCTTTCAAATCATCATTCCATCTAGGGTCACATCATGATTGTCATAACCACCACAGCAGCCAATACCTGTGTGGTGTTTATGTGCTAAATACTGTTGCAAGTACGTGATAGATAGAAACCCATTTATTCTCAAAAATGACCCCCCAAAAAAATCCCACGGCCTTTTCAATTTTGCTAAAAATTTCTTACTTAATGAGCAATTTTCCAGAGTGGCTGCACCAGCTTGCATTCCCACCAACAGTGTAGGAGGGTTCCCCTTTCTCCGCATCCCCGCCAACATCTGTTTCCTGACTTGTTAATTTTAGCCATTCTGACTGGTGTGAGGTGGTATCTCATTGAGGTTTTGATTTGGATTTCCCTGATCCTGAGCGATGTTGAGCACTTTTTCATGTGTCTGTTGGCCATTTGGATGTCTTCTTTGGAAAAATGTCTGTTCATGTCTTCTGCCCATTTCTTGATTGGATCATTTGTTCTTTGGGTGTTGAGTTTAAGAAGTTCTTTATAGATTTTGGATACTAGCCCTTTATCCGATATGTCATTTGCAAATATCTTCTCCCATTCTGTCGGTTGTCTTTTGGTTTTGTTGACTGTTTCTTTTGCTGTGCAAAAGGAAGTCCCAATAGTTCATTTTTGCCCTTGCTTCCCTTGCCTTTGGCGATGTTTCTAGGAAGAAGTTGCTGTGGCTGAGGTCGAAGAGGTTGCAAACAATGAATCATGGAACACTACATCAAAAACTAATGATGTAATGTATGGTGATTAACAATAACATAATAATTAAAAAAGTAAAAAAAAAATTTACAAAAATAAAAAAGAGCAATTTTACATTGGCTAGAGCATTCCCAGCACAGATTTACAAACCATTTCTTATTTCTCTGGGAGGCAAATGACAGGCTCGGTCCCTATACCTAAATCATGGTGAAATAAATAAACATCACTTTTCATAGGCTTTTGCATTCTCACTTCATCTCATACTCACCACTTAGCTCTTAGCTTTTTCTCCAGACTCTTTTCACAAATAAACCAAATTTCTACTCTTCACAAGAATTATAATATAGTGATGACTTGATTGGAATAATCAAGTTGCCCTGAGAAGCTGCGGCAGAGTAGTTGGTTGGGCTTACTCCCTGACTAAAGTGATTTGCTCCCATGCTATACAAGCACTTTAAATCCATGCTTCAGTAAAATGACAAACGAGTACCTGTCAGGACTTTCGGACCGTGCACAAAGAGTGAAATCAAGGATACTAAATCCAAAAGTCTATTATCGTATATGATCATCGAGGTCAGAAGACAGCATGATGTGTAGTCTATATAATGAGAATACAGTTGTAGTATTTAGGAATAAAGTTTAAAAGCCACCACTATCAAATTTCTTTATGTTTTCTTGATGCTTCAAATGTGTACTTTTTCCATAGAATTCCCATATTTCCTTACATCTGCAAATAACCTACTATAAGAAAAATTTAACACTACAACTCCTGCCTCGACCATCCTTAAAATGAGATGATTAGGAAATTAGAAGCTAAATTATATGTCTGAGTACTAACATGCCCACTAATAGCATAAACTGTACATGCAGAAAGTAGTAAATAACTCCTAATTATCACAGAAAAGCTAACCTCAGTTTCAAGGCATCAACAGAAACAAGTTTAATATTTTCTGGAATCTTGATAAATTTTAGTCAAATGCTGACTCTCATTTCATGATTCCATCATTTAATACATGTAACATTTTTAGAATGGTGTCTCTGTGTGTGTGTGGTAGCCAACTTTCCCAATTTTAATAATAGTTATTTGGCTTAAAGGACTCAATTTTCATAATAGACCAACCACTTAGGACATTCAGTAAAACAACAGCTCTTGGAGTTAGAAGGGTCACCACAAAGAATCCACAGAGCTGGGCTGTGTTTAGCTTGTCATTCCTACTGTCAGAATGACAAAACTGATTTGATCATAAATAGTCTCAAGAAGGCCAGTGTGCTTTGGGGACACGCCAGCTTGGTCCAACCACTGAGGACTTGCAACTTTGAGAGCACAGTATCAGACTTCTTGAGGGAGGGTAGCGGTGGAATGTGGAGCTCAGAGTCTATTTAAACAAAAGTTAAATTGCTTTTTAATTAAAAATATATATACTCCAGGAACCCTAATAATTTGGGTAGTATTTGAAAGTAGCAGCTTCAAAAAATATGATTTCTAAAGATTTCTTGCCATTCAGATCTGCTGTTCTGCGGGTGTGAAATAAAACACCAGGCTTTAGCCCACCGAAATCTGAGAGGCAAAGAGCTCTTTTTAACTATTCATATGTCTGTGTTGGCTTTACAGATAAAGATCAACTTAATGGCATTTTAGAAAATTAGTTGTGTCTAATCCCCAGTGTCCTAGTTGACATTTCCTTTATTAATAGAACAGGATACACAAGGCTGTGGGCAACCTCTTCCTGGGTCTGCTGTGACTGTTGGAGCTGCCTGCAAAGTACAGCTTCTCTGTCAAGTACACTGGGCCACTCCAAGGGAAAGAATACTTCATCAGGCTCCTTTTGGCTTTCTCTACTTTAACCATTGATGTTTCTTGAGCATTTGCAGATTTTTCAAAAGGCTTTTAATATATAAGTAACAAAACTGGACAGCAAACATGGATCTTGGGTGTTATATGAAACAAATGAATCGTTGAACACTACATCAAAAACTAACGATGTACTATATGTTGGCTAACTCAACATAACAAAAAAATAAATAAACATTGATCTTTAAAATACCTTCCAAAAACTACCTTTAATATTTTGCTCATGTATAACTTTTACAAGCAAAAAAAGCATAACTGGTAATTTTTTTAAAACTTTTTTATTGTTATGTATGTATGTATATTACTTTTTACTGTTATGTATGTATGTATATTATGTATGTATGTTAATCACCATACATTACATCATTAGTTTTTGGTGTAGTGTTCCATGATTTATTGTTTGTGCATAACACCCAGTGCTCCATGCAGAACGCGCCCTCTTTAATACCCATCACCGGGCTAACCCATTCCCCCACCCGTAACTGGTAATTTTTATAAATTATTTAAACCTCACCCCACCAACCACTCTCCAAATCTCATAAGTCATCCAATAGCAAACAAACAGATAAATAGTAATTAGTTCTCCATTTCTTTCCTTTATTTTTTCCCATTTTCTACCTTCTTTCCTTCCTTCATTTTTTTACTTTCTCATTTTCTTTCTTTTAAATATCTGAATGTTATTTGCTTTTCCATTTCTAGAACCATTTCATATGGTTTTCACATAACCCCCCCGAAAAAAATGGAATGGCTAATAAACATATGAGAACATGTTCAACATCATGGATCAGGAGAAGGTAAAATAAAGTAACACCAAGATAATTTCCGCTTTCAAACTGAAAAATGTAATGTAAGTTGATAGAATCCAATGTTAGGGAAATTGACACTCTATATATGGTTAATGGTGCAGTTATTTTCAAGGGTGGCAATTTCTATCTGAAATCAAAATGTGCATACCTTTTGATCCAGCAATTCCACTTTTTAAAATATATCCTACAGAAATACTTGTAAAACTATGTAATGATATACATAATGATGATCATATATAGAATTTGTTGATTAAATTATGGTATAGTTTTACTATCATGCAATTTTAAAAAATAATGAAATAAACCTATATTACAGATATGGAAAAATTCCCACAATTTGTTTTTAATGAATAAGAACAAATAGCAGAATAATATTTATAGTATGCTCTTTCACTAACTTACAAATACATACATGCATAGGTATATTTAAGCACAAATATCTCAAATTTATTTATTTATTTTTAGATTCATTTACTTATTTGAGAGAGAGAGAGCATGGGGGGATGGGGAGAGAGGATCTCAAGCAGACTCCCCACTGAGTGCGAAGCTGGATGCTGGGGCTCGATCCCATGACCCTGAGATTGTGACCTGAGCCAAAATTAAGAATTGGACGCTTAACTGACTGAGCCACCCAGGTGCCCAATACCTCAAATTTAATGTCTCCAAAATTGAACTACTGATATTTTCCCCAACACTGTCCCCTATCTTACTAAACAACACCTCTATCACTTGCTCAATTCAAGAAATCAGTATTGAATTCCTTACCTCCAATTCATCCAATCCTAAACACATTTCAAATCTGTGTACTTCTCACTGTCACCACTACCATTACCCCATCTAAGTCTCCATCAGTTTCACTTGATTTTGACAATAGCCTCCTATGAATTTGTTGTCTTCTACTCTTTATAGTAGTATAGTATAATAGTATAAATCTATTTTTATACTCCTTTTTAAAACACAACTGGGATCATGTCACTCCATGCCTAAAACCCTCATGGTATTACTTTGCACTTAAAAAATCTACTCTCCTTTCTTCAGCCTACACAACCTGCATTGTCTCAACACTGACTACTTCTCCAGTCAATGGCATTATTATTATAATAGCAATAGTAATATTATTGTCAAATATTTCCTCACTTGGGTTTCAAAAGAACTGTTTAAGAAATACAACTATTAATAACTACTCTGAAGATGGTCACGGGTTTATCCCAGGATCAACCATTTGAAAGTTATCTCTTGCCCAGACCTGTGCAATATCTTCCTTACTGGTTTCCTTCAGATTCTTGCTCCCCTCCAATCTATTCTCCACACAGCATCATGAGAGGTAATATATTCAAGACATTCCATTGCTTAAAAGCCTTCAGTGGTACAGACTGACCTGATCTGGCCAACCTTATCTTACTTCATATTTACTAGTATTTTTAGCTCTCCAACCTTATCTCATGCCACTGTCCCTTGATTAATGTATTTGAGCTAAGTGGCCCCTTCTCAGTCACTCAAATACACCAATCTCTTCTTCATCAATCTCTTCATCTTGGAGCTTTATATGTGCCTCTCTGCCTGAAACATTTTTTCTTCCACGTTTTATATGGCTGGCTCCTTCTTATATTTTCAGTCTCAGCTTAAATGTCACTTTTTCAGAGAGTCCTTCCTTGACCAGTAAGTAGCATACTCCTAACTTTCTTTCTCATTGTGCCTTACTTGTTTCCTTTATATCACTTGACACAGTTGAAATTGGTTTTTTACTTGTTGGTCATCTGTCTTCCTAATACTCTGGAAATTCTGTGCAACACAGCCATAATAAAGGCATTGGTAGTGGGAGCTATGAGTCATGCCCGAAAAGTCAGAAAGACCTCTTAGAATATAGCATTAAGTCCTGAACTTAAGGGAATGAGCAAGGAAAGGAAATGAGGAAGGCCATTCCGGGTTAAGGGGACAATTGGTGAAGCTGGACAAAAGCATGTAAAAGGATGTCAAATTCCAGAAGACTGTATATTTGGGGCCTGAGGAGGGAAACGAGAAAGGGTCATTGAGCCAAACAGGGACATGAGGTTGGAAAGATAGATACAACCAGGTGGTGAAGGACTAAGGAGACTTTTCTTGTCCTAGAAACACTGGAGAGCCACAGAAAATTTAAATGAAGAAATACTGGATTTATAAGTCAGATGGAGTAAGAGGAGAAAATGCTAGAGACTACCTTCTAATAAACAAATCTGTAGCCCTAACTCTCCTCATTAGTAAAGATATACAATATACAATATACAATACCATCTAAAACATGAGATGAAATAAGTATAGTTTTTAATTAAAGATGAATATATAGGCAAAAAATACATGCAAATATGTATACATTCTATTACATTTTAAGAAGTTTTTAACTTTTTAAAAATAATGTAGTTTTGGGAATTTTCCAAAGGAACTAACACCAAAATTGTGACTTTTATCTAGCAATGTAGCTAGTTTATGGAGCAGGAGCAGAGTTATTTGCCTTAAATAATAATAGAAAAAATTTTTTGATGCTTATAATCCATGTGTCACTTTGGTAAACTTTATATAGTAAGGTCCCTGGACTTAGAGAAAAACAAAAATATTTCAAGATACTTGTATATAAAGAAAAGCCCTTAAATTGAAAGATTTTTAAAAGACTTGGAAAATACATGAAACTCAGTATTTTCCATTCAGAAATTCATCTAATAATCTGGAAAAAAACTAGTAAATATGAAAAAAGTCACTTTAAAAAAAAATCAGAGTTTAGATATGACCTGATTTGACCCCAAATTCCACTGGACATTCTGTTACTAAGTAATTAGAACTCTACAGTGTACTTGTTCAATTTGTTTGTACTATGTAAAACTGATTTTTTCTTTAATACTAAAATTTGGTCCATCTGTTGGGAAAAGAGAAAATGTTCTAAATATATACAAAGAGTGGAAATGCTTCATTCCACTGGCTGTATACTGTGGTATATGCATTTTCATCAGTATGTTTGTCTTGCAGACAAAATGAATATCAGATGGTGGTTTTGAAAAAGGGCAGACCTAACATGAGGTGATTAGTTTCAAAAACAGATTTTTATTCTTGATAAATTATTACCAAATACAATCATCTGTTGATTGAGGATATAAAACAGATTGGTCATACTATAACCCACAGGTTAAATGAAAAACGGAAATAATAAGTTTATTTAACATGGTCTTGCATTAGGTTCCCAGCAGTACAAATCTAAGGCAAATAATTAGATTTCCAATTTAAAGATATACATTTGTTAAGCCAGACATTTCCTGAGGTCATCTATTTCTCTGTTGGCTAGTCTCATTGCACTAGCAATGTATTTAGGACATTTTCACTTAGAACTTTCTATTACTACCTATACCTTGTACATTACTCTGATCAAGCCAGTATTGTAGTTTGCTTCAGGGATAATGCAGAGGGCAAAGGACGGATCGTGATGATTCCTGGCTGCAAATTAGATTCAAATACACTGTCACATAGACTTAAAGAAACTAATGCCTTAAAAATAAGTCCCTGGGGGAAAAAAATAAAGGATTTACTTGGGGACAACTAGTAAACCAAACAAATCTTATACAAACTATCTGATACTAAGTAAATAAATGGTACAAATATATAGTACACTCAATTTCTTAAACATCCACTCTCCTTTTTTTCCACTTAATTTTGTGGTGAAGAATAAAAAGTTAAAAGACAACTGCTCTGATCAACAGTATATCCTATTTTTACTGAGCATACTGCACCCCCCTTCCTCCTCCTCTATTTCTTCAGTAATTTACAGCTCTGCTATGTAATGTCTCTCCAGGGAGCAAAGAATCCCATTACAGATGATTCCTATGTGCAGACTTCAACTCTGTAAATCAACAGGCTGAGCTAACAGATTTTAAATCCCTGCTTGAGTAAGGCTGGGACAACCTGTAAATTGGTGGGGTTGGAAGTGGGAGGAGGAAGGAAAGTTTGATACCAAAGTAAATTCCAGGAAAAGAGCTTATAACAGAATTTGTGTTTTTGTTAACTTTCTCCAGTAACTACTGTGCCTTAATACAGAAGAGGAGAGGTCCAGAGATAGTAAGAATTGAAAATGTACCTCCAAAGGAGATTTTTCTCCCCAGAAGAATATTCTCAAGGGATTCTAACAAGCCCAGCAGAGAGTATCAGAAGCATAAAGTAATAAGCTGGGCTAATGCCTTCTTGGCGATAAGATTTTTAAATGGAATAGAGCACCTTAAAAAAGATAGAGTAAAGGTGTATAACAAAGGTGGGGGTGGTATTTTTAAAATAAACCTCTGAGAATTAGATGGCTCATAGGGAATTTACTTACAGAGTTTCATATACATTTATTATTAAAAAAAAGTCCTCTAGAAATCCATGGATGATGTGAAAGGATTTTGAGAGAGTGTCATTATTTTTTGTACAGTACAGGTCTCACTTAAAATAATCATTAGCAATGATAACAAGAAGGATGTAAAGCATATTAATTATATTAAAACTTATATTTTAATAAGAGTATTACACATATTACACCAACACTGATCACATTAGGAAATTGACTCTTGCTTATTTCCATTATTAAAAATCCAACTTATAAATAAACATTATGTTAAAGTTAAACCAAATGTTTATTGAAATAGAATAGTAAGAAGAATAGGGATAGGGAAGGCAATTCAATATTCCAGACCAGATTGTTTCTGAGAGTCAATTTCATATAGGATACCATCGCTTGAGTTTAACAGACTATACTTTTATTGTTATTATCAATACATAAGGTAGATCTCTGCCTTCCTCTCTCTCTTTCTCTCTCGGCTTCTCATTAATCTCTTCCCAATTGTATCCCAGTTGTCCTAAACCAACACCATCTTTTCCACTTTTCTCCTCAAATTGTTTTTACTTTTTAACTTTTCTACTTGGTTGCCTCTGTAACTAGTACTCCAACTCTGCTCTACACCTTATTCCACTTATGTTCAGTTGTGACTTAATCTTATCCATCTTTCGTTTTTTCTCTTATTTCTCACTTTTTTTCCTACTACATCATCCTAGTACCAGGATTTATCTCCTCTACCCTAGGCTATTACTATTTCATTCCATCTAAACTTTTTGTTTTGAGTTTTCTCCCAGATCTTTGGCCTATGCAGAGTTCCAATTAATCCTCCTAAAACATTAATCATGAATTAATAAAATCTGGAATGATATCTGCCTTTACTTAGTTCTGTGGTCTCAGGGAATGACCTCTGATTATGACCACATATTCTGAAAACAAATGTAATCTGTAAAGGAATGAGAAAATGAATGGATTGGGACAAGTCACATCTAGACAAACTACTCTCAGCAAATGCTTTTGGTTGGTCAATATTTTCCTCTAAGCAATAGCATATAATTATTAAACTGGAAAACGTTTTAGAAGATAACCTAATCGAACACTTAATACAGGTATGATTATCAATTTAATGTAATTCCCTATAAGCTCCTTTTTGTTCTCCAGTATCACTTCTCCAGGCTACCACCCTAACTCTCAAACATTGCTTCCGATTACTGCAACTACCAACAGGCTGAACACACCTCCAGGACAGTTTTGCTCCTCTGGTGAAAACCTGAGTGACATGCTCTAACAATTTTTTGGAAGGGATCTCACTGTCAATCTTTATTCCAAAAGTGTTCCAAACACTTTTCCTTAGCACGGATTATTATGTAGGGACTTTTCTGTGCTGCCAGGAAACTTCAGACTGAACTTTTGAATGGAAGAAAAAGCCTTAGGGCACAATTGGGCACCCATGTTTAAGAACAGTGTGTTTGTTTTAAATTGGTGCTCCATCTCTAAAGTTCAGGAGGGACCTTAAAAAAAAATCAATGTTTAAAAAGATCCAATTTCCCTGCACCTTTGGTCAAGAGTTCATAGTTACTTCCTCTGTTAGAAGAAGCACTAACTTACCTTAGCAACAGCAAAGAAATTTAAAAACAACGGGTTCTCTTTTCTCCATCTATTGACTCATCAGTAAGTTACCTTTCCTTTAAAACTATCTTTGCCTTTGTATGCAAGATCTTTAATTCTCTACTTACTTGGCATTTACAATCACAAATGTAAATACTGAATCCTAAAACTCCAGAACACCCTTCCAAATACTCTTTACTTTCTGCTTACACTTACTTCAAACAGTACTTCCTTGACTTCCGATTAACAATTCTCTCATGTGTACTCTCACAAAACACTGTCTTCCTGCCTCCCTGTCCACCCCCATCACTGATATAACACTTAACAACATTGTATTAAAGTAGTGGTATGAGTTTGCTTTCTCCCTGCCTACACAGACTGTGAGCTCCTGAGAAATAGGGACCACGTTTTACTCACTTTTGAGTTTCAAAACATAGCACAGTAATTAACATATACTAGGTGTTCCTTAAATTTATTTGCTGAATTGAATTAGACTGACAAATTGCGATTGAGGCCATGTTAATTACTGGCTAAGGCCAGGCCTTCACAAACGGAGGACCAGTGAAATGAAGTAATTATTCAGATCACTGAGGACAAAAAATGTGCTAATTTGGGCAAAGTGAGTAAGCAAGATTTTGCCTAACCAGACTAATCCATCATTTCATTCTGATGCTTGGCTTTGCTAATGGAAATCTGATCTCAGTAGAGCAGTCCTATTCTCTCCTGTGCTTTGTGTTATGACTTGAGTCATCTGTTTTATATTGATGTTGAACATACCCTACACCCTTGTGCATAGGACAAAAATTGCATCCTAATCCCTGTCACCTATCATGGGCATGCCATTGGTTCCAAGCAGGGTTAGTTGAGGGCAGTGTATAGATGGTGTTATGAAACTCATGACTGGACCCACATTTTAAGACCATACCTCACTAATATAGTGAGTCACTGGTATCTTCTTTATATACCAAAGTCAGCAAGTTGCACAACAAATTCAACTTTTAGCACCATGGTTTCTCCACATGAAGTCTGCATAATCCTCTAGACAAAAAGTAAGGTGGCTCTCATGTGAAACCATAAGGTTCCTAGAAGACTAAGGCAGTAATTTCTTTGACATTATTGGCCTTAGCAACATTTTTGTAGATATATCTCCTCAGGCAAAGGAAACAAAAGCAAAATTAAACTATTGGGACTACATTGAAATGAAAGGCTTTTGCACAGCAAAGGAAACCATTCAACAAAATAAAAAGATAACCTACTAAATGGAAGAAGATTTTCACAGATGATATATCTGATAAGGGGTTATTATACAAAATATATAAAGAAATTAGACAACTTAACACCAAAAAACCCCAAATAACCCCATTAAAAATGGACAGAGGACCTGAAGAGACATTTTTCCAAAGACATACAGGTCGCAAATACAGATGAACAATTGCTCACCATCACTAATTATCAGAGAAATGCAAATCAAAACTAAAATGAAAAATCACCTTACACCTGTCAGAATGATTAGAATCAAGAAGACAGGAAATAACAGGTGTTGGAGAGGGTGTGGAGAAAGGGAACCCTTGTATACTATCAGTAGGAATGTAAATTGGTGCTGCCACTATGGGAAACATTAATGGAGGTTCCTCAAAAAATTAAAAATAGAACTACATGTGATCCAAAGAAAATGAAAAACTAACTTGAAAAGATAGATGCACACTTCTTAACTGCAGCATTATTTGCAATAGCCAAGACATAAAAGCAACCCAAGTGTCCATTGGTAGATGAATGGATAAAGGAGATGTGGTATATGCACATGCATGCATGCAGGGAGCACACACACACAATATGCAATAAAAAGGATGAGATCTTGCCATTTGAGACAACAGGAATGGACCTAGAGGGTACTATGCTAAGTGAAATAAGTCAGACAAAGACAAATAGCATGATTTCACTTACATGTGGAATTTACCAAACAAAACAAATGAATAAACAGAAAGCAGAATCAGACCTATAAATACAGAGAACAAACTGATGGTTGCCAGAGGGGTTGGGGAGATGAGCAGAATGGGTGAAGGGCTAGAGGATATACAGGCTTCTAGTTATGGAATGAATAAGTCACAGGCAAGAAAGGCACAGTGCAGGGAATATAGTCAATGATATTGTAATAGCATTTTGTGGTGAGCATAGCGGAAGGGGTAAACTTGTCAAATCACTATGTTGAATACCTGAAATTTTTGCAACATGGCGTGTCAACTATACTTTAATTAAAAAGTATGATCTATGATTTTAAATATGTACACATAGTATATACATATATACAGTACATAAATATATATATACTAAGGTGAGTCAATACATTTACCCTTTGGGATGAAGATAAATCTTAACTGGATTTTAAGGATTATTAGAGGAAGAAAAGAATGTTGCCTTTTTTTTTTTAAGAGAGAGTGGGTGAGAGAGGAGTGTGAGTGTAGGGGATAGTTGGGGTGTACAGTCAGAGGGAGAGGGAGAGAGAGAATCTTAAGAAGGCTCCACACCCAGCACAGAGCCTGACGCAGGCTCAATCTCGCAACCCTGAGATCATGACCTGAGCTGAAATCAAGAGTACACTCTATTGACTGAGCCACCCACGCCCCCAAGATTGTTGCTTTTTAAACCAACAGCATTGTTATTTATAATATATATATCTGTTGGCATCTTTTCTTTTCTAGCTCATCTGTACTTGATCTAAACAGGAAAAGCAAAGTTATCTAAAAAGCTAAGCAAGAGATTAGAAATTTAAATACTTGACTTAATCTTTTGTCATTCTGTGACTGTAATTAATTTCCTTATGTAGTTTCAGAAATGGGGATAAAAGTTCTTATTGTGTTTCGTGAGGAAGCATAAATTTCAGAAAATACTTTGCCTTTGTAAATTTAAATCTTTCAACTAACAAAGCAGTTATTCACTTTGCAAATAACTGAAAAAACTGCATTGACTACATAACTATATTTGAAATCAATGCTGTAAAATTTGTAAGATATTTTTTACACCATAAAGGCTTAAAAGTGGAATGAGTTTTTTTTAATTAATGGCAGATAAAATATTTAATGAAAACTATAATGAACTATAATATTTTAGACAGTAGAGAGAAGTAGAAAGAAACTGGATATCAGAAAAATCCTAGTTTGGGGGCGCCTGGGTGGCTCAGTCGTTAAGCGGCTGCCTTCGGCTCAGGTCATGATCCCGGGGTCCTGGGATCGAGCCCCACATCAGGTTCCCTGCTCAGCGGAGAGCCTGCCTCTCCCTCTCCCACTCCCCCTGCTTGTGTTCCCTCTCTCGCTGTGTCTCTCTCTGTCAAATAAATAAATAAAATCTAAAAAAAAAAAAAAAATCCTAGTTTGAATCTCAGCTTCATCGTCATGAATTCTGTGACATTGGGCAAGTCACTGAACCCTTCTGAACCACACTTTGCTCATTTCTAAAACAGAATAAGAGTTCCACCCTTGTCTAAGTCTTGAGGTTCTTTTGAGAAGAACATGAGATAACATAAATTAGAGTAAGTATGAAACTATGGAAAGCTACACAATATAAAGACATTATTATTATTTGGCATATGGCTGTTGATGGCAATGGATGGCAGTAATGGCCTGATGTTTGCCATCAGATGCATTGTTAATCTCTGCTGTTAGTTAACACAATTACTACAACAGCAAATTATTTTTTGTTCAGATTCAGCCATCTGCAAGGCTGAAATATTGGTTTCAACACCAAGAGGAAAACAACATATATTAGTTTAAATAGAGAATAATAAACATATACACAGCTCTGCCAGGAAAAGACTAGTTCATAATCCTTCAAATTAAGGAGTCCTTGTCTCATGTGGCTTCCTTACTCCTGTAGGACAGACTTGTTTGCAAACGTCAATCATATTTTATTAAATTGACTGTGAAAGGGTGAACTTCAGACCAAGATTTTCAGCCCTAGGCTTCCTTGATATGCTTGTTGCAGATGCAATTTTAGCAACTCCAGTCCAAGCTTCTTAAGAAAAAAAAAAAGAAGAAAGAAAGAGGAAGAGGAAGAGGGAAAGGAAAGGAAAGGAAAAGAAAAGAGGAAAAAGAAGAAAAGAGGTGAGATAGAGACTAATACATAAATTGAAACTGTTGTGGACAAAACCATGTGGTAAATACCAAAATGTGCAGCAAAGGAAAAAATTCCCTAGAGCGGGCACTCAGTCATTTATACTTCACCATGGGGGTCAAGAGCTAACCCAGACATAATCCACTATGTCTAAGGCAACAAGAAAACACCCAAAGAATACCAGCCATCTTCCTAAAGACTAGACTTCCCAAGTAAAGAAGCAATCTTCAACTAGCTTTCCCTCTTTGCAGATTGCTAACATCCAAAGTGCAATCTATGGCTCCTTGTAAAGATTCTATTGTACCACAGGAAATAATCTTTGTTTTTCTGTGTATCATTAGTTCTCAATTATTTTCAATAAGATGCTTCCCCAAAACGATTATGAGTTGGCTAGAAAACGTGGGCATCATTGTAGTTCCCTGGGTTTTGTCAAAAATGATTACCCTTTAATAAAGGTGTTTATGAAGAGCCTTGGACAAACTGGTAATCTCCTAAGTGTCTTCCGTAGCTAGGAAAACCTCCAAATTATTTTGTTATTTAAAAAAAAATAGGCACCAAAGGAGCTCCTTGCTCCCACCAACTTTAAATTCCACATATTTTTGCACTTGGACAAACAATTAAATTAGATAATATCTGTATAGGATATGCCCCAACCCAAACTAGCATCCAGAGAAAAACTATTGTGTGGGATATTATGGTGTCATGTGAAAAAAAGAAGGTTTCATATCCAAATAAGTTTGAGAAACAATGAAATAAACTACATTTAAATGATATCTTTTCTGCTGGATTTCTCAGCTACAAAATGCTATCATGTATCATGATGCTCTAAGAAAGTATTTACAAAATTTATTTGACCAGGAAAGTCTTTTTCAGGGAACTCTATAAATATTGGGAAGAGATGTGGTTTAGAAATGTAGATCTGTAACATGGCAGAAATATGTCAGAGTTCACCATGACCACGTAAGAGTTGTGTTTGTGTGCTTGAATCTACTTATGCCACTTGATGTAGCCACAGAGAACCTATTGTCTTGCCAGGTTCTATTTAAGGAGTAGATACAGATTGCTTTGAGGGAAGAAAAGAACAGACTTAATTAGCACCAACAATTCCAAGGATTTTTTTCCCCCAAGGGACAGCAATCTTAAGAAATAGTTGAAGCTATCTTTTCCATGACCTGACAAAGGTCCCAATGTTGTTTCACCATGTTTTCATTGGGGAGAGTGGGGACAACACATTTATGGAATTACAAAAACCATGATACAAACCACAAAAATACTGGTGCATCCTCATTTCTAGAAATTCTAGAAAAACTGGTTTCCCAATTTAAAAGAGGGCATACTATAGCAGGCAAGAGATAAATTTTAGGGGTAATGACTTAATACCTAATACATCTGTATCTAACTACCAGTAACTCGCATCCGAATTCAAATTTCCTATCTCTCCATCTCTGACATTCCTTTCTCTAGTTGCCAAGATGGCTGAGCTATGACACAGTCGGTAACAACGGTTAGATGACTTTCTGCTACTAGAGGAACTCAAATCAGGTATTCAATCCAGAAGGCTTTTCTTGTAATCAAAATAATGATGACCGGTTTTGTCTTGTTGTTTTTTTTTTTTTTTTACAGGGCAGTGGGAAGGAGCTAGATTTTATCTCTTTTCATGAAGCTTCTCTTTCCCTGAGCTCAAGTGGAGCCTCCCACAACACTACGGTAGCTCCGGAGCGTGTTCAGCGGCTGTGGCAGCTCAACCATGCAATTTTACAGCAGGCAGCAAACAAGGCAGAGAATTCAGGGTTAAAAACTCAAGTGAAGTTTTGTCTTCTACAGTAATGAAAGCTGACTAAAAGAGTAAATCAAATGGATCTCCTAACAAAATGAAAACAGCTGTTTGGCCTGGCTTGGTCTCTGATTTAGGTTAAGTAATTATTGCTCTAGTGTGGTTCAAGGTTGTTCTGTATTAGTGAAATAGGATATCACATGAAAATCATCCAACTTTTTAATTTACTGTAGCATCAGAAATTCCACTGTATAAAAAAATTCCAGAAACGTAATCTTCTAAAAACTTTACCTATAAACCTTTTCAAATACCAATTGATTAAATCTTACAAGGCATAATTACACAATACATAATTACATTATAGTAATAACCTTTAGAATCTATGCTGAGGAAATATTTTAATATTTTACATTTAAAACACTAAGTTTTTCAAGTTTTACTGGAGTGATAGATTATATCCCAAATCCTAAATAACTGTAAGACCATTTTTTTGTATATAGAGATTTTCTTGTGAAGAGTAGCCAATAAATAGCTACTTCTTGAGCCCCCAAACAAGTCTATTTTAATAGTGCAAGTCTTTTTATTTCTTTAATTCAACGTTGGCAAACTATGGTGGTTGAGAAGGAAAAAATTATAATGAAGAATCATAGTAAAGCCATTCTTGAGGAAGACGTTTCTATGTTTAACACTATTCAGAGTAAATTAAATTACTCAAGACACTTCAGATTTCATTTCTTGTTTGTGGACTTTTCATTCTTCTATCACCATCATTCATGCTATTCTGTTGTTATGTGAGCCTTTATTTGTTTCAGCTTGCCTATGATAATAACAAAGGACAAATCAAGCATAGGTGGTTGGTGTTTATTGTTGTTTTTTAATGATGCCCAAATAATTATTTTTAAGTGATTAAAAAAAGTTAAAGCTATTATCTGTCACAAGATGTTAAGTTCTTGAAGAGAACAAAGACTGAAAGTCTTGGCCCCTGTTAATTTTTAAGCCTGTCTCCATTATATCACTATAAGGATACTTAAACACATGAATAAACAATAACATTAAAATATTTTCTAACACTAACAACTATTTAAAATATAGAATAACATGTCTTCAATAAATTGACATTTTTAGAGCATTTTAATTCACTTAGGTACATTCAATTTTCCCAACAAAAAAGGGAGACAGGGAAAGAGGAACAAAGAGAGAAAAGATTGCATCAGAAAATTAATATTTTAAAGAAAATTACTTAGGGTGGTGTAAAGCCCAGGGAAAAATCTCAGATGTTCTTGTTATAATTATTATTGCTGGCTGCAAGACATGACATATTTACCTTTCCAGTGGGATAGTTTTGTAGCTTTCCTAAGTCTAAATTGTATTTCTTGCGAGTCCTTGCCAATTATTCTAACTAGTGCTTGCCAGCACATCGGAATAAGAGAAACATGTGTTATTTCTCCAAAATGTTTCCGCATTATGATCTTTCTTAGGGGTCAATATTCCTTAAAAAGAAGAATATATCATGTCTGGGGTTTCCATTCAGAAATTGTGTTGTGGAACTAGATCAACAGTGTACAATTTACCTAAGGATTAGAGAGGAACTCAGTGAAAAGCAGTATTTAAAAGGAAGGTTTAATTTTTCCCTTTCAGACAGTTAATGTAAATTCTACTAACTGAGATCTTCAAAAATGATAGGGCACGAGAAGCCAGTCTACATTCTTAGCTGTCTGCAATCTGAGGAGGGTAACACAGAGGAATGGTCCTACCACTTTGCATAGTCAGTGTTTCCTTTCAAGAAACACAAAGACTACTGTTGTTACTGCATAAATCTTAGTGAATAGGTAACTGTCATTAGGTCAAATTTATAAAGAAAATGGGAAGCACAGTTAGAGCCACTTAAACAGTGCACCTTTAATTGCTGAGTCAAAGTATAAGGTCAAACCATTCAGTTTTCTGTGGACACGTTTCCACCAGTCGTGTCTGAGCAGTACTTCCAGATGTATATGCTGTATATGTGTGTGCTGAAAGGAGAAACTCCCTCTCCAAAAATCAATTTTGTTCTCAAATACTTCTTTGGAGTCCCTGATATGTCTCTAGTTCTATTACTCCTGATATTCCTTCACCTGGGATATCATTCCTTGAATAATCCTTTAGTTGTCACATCTTCATGAGTTCCATCTTGGGAACAAATGTTTTCCAGAATTCACACTGAAAAAGTCTTGCCCTGTATTTATTTTTTTCTCTCTCTTTTTTTTTTTCTGGATTAGTCTCCTAAGATATTACTATTTTCCTCTCTCTTCTTGACAAAATTCCAGGAATAAATCTAGTAGAATCTAAGAAATGAGCACCAGTGATGAATTTGTTGGTCTTAGAAGATTATGTTTCTGACCTACTGCTGAGCTTCAGAAAGGGCATACCAGGAGGGGAGGAAATGGACACCCATGGTGACTGATGTGACAGAGTGAGGACCTCATATCTTCAGAGTATGTTTTTTGATAAGTGTTCCTACAACCACAGAAACTCCTAGTTGTCAAGTTGAATATAGGTCAAGGTCCTGGATATTTTGAGTTTGGTCAACAGTCTCTAAATCCCAGCAGCAAAATTTGGCACCAGGTGGCCAAAGGTAGTCAGAATCAACTATTAATATTTCAGCCTTGGTAACTAGAGATTGGGACTTTGATCCAACTTTGTTTTGAAGAATTTATTCAACCAGGGAGTTCTCTGTTAGGAAGCATAATCCACCCCAAATGGTACTTTTCTACTTCCTTTGTTTCCTTAACCATTTACCTTTACCCTGAGGATGAGCAGGACACTGTTGATTTTTGAAAGATTGGCATTCTTTAAACTCCTCCCTCACCTTCTTCCCCATTTTCCTCAAGACTCTAACACAGAGCCATATTCCAACCATCTTCCAAAGTAGTAAGCCTTTTTTTTCACATGCTTATTAAAGGAGTGACACTTTGGGGGCACCTAGATGGCTCAGTTGGTTAAGTGTCTGCCTTCAGTTCAGGTCATGATCCCAGGGTCCTGGGATCAAGCCTCATGTCAGGTTCCCTGCTCAGCGGGGAGTCTGCTTCTCCCTCCCCCTATACCCCTCCCCTTGCTTATGCTCTCTCTCTCAAATAAAATAAAATCTTAAAAAAAAAAAGGAATGACATTCTGTATAGAGACAAGGTGAGATCAGATAGATGGAATACACAGACCACCCTGAAGAACATTTGCACTTAAAATGAACAGTGTTCTGTACAAAGTTCTATACCGTTGCAGCCAACCATTTCAAAGCATATTTACCACACAGTTTTCCTTTTCCTCTTAAATTTTCCAAGGAAGAAATTTCTTTTTAAAAAGTCCTTGGTTAAAAGTAACCAAGTAACTCCTTAGTTCAAATTATTTCATTATATGTATTTTTTCATTTTAAGTTTTATAAAAATTTAGAATACAAAATAAGTATAGAATATAAAATACTGTATATCATATCAATTTCTATAAAACCTTAATAGAAGACTTACAAAGACATTTTGGCAACTATTCTATACTAACTTACACATTACTTTGTATCATAGGTACTTCTTCACTTGATGTTATATGCAATGATATCTCAACTTTCATAACCTGTGAATAATGGCAACCATATCAAAAGCTAGGACCTTTACTAGAGTTAATTCAGCCATGAATTAACTATGAACTCGTTTGTAATAAAATATTTACTCCTACTCTCAAATCATAGGATTCTTGAATTGGAAAGGACCTTAGCAACTATCCTTTCCAAAGCCATCGTGTCATATATGAGGGTATTAAGGCCCTGAAAGATGAAGCAACTCAGGGCGCCTGGGTGGCTCAGTCAGTTAAGTGCCTGCCTCCAGCTCAGGCCATGATCCCAGGGTCCTGGGATCAAGCCCTGTGATGTCTTCGGGCTCCCTGCTCAGCGGGAAGCCTGCTTCTCTTCTTCCTCTGCCCTTCCACCCTGCTCATGTTCTCGCCCTCCTCTCTCTCAAATAAATAAATATCTTAAAAAAAAAAAAATCAAGGTCACAAGGTCTCAGTTGAGGAGCCCAGACTAGCTTTCTTCTTTTCCAGGCAGTAGTGGTAAAACAACCATATTTTTCTAAAGGTTTTATCTCACATTGTATCCAGAAGAGACAAAGATGTTCTCTTTACAGAACTCTCAATTCCTAAAATTAAACATTACTCTTTAGCACTTCCTAAATGGTACCAAATTCTGTCATAAGGCTTTAATCATTCCCATTCAACATTCCTAATCCTTTAATCAGACATTCCCCATAATCTTTCCTATATAGCTATTTGAATTTTACATTTGAAGAAATTAAGGTACTATAGAAAATATTACATCTAAATCATAAAAATTATTTTTATGTGATAAGGTCTTTAAACAAAGCATTTTGAGTTTCTGAAACAAGTGCTAAGTCTATGATTAAAAATGAATCTGTTCATTGTTTTGAAATACTCCCCTCGAAAGGTAGAGAAACAGATGAAACAAGATTGGCAAAATTATAATTGTAATTATCTTTCATTATAATTGAAACTGTCATAAAATTGTAACTGGAATAGATATATGTGATTTATTACACTTATTCTATTCAGTGAATACTTGAAATTTTTCATATGTTTACTTTAAAAAATGAATCTATATACTGCCTTTTGGGGGAACTTAAATAGCAACCAAATCCCAGCATATACCAGCAGACTGTTCTAATCAATAGTAGAAAGGTAAAGGAGAATGCAACCATTGTCTTCGTCTTCATCTTTTCTTTTAATTGTGTAAAAAAAAAAATACACAAGATGAAATTTACCATCTTAGCCATTTTTAAGTGACCAGTTCAATAGCGTCAAATATATTCACATTGTTGTGCAATGGATCTCCAGAAATTTTGCCTCTTGTAAGAATGGTGCTCTATGCCCATTATACAACTCCCCTTTTAACCCTTCATTCAGCCCCTGGCAACCATTACTTTCTGTTTCTGTGAATTTGACTACTTTAGATATCTTGAGTAAGTGGAATCATACAGTGTTTGTCTTTTTGTGATTGGCTTATTTCACTTAGCAAAATGTCCTCAAGGTTCATCTATGCTGTAACACGTGACAGGATTTCCTTCATTTCAGCTATTGCATACCCATTTGTTCTCCTTGTTGCTTAGTTGAGATTTCCTCATAGCATCTTTTATTTCAGTTTCTTCAGAAAATACATTAAGATGAACACTTCAAGGTACAAGTAACCCAAATGTCCATCAACAGATGAATGGACAAGAAAATGTAGCATATACATCCAATGGTATCTTATTCAGCCTTATAAAGCAAGAAAGGATGTCCACTTGACATTCATCACTCCAGGACCTACAAGAAACCAGGCACACCTAATGGAAATTAGCAGTGGATCTAAAAGAAGCTAAATTTGTTCTTTATCTACTTTTGTCTCCTAACCCCCTTTTATTCTGGTACCTTTTTTGATGAAACTATTTAGAGGATATTATTGGATATAAATATACTTTTACTCCCTTAGTCTAGAAGTACAGCTGTGAGAGATGTAGCCTGACTGAGACGAAGGTACAGGGATGGATAGATAAAGATTGGGAGAGTGACAAATTTTTCAGATTAAAAAAAAATTTATTAATAAAAATTACATTTAAATTCCAAATTTACCAAAGAAACTTGGTGTTACAGGTATTTCGTGGTTTATGTTGATGACGAATTTGATAATGCGTATGATTTCTATTTTTTATTGTTATGTTAATCACCATACATTACATCATTAGTTTTTGATTAGTGTTCCATGATTCATTGTTTGCGTATAACACCCAGTGCTCCATTCAGTACGTGCCCTCTTTAATACCCATCACCAGGCTAACCCATCCCCCCACCTGCTCCCCTCTAGAACCCTCAGTTTGTTTCTCAGAGTCCATAGTCTCTCATGGTTCATCTTCCCGTCTGATTTCTACCCCTTCATTTTTCCCTTCCTACTATCTTTTTTTTTTTTTTAACATATAATGTATTATTTGTTTCAGAGGTACAGGTCTGTGATTCAACAGTCTTACACAATTCACAGCGCTCACCATAGCACATACACAATGTCTATCACCCAGCCACCCATCCCTCCCACCCCCCACCACTCCAGCATGCATTTGATTTCTAAAAGGCTGAGCACTGTGTTCCATTTAGAAAAGTTTCCTGGATGGCACTGTGATATCATGGGGGGGCTGATAATTATCTTCTTTATTTGAGAGCATGAACCTACCATATATGAAGTAGCTCTTCGGATGATTGCACTACATCAGTCCACATGAAACAGAGTCTATCCAAAATCACTTGAGTTTCTTGGGCACTGGGAAGCCACTGCCATCTTATCTGGAGCCACTTTCACACTTTGTATTTTGCCTCTAGTTAGCGTGCTCAGCTCCCACTCCAAGGAGTCACCAATCCCTTGGGCTCCTTAAATTTCTGGCTTAGATTATATGGAGTGATTAATGGTGGTGGGCCTGGTACATGTTGAGGTCAGCGTGCTGAGCATCCTGTATGTCAGCGACAAATACAGCAGTGTGCATCCACCAACTCACTTTCCCCCTTTGCAGCCGTAATTTATGCATCCCAGAGTACACTCAGCCATCTGCTATTTATTTTATTTTCTTTAAGCATTATTTCCCTCAATTGGCTAAGCTGGGGCACAGGTGAAAAGTGGTAAGAAGCGAAGGGAAGTTGCTGTTGTTGGACACAGGAGGGGTGAGTTGAGCTCCCCAGGAGGAAGAGCATTCAGCTCAACAGAAAGGGCCTAACTGTATTGTTGAATACTTAAATCCCTGTCTAATAGGAGCATTTGGGCCAGGCCCAATCATAACTAGCTAAGGCTAGACCCCTGGGGTGAGGAGTGCAAAGCTGGGGGATTTTAAGCATCCTTAATAGTAGCCCTGTAATAAACTGATGCTCTGAATCTTTGCGAGAGTCTATACAAGACTGGGCTATAAATTTTACCTTTGGCTAAGTGACTCATAAAGAAACACCCACCTGATTTCAGACATGCATGTTTGGCAGTCAGGGAGCTCGCTAAATTAGCTATGGTTCTATTTTTAGCTGCTTTCTCTCTCTGCCTAAAATACAATTATTCTATCTGTACAGTTTTACAACTCGACTCTCCATTACAGCTTACTAGACTGTTTCTTGGACTGAGAGACTGCTCCTTTTTTAAATGCCCAAAACGTTGGAATACATTTTTTTTATTTTATCTATTAGCTTCTGGCCATATCAGCTGTTTTTCATGAGAGTAACTATAATAAATAAGTTATCAAAATGCATTCCAGCTTATTTGTACTATATAACAATCACTGTTATTATAGAGTGATAAAAATATAAAAACACCTTTTTCTTCAGGAAGAGTTGAAGTGTCTCTTGTCTGGGGAGGTCCAGTGTTGACTTGAGGAACTTCGGTCAAGCTGGTATTTGACCTTTGGCAGGAGGCTGCCCTGGGTCTTATATTCTCAACAAACTGGGCCCAGGACAATAGTGTGCTTTATAGCCCAGAGCCCGATCAGTGTGTTTCTCCAAGGAAGACCTCAAGCTGAAAAGCCAACATGCCTGACAAGCACCGTCAAGGTACCAAGGGCATAAGCACTAGACATTGGAAAACAAATGGAAAAGCACACACAGCTACATCTGGAATCCTAATGGGCCGCCAATGGTTCCCAGCTAAAGGAAGAATTACCCATGTTATTTTATCATCCCTTGCGCTAACTTTGCTGTTTATGTACAGCAATAAATGATTTTTTAAAAACATATTTGGGTCATTATGTCATATACCACCAGCAAGTAAGGTTGTTTTATTGTGCTTGGAGTCAAAATACACTGCTGTACCCAGATGTACGGGAAGTTTAAAATCTCTTGTCCTTCTGTATTCATTCCTCTTGGACAAATGAGTTAAGTTTTTAAAAGGGAAATTGAGAATTTTTATGGCTTCTACTCCCACCTCGCCAGTAAAATTTGCACCAGTATTTTTCTACCCAGCAAAGGTACTTGGCCAATGATAACACTAAATAGTAATGCAGAAAGCCAAACAGCTTCCAACCAACAGGAAATGCCAGAGATTTTTTTTTTGAACACTTTTAGCAAGTTGGATTCTTCTGCCAAGACTGTGCTATAATCAAAAAGTAACTGCAGATCAGGAATATGGAATGAAATCCAGAGGTTCAAGGCGAGTCTTCCCATGCAATATGTGGATTTCTACCTTCCTTTTTGATTGCTGCAGGTAGTTTTAAAATACACCTGTTCAGTTAACTCCGTTATCATACATATTCAACAATTACCAACGAGATGAAATATTTTATTTTTCTTTTTTTAAAAAATATTTTCTTAGCTTAAAAAATTCCAAAATGCCTATCTCTTTATAATATATTCTTTTGCACGATCTTTAATCAATGAATCTGGGTGCTTTCTTTTTCTACCCCTTCCCCATACTTTCCAAAATTTTAAAGCTCAAGTCATCCAAATCTGCTTCAATTCCATTATTAACAAAGGGAACCTTTTTTCACATGAATAAAGAAAGGACTTTATACACCAAGGGAGGGGAAAGGAGAGGAAAGACTAAGAAAAGCAGATGTTCAGACATGACTGACCCACCTACCCAGAGAATCAGTCCTTGTGTGAGTGTTTGGTTTCTGAAGCGGAGGATGCTGGCTTTCCTGTTTACTTAGCTAGCCCTGTCACTGGTTTACAGGTGGCCTGGAAAGAAGATTTAGGAAATGTTTTCTCTCTCCATAAATGAACATCGAATTATTTTACAATGTGCCCTGGTACATGCATCATAACATATTGGAAGCCAAAGACAATCTCCAAGCAGAAGGGAGGGCAGTGGGTCGGGGAGAGGATGGAATGGGGCAGGGAGCTAAGTGTTGGGGGGGGGCTGTGAGGAACTTTGTTTTAGAGTTCTTGGTGAAACAAAATCAGTTAAAAATTTGCAAGTATTTTACCAACAGATAAGTCATTTTGCGGGTATATGACTTTAGCCTGGCATACATACACTTCCTATGAGATAGCGCACAAGAGAGAGCACGTGGTGAGGGAGGGACAGAGGGAAAGGGAGAAGGGCCAGGCAGGGGGCTCCATCCCGGGACCCTGAGATCATGACCTGAGCCAAAGGCAGATGCTTAACCGACTGAGCCACCCAGGTGCCCCCTTTGAATTTTTGAGTTCTGGTTATTCCTACAATGAACCATCACCATGATCTTCTGCTACAAATGATCAGTTCACTTGATTCTGAGTTTTACCTGAATCCTCTACATAAGGAAAGCCTAAAATCACCAGTGTTGCTTCCTTATGAAAGCAGCCATTACTTACTTGATAATTTATCAATTAAGGCTAGAGTTCCATCTCCTTTTTTCTCCCTTTTTCAGGCTTATATTCATCTTTTTCTTTTGTCCTATTACTTAACAATTTTTTTCACCAAACTTTAGTGGTGATTTTGGTGATTTCTTTCCCTTTTTTCTTGCTTGTGTTCTGACCCTGTTCTCCTGATACATTTCTGGCTTACATTTCAGCAGTATCTGATTTTTGTTGTATTTCACATTTCAAGAGAATTTTAGAGTCTCTTGCTCCTAACTACATTCCCCCAGCCCAGAAGTCTTCATAGATCATCTATGTCAAATCATGTCCCTCCTCCTTCAGAATTCTGCCAGGAACCATCTCCCAAACTAACCCCATATGGCTCTGCTCAACCAAATCACTTCAACAATCCTGTTTGCACATTGACAGGAGAAATCACTTAGGAAGATGTTTCTATATTCTGCAGATGTTTATATATTCCCTATGATTCTTCTGCTTCTGTTCTTTTCTTATTTCATTTGCATATATCTTCTTGTCTTTATTTAACCTTAAAGCTCCTTATGAGTATGGAATGATCTTATAATCAAATACTTTTTGTGTGTTTCTAGAATTTTCAGTTCAGTGCTCACTATATTACATGGAGACAAAACAAACGAGAAATATGGCTACCCATCTAAAGTCTGAAATTACTTTTTTGGCTGTCATGTTCTTTGGTTTGTGATAGCCAAGCATATCATAATAACCATTCCTTGTCTTCTGTAATCTAAGTATATTAGTCCCATCCATTGGGCTCAAGATTTCTGAGGGACATAGCATATAATCACCTTCTATTTTTCAGTACAAAAATGAATAATAATAAAACTGACAAAATTATAACATCTGAAAAATGTGTCTTCACAGCATTCAGCATTTGTGAGAGTCCTCTCCTTTCTCAAACCCAGATATTATGTCTTTTTAATTTCTAACTTCTCCAAGTGAAAACAGCAAGATGTGATGTTATTTATCCCTTTAACAGAAATTATCACAAATATATTCACTCTTCTGAATTGTATTAGTTTTATTTCCTATTATGGAATAAAAGTATGTCCTGAGAGAAGAGTTTAGAGAATATTCAGAAAGTGAGAAGAATGTTATGTAGGAGGAGGAAGGCATCGAATAGTCTCCTTGGCTCTAAAATTGTGCTGCATTTAATTCTGGTCTTATAGACTGTAAAGTGAACTTGCTTCAGTTGTTTGGTGTACTTTTCTTAGAGACTCATAGAATATTTGCCTTTCCATTTTCCTTAATACAAATATTCCTGTGGCCTAAGATTCACAAATGCCAGGGGTTCTGTGCCCCCAAACTGGCCTGGGTCTCCTAGCATTATTGCCATTCATATGCCTCCCTCACTTCCACTACCACCACATGGACAAGGGGTGTGTCCCTCCTTAAGCCCCCTCTGCTTCTTCTAGAATATAATCCATAATCCCATGATCCAAAGTTCTAGTTACTTCCAATACCCCAAACAGCTGAATCTGATACCGTCTTAGAAGCACGCTACAGTTGCTTAGTAGTCATCAAGGAGGTATAATGATGATAAGTAGGGGATGGGAACTATGAGCCCAAGCATACTGTGAGATGCCACCATTAAATCACCATGGTTATTAGCTGATATGATCCTGCCTCTTTGCCTGAGTCCCTGACAGCATGTCCCAATAAAGTTTAAAAACATTCACTGATGCATTCATTCCTCCTTCTTGTTGGCATTACTTTTACCTGAGATATAAGTGACACGCAATAAACCATATATTTAAAAATGTACAACTTGGGGCATCTGGGTGGCTCAGTCGTTAAGCGTCTGCCTTCGGCTCAGGTCATGATCCTGGGGTCCTGGGATCGAGCCCTGCACTGGGCTCCCTGCTCGGCGGAAAGCCTGCTTCTCCCTCCCCCACTCCCCCTGCTTGTGTTCCTTCTCTCGCTGTGTCTCTCTCTGTCAAATACATAAATAAAATCTTTAAAAAAAATAAAAAAAAATAAAAATGTACAACTTGATAATTTTTGACATTTGCATACACCTGTGAAGCCATGGCACAATTCAAGGTACTAATGAACATATTAATCAACCCCAAAAGTGTCTTCGTCCCCCTTAATTATCCCTCCCTCCCATTCCTACCTCCTTCTAGACAGTCACTAATCCATTTTTCATCACAATAGATTAATTTGTATTTTTTAGGAATTTACATAAGTGGAATCATATAGTCTGTGCTCTTTGTCTGGCTTCTTTTACTCAGCACAATTACTTGGGGATTCAAAAACGTTGTTGAATGTATGACTAGAACGTTTGCTTTTACTGCTGAGTAGTATTCCACTGTGTAGATATGCCTATCTGAGAGGGACATATTTAGCCTCCTCATTGTGGCAGGTGCTATTCTAGACACTGGAATATACAGGCACTAAAGGCTAAGTCCCAGCCCTCAATGATCTAACTTGGCATCTTATTTATACACAGCTTTCAACCCTTAAAAGAACATCCCTACATGGAAACCTGGAGCATTGGTGACTCAGAAGCCATTCCCTTCCGACTTTAAATAAAGAGTATGAGCAATAGATTTTATGTGCAAGGCAAAAGTTGTAGTTAGAAATTCTCTCCAAACTTAAACACTGCCAAACACACCGACTGTTTGAAGAGCAATACGGGGAGTGAGTTTGTATTGGGAGTATATCCTCCCAATTTAGAATCTCAGAATGTTGTAGCTGAACACTTTAGATTGGGGTTCCAAGCTCAGTTAGAAGGCAAGCACATAGCCTAACTGACAGAAGTTGCCTGGTGGGGACTGTGGCATTAGGAAAGGGCAGACAGCTAAAGGGGGAAATGCAACTCTACTCTTGGTATCTGGTGTGTTGATGCTCCCTGTTGTCAGTCTCCAGTTTCTTGAGAGAAACTGGATTTTAATGTGAAATCCTCTAAAATATTTACAGCTAATAAAACAAATAAAAAATGGTGTCTTATATAGAGATAGATAAGTAACTTGAAACTTATAGCAAAGTTTGGTAAGCTTTTGGAGCCTCAGCAAAGACCATGTAAATCAGACAAGGAGGGAGGTTCAGCGAAACCTCTTGGAGGAACTAGCACTTGAGGTAGAGTTTGATAGATGTACAGCAGTTTGTTACAGGATGAGTCAAAGAACTACAAGTCATTTTATATGCCTGGCATGGTGGGGGCTGTGAAGCTAGTGAGAAGGACATTTTATGCTGGGTAAGAGGTTTAAATTATATCTTGAGACTTATTAAAGGCATTTAAATAGCAATTGAGTGACATAATTAAATTTACTTTTAACTATGTTGAATGAATTGCAAGATGAAAAGTCACCCAAATGAGGGGGGGATAAAGGCTTAGGCTCAGATCATGGATGTAGAAACTGGGGGAAGTGGACAGACCAGAAGGAAAGTGATAGAGACAGAGGAAACAGAATTCTAAGTACTCACTGATTGATTAAATATGTGCAGAACAGTCAAAAAGATTCCCATATTTAAGGCTTAAGCAACTAGGTAAATAGACAATGGATCAGGAAATGAAAGTAGGGCTGGGGAAGATAAATTCATTCCAACATTTTGAGTTCAAGTTGTGTGGGACATTCGAAGGGAAAAGTCCAGAACTTAGATGGATATTAACATGGGTTTAGATTATGCAGGATTTCGGAGACAGAAATACACTTTTTCTTATATTTATAGGCCTAAGGGAGGAAAAGGATAGAAAAAGAACAAAGGGCAAAAGGCTTAAAATGCAGCTCTTGGAAACACTGCCTTTGTGGAGAAAAACTAGCTCATGTATCATATTTATTTATTTATTTATTTATTATTTATTATTTATTATTTATTTATTTATTTATTTTTGCTCCTTAGTTTGTAAATTCCTGAAGGAAGGGGCTTTGCCTTAAGCTTTTCAGTAGCTCAGTGTCTGTGACAGAGAAAGGGTTCAAAATTAATTCATTATTTGCATATTTGCAAATTGGAAATATGGTCAATCTGGGTCTATAACTAGCTGTTTCTAATAAACCAATCCATGTGTTGTACTAAAATGCTAAAACAATCGGTTTGTGAGTACTAGGATATGTGTTATTACCACCACATAGATCTGATCTATTTCTGTTGAGTAAGAGCAACAATTGCTAGTTACAGATTTTTCTGATACTTAACTAGGTATATAAAAGAGAAAGGTTCTTCCAGTTTCAAATCCAGTAACATAACTTTAAGCCAAATGCAGGACAGTCAAATCCAGCAGTGGTCTTAAATATACAACTAAATAACAAGACAACATGATGAACATCAATTTTGTTTTTTTTCACATCATGCAGAATTTAGCAGGTGACAACTTAGATACATTTTTGCTTAAGTGATTAAGGATCCCAATTCTTTCAATAGCACTCCCACCAAAACTAGGAGAGCCTTCCTAATCCAAATTAAATCTAAAGATTGTAAATATTATCCTACCTTTAAACTAGATTAACTAGAGGTAAATGAGTGTAAAGAGGTCAGGAAAACTTCAGTGAATCAATCCTCATTTTTCTCACCACATCAAGTAGAGAAGCTGTGATTTACACAATTTCTGCTAGGGAAATTGCTTCCCGTGTAACTTTTTTCCTCCATGATCTCTCCCCCTTAATACATTAAGGGGTAACCTTTACTTGCCATAGAAAAACAGACATGTGAATTCGATACTCTCACTTTGTTGATATGTTTTTAAAGCTGGCGAGCAAATAGAGTGCAGAATGTGAAATTTTTTGCTTCAACTGCCACATGGCTAGTTGGAAGCTGAGTTCAGGACATAGCAAACTGTCTGTTCCGATTTCCAAGAACAGCAAAAATATTAAGTTATGTGGAGGGAAAAAAATTCTTATTCTTGATATCATCAAACTTGTTTCCAAAATACCCTCCAATTTCTTCTAGGTAAAGAACCTTACAAATGAAATAAAAACAACACACTTAATTTCACCATTTCCCAAAGATGTCTAACAATTTCCAAAGGAATTTCTTAGACTCTCATTTTTTTGCGTTTCTTTTTAAAATTAGAAAACAACAATGTAGTTTGAATTCCAGGTACATTTCCTAACTCCTAACAGATATATTATTTAGATATAACTTGATTTAAGAAAACTGAACATGTAAAATTTTTCTGAAAAAGATAAATTAAGCAGATATTAATTGTATTTTATTTTTTATTTTTTGTAGTGTTCAACAATTTATTGGTTGTGTATAACACCCAGTGCTCATCACATCACATTTTAAAAGCATTATTTACATTACAAGATTCATTAACATACTAATCTCTTCAGTGAACCTAAAAAAAATAATTTATAAAAGTTTTGTTCCAATAGCCTTGGAAAGTTTCCTTTGGGCAAACGGGCTTATGGTGCAAACCAAGGCATGTGGGAATTTTCCTTTTATAACAATGGGTCCATGATACTAGGCTATTAGTCTCTTCTGCTTCCCTTTACAGATTCAATTTCCTCCTAACATGCCAGAGAATACCAACTCTGTATCACCAAGTCAGATATTTTTCCAGCACTCCAGACTCATATATTACACTTCTTATAAGACATCTGCACTTGTTTAACCCATGGAAATCCAAATCCAATACATTCAGAACTGACAGCATCACTCCATCTTCCAAATCCTGCTCTTCTTCCAATTCCTTCTTCCAGGAAACTGATGAACTGCTAAGCCACTCACAGCCCAAGTCAGCACACTGCAGACATTCTCAAATCCTCCCCACTTTTAACCATAAATATAACCAAAGTCCTGTTGTTTCCACCTTCTTAATACTACTTAAAGGCATCCACTTCTCTTCCTCTCCACTTTTTCAACTTGGTTTAGAAAACTCCATTTCCGACTTCCCTTAACAACTATCCAGTTGTACCTTTCTCTAATTCATTCTCCATACCATAGCCAATGATCCTATAAAACTACAAATCTAAGTAAATCTTCCCGCCTAAATTCTTTTTTTTTAAGATTTTATTTGTTTGAGAAAGCGAGTGAGAAAGAGCACAAGCAGGGGTGGGGGGGAAAAGGGGCAGAGGGGGAGGGGCAGAGGGAGAGAGGGAGAGGGGGGGGAGAGAGAGAGAGAGAGAGAGAGAGAGGGAGAAGCAGACTCCTTGCTAAGCAGGAAGCCCAATGTGGGGCTCCATCCCAGGACTCCAGGATCATGACCTGAGCCGAAGGCAGATGCTTAACCAACTGACCTACCCAGGTGCCCCACTCCCTGCCTAAATTCTTAAATGATTTTCCAGGATAAGGCCTAACTCTTTAGCCTGGCATAAGAGACTTTTCAAGATCAATCTCTTTCCACTCCCTCCACCTTCCAGTCTGAGCTCTAATCATTCAGAGTTACCTGCAATCCCCTGTGTGTTCCCTCACTGTCCCTTCATTTGTTCTACCTAACATGAATTTTCCACCCTCTTAAGCTCTTCCCCAATTGCCTTTGGTACTTGCCTTTGATGTCTTGTTTCAGGCTATTCCCTTTCCAGGAAGCAGCTTCCCCTGGCTAATTTTTACCCCTTCCATAGAGAAGATAGTGCCCTCCTGTGTGTTCTGGAAGTTCCCTATTCTTTTCCAGACTACAGCACTTATTACCCTTTATTATAACTGCTTATTCATTTGTCTGTCTCCTCTTCCAGAATACAAGCTTCTTCAGACCAGGAACCATGCCTTATTTTCCATTACATCACCAGTGCTAAAAGCAAAATCTAGTGCATAGTGGACACTCAGTAGATAGAGGCATGAATAAAAATATGTAAAGAAACATGAGCCAAAGATTAAAGGCAATTTCTCTCGTTTTAGTGTTAATGATACTTTAAACTCTTACTATGTTTGGCTTTTCTTTTTTTTATAATATTGGTTATAATATTGGTTTCCTGATATTTAAAAAAGAAAACAAAAATACAAAATGTTTACTTTTCTTATTTAAATGCAAATTTAAGCACGTCTCCTTTTGAAAAGCAATAGTAGGCTATTATTTTTTTAATAGAAGTTCTATAGAATATGTTATATTTGTTCTCCCTTAGTCTTTTTTTTTTTTAAGATTTTATTTATTTATTTGTCAGAAAGAGAGAGAGCACAAGCAGGGGGAGTAACAGGCAGAGGGAGAGGGAGAAGCAGGCTTCCCACTGAGCAGAGAGCCCGATGCGGGACTCGATCCCAGGACCCTGGGATCATGACCTGAGCTGAAGGCAAACCCTTAACCAACTGAGCCACCCTGGTATCCTTATTATTCTAAATTAAGGATATACTTACCTATTCACAGAAATTTCAGTGCAAGCTGAATATATAACATAAAGGAGATCATTAAAGATTATAAGTAAGCAGATTTTAGAAATAATACCAATTTTGAATGTACCATTGGAACTTGTGCCTCATTACTTATAAGAACACTGGTTTTGTATAAAGTGACTAATCATTCTCTTTAGTTTTAGAAACTTGAGTTTCTATGTACAGTATTGGGCTTTCTTAAGGCAGGGTACAGTCATGAAACACTAAAAACCAAGAGACACTTCAGGCTTGTAGAGAAAGTAAAGGGAAAACATTAAACTACATAATGACTACTGAATGATTATGATTATGAAGATGAATATTCTCCTAAACCTGAATTAAGGAGTGTGATCTCCAACTTTTTGGGTTTTTTAATTTGTGGCAAAATCCCAAACCTAAAGATTAAAGTGTTTACTTGCCATTTGTTTCCTACCAGGCAAAATGAGAAAACTGATCTAGATTAATGTTTCCTAAACATTATTCCAACTGAAAAAAATTTTCTTTCTTTAAAATAAATATCATGGGGATGGCCAACATCTAAAACATTAAAAAATATTAGGGGAAATGAAAAAGGGAGAAACGTTTCTTCCCTACTCCCTTTGCCCCACAACATGCTGATTCTAAAGTGCTAAGAATTCAGGAGAGCAGAGGTTTAAAACCACTTGTGTGGGAGATCTCCAAAGACCCCTTTCAAATCTGAAGTTAAATGGTTCTAAAATTCACAAACACTTCTGTGTATGCAGTTATCTAGAGAAGAGAAGCTAAATAATCAAATCTCTATACTGGAACTTTGTAGGGAACACAAAAGTATGTAGTGTAATATAGGTGCGTTTTAAATTACTACAGTTATGAAGGAGAGATCTCTGGGCACCATCCTAGAATTAATGAATTCTATAATGTTTCTGTAATTATTTTTTTAACCTATCACTTTCCATCATTTAAGGGAGTCTGTGAGAACACATATAGTTGAATGAAAAGACAAACTGCTGGGAAAAAACTTCACTAATATTTCAGAATTGGAAAGTGAAAAGAGCAGGTTTCATCGAGAACCACAAAATAATGACAGGAACTCCGTTTGAAGAAACCCCAAGACATTCAGAAACTCAAAGTAATGAGTTTAATTCCCCAAAGTCTCAAGCAGTTTCCACCCCAGGGTAACAAAAACAAGAACTCATGTTTGTTTGTTTTGGAGTCCCCGTTTGGAGCTGGAAGGTCAGGCTCTGAACAGCAAAGGCATTGTTTGACATCATTCATCCTGATCATGGTCCAGCACCTGACTGGGAATTAGCAAACCTGGGTTCTCAATCGGAGTCTCTGATTTACTCACTCCAGAGTTTTCAAAGAGTCTCAGTTCCTCCACTCTAGACTATCTGTGAAGTGATCTTTCCCCTTTGGATGATAGAGGGGTTATAGGGATTATATTATCTACTAGTACTGGGAAATATGCTGAAGGTTATGCTGATACTTTATTACCAATACTTTATTACCAATATTGTTCGATACCTAAAAACAACAGTTATCACCTCTCTGAGGGATTATTTTGTGCCTGAACCTGTTCTAAGTGCTTTACATAAATTAACTTCCTTAATCCCCACAACAGCCTTATTAGTTATATTAGGTATATTATAATATATTATGTTATATATTATATTATATTAGGTATATTAGGTATATTATATATATTATAATATATTATATTAGTTATATTATATTAGGTATATTATAATCCTCATTTTGCAAAAGAGGCAGCAAAATTATAAAGAAGCTGAGTAATTTGCCTAAAGTCACACAGCTGGTAAGTAGCAGAGCCAGATCTCTAACAAGGCAGCCTGGCTCCAGAGTCCTAGCCCTTCACCATGCTTTACTCTCTCTCCAGAGAAGCTGTCCGGTTTTCTCAGATCTGGTGCTATGAACAGGAAGGCTAGAGCATATACAATCTCTTAATTGCCTGTCTAAGTCACATTAACTAGGTTTGCTCTCCCACAATCATAGAGACAAGGGCATTTACTGGCCTTATCTATCTTTTTCCCCCAAAGAGGGGTGTTGTTGCTTTGCTGGGTGCAGGTAGTTGGAGAAACAAGAGGGTGAAACAGCTTCAAAATGGTGTTTTAAACTGAAATGGACTCTCTCTCAATACGCACACATTCAGAATAGAAAAGGTTTTTAAAATCTTGTTAAATATTACTCCATACAATTATTTTAATAATAATGGCAAATCCTGAAATTTCTGTTAGAGATACTTTGCAATTAATATCAAAGTGCAAACAAGATAACAGCTTATAAAGTAAAACCTGTTGCAGGGCATTCTCTGATCAGGTTTCCATGAAGTAGGTATCGTTTTGATTTCTTAAAGTCTGTACACATTCATAATTATGTTCTGCCTTTACTCCTCTTACCTCCACCCCACCAGTAGAAGTTCTATCATCAGACTGTACAGGATACGGGGTTCTTAGGCCCCAGCAAAAACAAGAAAACAATCAAAAGTGTATTGGGCTATTGAAGGCAGCTGCAAATGTTGAACTACTTCTGTCCCCCACATCGTCCCTGGTTCCTTCTCCCCAAAGATTCCCTGGGTCTGTCTTAAATAGGAGCCAAATAGAACAGTGGTATCTGGAACATTTGGCCTTATTATAGTTTAAGACATTACAGTTCAAAAACCTCTAAGCAACTCCTGAGTTCCACTAATCACAAAGAAATCTCTCATACAGAAACTATGAAACAATTTAACTAGAGTCTTCCTTCTAAGACTTCAATAACTTCTAAAAGTCATAATGAGCCAAAGGATTTAGAAAGGCATTGAGGCTAAAGAAAAGCACACTGGTGGGGTTGTATTAAGCCCAGACCAATCTGGAAATCAATTCACATGAGATTAAAAAGAACATACTGCAGGCTAGAGGAAATGAAGCCTGGGTGTCAGGTCCAGACCCTTGGGAACATACAAATAAGACACTCTGTCCAGACAATTGAGACATGTTTTGAAGGGTACATTTTGTGCACTAACGCAAGGATAACTGACACTAATCAACTGCTGCGAAACCAGAACAAAGTCAAGAGGTATGGGAGCAATAAGAAAAACATGACCTAAAGTGGCAATTGAGCAAAGAGCAGACTATGGTCCACTTATGGAACTTTGCTAAGAGGCAAAAGCAGGAGGCCCTGAGTCTCACCAAACCCAGATGGTAATGCAAAAATAAATGAGTGACTGCTAAATAATTATTTATCAAATAACTCAATCATTCCAGAAAAACAGAAAATATGTAACATAACAAGAACTATTAAATCAGTCCCAGCAGGGTTTTGAAATGGGGCAGTAAAGAAGTTCCCATTGATTAAAAACCAAAAGCAATTTTGTGCTTTTGATTTGCTTTGCTTTTAGAAAACAAAAAGTGTTTTATCAATATCCATATGTGGTGACAGTAAGCAAGCCTTTCTTGAATTTCATGCAAAGTAAATATGGTTCCCAATGTATCATCACCCACTCTATGCCAGGTTTCAAGTTATCTTTATTAGGCTTATTAGGGAAAAGAAGACTATATTAATAGTACAGAATTGTAGGTGTTGGATTTCATACCATTCCTAAGGTATTTATATATATAATATATATTTATCATTTATATAATACATATATATTTTATATTTATATATACACACACACACAAGCTGTGTGTGTGTGTGTGTGTGTGTGTGTGTGTGTAGGTTTGGCCATATTTTTAGGAAGAAAAAAAGCAAATTTTTAAAATTAATATGAAACTCACTATAATTATGTGAGGAATGAGGATTCTTCTTCTATTTTAGACAGAAAGTTACTCTTCTGTGTGTGTGTGTGTGTGTTTATTGTTTTTTTTATTATGTTCTGTTATCCAACATATAGTACATCATTAGTTTTTGATGTAGTGTTCACCAATTCATTAGTACTTTAAAAGCTTTCCAGGGGTGTCCGGGTGGCTCAGTTATTTAAGCATCTGCCTTCAGCTCAGGTCATGAGCCTGAGGTCCTGGGATCGAGCCTCAGATCAGGATCCCTGCTCAGTGGGAAGCCGGTTTCTCTCTCTCCTTCTGCCCCTTCTCCCTGCTCGTGCTCACTCTCTCAAATAAAATCTTCTTTCCAGGTCCATCCACAAAGTTCTTCCATTGTTTACAATGTTTATGTATTTATTTAGGTTCTTTTGAAAAATGACCACTACATCCATTCCTCCCGCAACATAGTATCTGAAAGGAAGCCAAGGAAAACCTTCAGGAAAAATGCAGTCTCCTGAGAACTCATGAGAACAGTAACACATTTAGATTTTGCAAGATTAACGCAGACCATACAAATACATATTTCTCCCAGTGGCCATGTCATTTTTCATATGTTAGCCACCACTTTCTAATAACACATAAGGTAGGAAACTACTGTCATCATACACTAGGTCATGTGTCTCAATCAACTACTACCTGAGGAAATCCATGGGATCTGGGGAGGGGACAAGGCAGTACTAAATTTCTTCACCTTCCTGCTTGTGCAGTAAAAAGTGTACCTCTGCACTCCAAGGAGGAGATGGCACCACCTCAAAAGATCTACATTATTCAATAGACTCAAAAATGCAAAGCTTGTCTGTAACCATAGAGATGCTATCTGCCTATGATAATCTGACAGCTGACAGGCACCTAATTATAAATCTCCACAGAAAGATCCAAAGCTGCACTCTGGTATTAGTTAAATGAGAAGGTACTAACCTAAGCTCAAAAAAAAAAAAAAAAAATTGGACCACTCCTCCCACCCACCCACCCAAAATCCTCCTGAATCAGAAATTGCATTGCAGGGGTAGGTTTAAGGTAATCTTTATTTATTTTTAATCTCTCTACACAAGGTTATAAAGCAACCATGGTTAGGAACTATTAACATAACTTGCCAAGTGTTCCAATGCTCCAACACAAAGTAACTGAATAAATCAAGTCAGTAAATCTTATCAAAAATGAAAAAAGAAATCACAAATGAGAAAAGATTGAGAGCCAACACAGATCACAAAGGATCCAAGAATTATTAAAATAATAATTAAAAGGCACACACTTTAGACCAATGTTGTGCGGTAGATAGATAACAAATCACAACTGTGAGTCATATGTGTCATTTGTAAATTTCTAGTAGTCACAATAAAAAAATGTGGTTTTGATCATATAACTTGATACAGAGATGGAGTAATAAAACATCAAAGATTGATACTATGAACTTTAGGCCTGTGGTTTCAAACATGGCAAAGCATCAAAATCACCTGAAGACACACATAGTCAGAATAGCTAAAATTAACAAGTCAAGAAAAGACAGATGTTGGCAAGGATGCAGAGAAAGGGGAACCCTCCTACACTGTTGGTGGGAATGCAAACTTGTATATCCACTCTGGAAAACAGTATGGAGGTTCCTCAAAAAGTTGAAAATAGAGCTCCCCTATGACCCAGCAATTGCACTACTGAGTATTTACCCCAAAGATACAAATGTAGTGATCTGAAGGGGCACCTGCACCCCAATGTTTATAGCAGCAACGTCCACAATAGCCAAACTATGGAAAGAGCCCAGATGTCCAACGACAGATGAATGGATAAAGAAGATATGGTGTATATGTATACAATGGAATACTACTCAGCTATCAAAAAATGAAATCTTGCCATTAGCAACAATGTGGGTGGAATTAGAGGGTATTATGCTAAGTAAAATAAGTCAGTCATAGAAAGACAATTATATGATCTCACTCATATGTGGAATTTAAGAAACAAAACAGGATCATAGGGGAACAGAGGAAAAAATAAAACAAGATGAAATCAGAGAGGGAGACAAACCATAGGAGACTCTTAATCATAGGAAACAAACTGAGAGTTGACAGAGGGGAGGGGGTGAGGGGATGGGGTAACTGGGTGATGGACATTAGGGAGGGTATGTGTTGTAATGAGCACTGGGTATTATATAAGACAGAATCACTGAACTCTACCTCTGAAACCAGTAATATATTATATGTTAATTAACTGAATTTAAATAAAAAAATTAAAATTAAAATTTAAAAAAATCACCTGAAGAATGTTTCAAACCTGAGGAGTTTAGGAGGATCTCCCCACCCTACCCCCTGACTCTGACTCTTCAGGGGATTGTGACACACAGATTTTGGAACTAGTGTTTTAGAATTTCCCTTTTAAATGTTAAATATCTTGGTTCTTTAAAAAATGTTTTTATTTTTCCATGCTTGTTTTTATGCTGTTTTAAATTAAGTATTCATCAGACATAATTTGTTATTCAAATTTCTAAAACCAATCAGTAAAAGCATTAATAAACATAGACACTTAATAAAAGACTTCTGGGAATTCTAGTCCAAGATGGCAACAAAGGAGACTCCTGAAATTGCCTTCTCTTATGGCATTAAAATTATTTAGTTAAATATTTATACAGTTAAATAGCTTTGTAGTTATTTTTAGAACTAAGATCAAATAAGAATTAAGAGGGAAGGTTAAAATGTATGTAATGGCTGTATACTCTGACAATACAGCTACAGTACAATTTCTTAAAATGAAGGAAATAGGGAAAGCATGTGCAAAAATAATTTGCTTAGTTGTTTTTACAATCTTTCTGGTGGTCTTAAAATACTATTTCTCACTAAAAGATACTGAGGCGGGGCACCTGGGTGGCTCAGTCTTTAAGCATCTGCCTTCGGCTCAGGTCATGATCTCAGGGTCCTGGGATTAAGTCCCACACTGGGCTCCCTGCTCGGCAGGGAGCCTGCTTCTCCCTCTCCCATTCCCCCTGCTTGTGTTCCTTCTCTCATTGTCTCTCTCTCTTTGTCAAATAAATACATAAAATCTTAAAAAAAGAAAAAAAAGATACTGAGGCTTCTTGAATAAATGGCCGACTCTAGGTTTAGGGAAGAAATGTGCAAAAGAAGGCCTGAACCATTTTGTCTTACTAGATAACAAAGAAGCTATCAAGTGCTATTAGGATCAGGTCAAAAGGATTCAGAAACCAACTTCAGGAGGCTCATATTAGCCAAAGATAAGACAATTTGAGGATCAACCCAAAATAATGGCTGCAATGGATTGAAGCACATCAAACATATTGAAATCCATGAATTGAAAATGATCCTTCTTTCAAAAAAAGGTCACCTCAGAATAACAAGTGTGGTAGATTAAATATGACCACAGATTCTTTCTTTTTTCTTTTTCTTTTTTTTTAATACTATACACCAGGACTGCTGTATTCTAGTTGAGATGTGAAATCATATTCCCTTCCTTTGATATAAGCTGGCTTTAGGGACATGCCCGAGCAATAGAATGAAGTGGAAGTAACACTCTGGGCCTTCAAAACCTAGATCATAATAAGGCTTGTAATTTCCATCTGGTCCTCTTACAGCACTGTTTTTGGGAGACCGGAGCTATCCCTGTAAGACAGTTCCAGTTGACAGTTTAACGGAGTCTAGCCTCCCAGCCGTATTCACTGAGTCAGCAGACACGTGAGTAAGACCATTTTGGATCTCTCAAACCATCTCATCGCTCAAACCAACTGAGTGACCTCAGTTGATGCCACATGGAAGTAAAAGAATCACCCAGGCAACCCCTGCCCAAAGTCCTGACCTACAAAATCATGTGATATAATAAAATGTTTTTTGTTTTATGCCATTAGATTTTGGGATAGCTTTTATGCACTAAGAGATAACTGGAACAGGGTTGCCTGGGTGGCTCAGTTGGTTAAGTACCTGACTCTTAATTTCGGCTCAGGTCATGAGTTCAGGGTCCCATGATGGAGCCCCATGTTGGGCTCTATGGTCAGCAGGGAGTCTGCTTGAGGATTTTCTCTTTCCGCCTCTCCCTTTGCCCCCCCCCCCCCTTCTTTTTCCCCCCCCAAAAAAATTTTTCCCAAAAAAAAAAAAAAAAAAGATAATTGGAACAGATTTTTATACCCAGAAGTAGAGCTCTACAGTAACAAAAACCTGAAACAAGTGACATTGGTTTTAGGACTAGCTGGTGAGCAGAAACTGGAAGACCCTCAAGGAGACTAGTAGTGACTAGTAGTACTAGAGACTAGTAGTTGAGACGCTGTCAGTGAGGACTTGAAGGACAGTAAAGAAGATGCTAATGGAGTTTGGAGAGGCAAGGGAAAGGGGCACTCTTATATAGTGGCAGAAAGCTTGACAAGATTGTGGCCTTCAGAAATTTGGAAGATAGAAGAGAGATAAATTTAAAAAAGAATTATTCAGGTTTTTAGTAGAATTTAGAGGGGGATAAAGATCTAGGACTTTCTATGTTTAAATAAAACAGTTTCTCATCTCTACTCTCTCTCAACAAAATATTATCCAGTTAGAAATGGCTTCAGGGCAAAGATGCCCTAGAATCAGAGTTAAGATGTCCAGTGTAGCTCCAAAGCCCTTTGGTGAGACCTCAAAAACATTTTGAGGGTATGCCTAGTAGAGTCTCTAAGAATCATACTAGTAGGCCTCTTAGGCCTTCTCTACTAGATAATTAAGCCTCCAAGAATCTTAAGGGTGGGCCTCATAGATCTTTTCAACTGAAAAATAAGCTTGTAAGAATTTTAAAGTCATTATCCCACAGTACCCACACATTCAGATCAAGGTTGAGAAGAGCACGTTCTTGGAATAAAATGTAGGTGTAGGTTTTGTCTAACTAAGTGGATTATAATCTGATACACAGGAAGCCCATATATTTTTTTAAAAGATTTTATTTATTTATTTGAGAGAGAGTGAAAGAAAGAAAAAGAGAGAGAGCACACATGTGAGCATGAGCACGGGGCAGGACAGAGTGGGAGGGAGAGGGACAAGCGGACTCCAAGCTGAGTGGGGAGCCCAATGAGGGATTTGATGATGGGGGGCTTGATCTCACCACCCTGAGATCAAAACCTGAGCTGGAACAAAGAGTTGGATACTTGACCAACTGAGCCATCCAAGCACCCCTGAAAGCCCATACACTTTTAAAAGAAATTGTATCAGCTTTGACTGAAAGACACAAAGACCTAATTACCTCTTGACCTAATTACCTCCCAAAGGCTCCACCTCCTAATACTATCACACTGGGGTTAGGATTTCAACATATGAACCCTGGGGGGACATAAACATTCAGTCAATAGCAGATAATGAGTGATAGACTTCAGGAAGATGCCACAATGAGATCAGAGTTTGGGAGAAGTGGGAAGGAGGTAACTATATTTTGCATTTAGTAGGAATATAGGAATGTAAATACTCTATGACAGAGGGCAGCCTGAAGTAGATTATATGTAGCCACAAATTCTTCACTGGTCCTTCCAGTGAAATCCTGTTTCCTTCCCCTTGAATCTGGGCTGTTTTTAGTGACTTCCTTGACCAAAGAACACAGTAGAAGTGATATCTTAGGATTTCTTATAACTTTGAAGACTTGAAGGTTCCACCTAGCCCTTTTGAAACATTCTTTCTAGTAGATCTGATCTGGCACACATGGAAATCCAACTAATCTGACATCTTTCTGCTGGACAGGCAAGGGGTAGGGTCTCCAGGTGACAGTTCTAGCTAAGCCTAGTCTTTTAATCATCCCCATCAAGGCACCAGACTTGTGGATGACATCCAGACTTGTAGACCAGAGGCAAAGAATCCTATCTTACTCCGATCTTTAAAAGATTAGGTCATGGCCTAAGGGAAGACACCATGAAACTTCACAAGTATTATAAAGTCTATAAAATAATATACCTAATGTTTACATCCATAAAATGAAAAACACACCCCTTCATAATTCACACATTCTCTAAAGTCTATGAAATGACTCATACCCTTTTCCATCAGGTTGACATACGATGGACTTGCCACAGTTTTCTTCCCTACATTCTGACCACCCTGCTGTGCACTGACCTCCAACTACAGGCTTGTAGTTGTAGCCAGGAGTCTGTAGCCAGGTCAACACTGAAAGATAATTTATTTTTATATACAGGAGGCAAGCATTCATCCATATCCATCACACCTTTCCAAACCACCAGGCTTTTCTTTCCCGCATATAAACTTCTGAAAATCTTTATCTAGACATGGTATTGCCTTTAATCCTGTATTATAAAGACTAGAAACACTTTAAAATCTTCTCATTCCCCCTCCCTGGAAGTTTAAATAAACTTCCACACCCTGGGAGTTGGATTTTTTTTTAATATCTCAAGAGAAAGTCAAAGATCATTTTAAATGTCAGAAATGTCTTATTTTTTTTGATATTTATTTATTTATTTTTAAGATTTTATTTATTTATTTATTTGAGAGAGAGAATGTGAGAGAGAGAGAGAGAGAGAGAGAGCATGAGAGGGGGGAGGGTCAGAGGGAGAAGCAGACTCCCCGCTGAGCGGGGACCCCCACCCCCGATGCAGGACTCGATCCCAGGACTCCAGGATCATGACCTGAGCCGGAGGCAGTCGCTTAACCAACTGAGCCAACCAGGCGCCCTTTTTTTTGATATTTAATGTAAATCCTCCTCTAAATTTTTACCATTATATCTAAAGTAATGTAGCATTACTTTCTCATCTTTGGATTTAGAACTTTCAAATATGTGTACATGGCTACAATAACCTTTCTTTAGTCACGGCCTCCCTAACTATTTTTAGTTTTTGCAGTCTTGACATTTCTCACCCCAGCTCATTTTTTGGAAACAATTTTGTTTTGCTTTCATCTGTGATACAATGACAGTTGGAACCTAAAAGCAGTATTCCAGGTGGGTACTGAGTTCCTTGTCTTTTATAAAGTATATTTTTGCTCTGGCCAATCAATTTTATTATAAATTTAGGTTAGGAAAATTTTAGCAAATTCAGCTACAAAAAGAACAAAGACAGTTATAAGTGGAGGATTTTTACAGTGAACTGTGCAATTTCCTTTGATTTTTCTAGCCCCTTTAATATCAACCAAAAAGTTACTGGATCTGAAATTCTCCCAGTTAAATCAACAGACATTTAGCAACAATAAGATAAAATATAACAATCCTTTAAAAATAAAAGGCTTATAGCACTGACTCATTCTAGTGAATATTTATGTACAATCAAAACTAAACCCAAACTTATTCTCTTTTTTTCTCTACTGATGAATTACATTGTCACTTTTCATTTTATTATGCTAACTTGAATTTTCATACAAGTAAATTTTTCCCTTGGTAAAATATTTTATTGCTGGATTTTTAGCTCTGTCTTGACAGTGGATGCTTCGTTCAGTGTTTTGAACACATTATCCATTTTAACAACAGATGCATATTATGATCTAGAACACTTACAACTTAACAAATTAACATTGAGAACCCAGATACCCACACAGACTGCACAGATGAACCTTCAGCCAAACCTCATGGTGCCTGGAATGGTCTGCATTTTATGTTTGGCATATGAACAGCTTTCTACCCATGAAGCAATGATCATATCCGTGCAATTTGAATTTGGAATGTGTTCATGAGATCCTATGGCCAGAAATTTCCCAGACTCAAATCACAGTAGAACTACAGCCTATTCATCTAAAACTTTTAAATAATTTGAAAAATGAAGCATATCACTGACAAATTATTCTCCATACTTACTAAAATATCCAAACAATTCAATCAAATCTTTCAAAGTCAACTCAGCAATATTTATTAAGGGTGAGAAATTTAATGATGAAAAACATAATCTACACTACCTAACAAAGCCCTTATATCTCAACTACCATTAGGGTGATCCTCACTTTTTGGTAGACTTTAAGTTCATGAAGATACAACTCATTTGACCAGCCTGTGTATGCTATTGTTAAAGTAGACCTTCAGGGGCAATCTTTGTTTTATATCATTTCCATGAAATAATAAAGTCTGCTCAATATGTTTTTTGGGGCCAGGTCTGTCAGATATGGTAATCAATCATTTAGTTAAAGTTGCTTTCCCTCCATGAGTTTTAATGTTCTCAGCTGTAAGATGAAGGGATTGAACCAGATGATATCTAAGGCTTCCTCTGGTTTTAGGGTACATGTATTCTGATGTCACTGGCAGAAAGGAGTATTATCAGGTCTAGACAGATGCTGCACAGTAACAATATCTGAAGTTCTGATTGGATTTGGGGACAGTAGGGTTTAAAGGCCACAGCAAGATCATTTGAGGGCCTGTCACATTTGCAGTCAAGTTCTGCTGAGCCTGATGGTCGTTCTGGGAGACCAACACTTTCCACTCAGAGGAATGTACAAACTGGCACCATTTGTTGGTCTGTTCCTGAGAGCCTTACTTGGCCTTGCACTCTTGGATCAAATAAATGTGAGTGGTATCTGAACTAGTGGTGACCTCTGACCTCTCCTTCAAATTATTCTCTCAAGAATTCTTCTCTCAAAAAAGGTTAAACATTTCCATGAAGCTGTCCACAATCTCTCCAGATAAGAGTCCCCTCTTTTCTGGTCACTATTGTAACTTGAATGCATCTGTGGTTATTCCCATGTTAAGTAGCTCTTCATATATTAAACCATGAGCTTCTTCAGGGTAAGGATCATGTCTTACTTATCTCTGTATCTAACACAAGAGCCTACCACACAGGAGACATGGAAATAACAGTAATAGCCAATATTTACAAGTATACACTAAGTGGCAGGCAATTCATAAATAACAGCTTTAACCCTTATCCCAAATGCATGAAGTATACACTGTCATTATCACCATTTTATAGATGAAGAAACTGAGTCCAAAGGTTAAGTAGCCTGTCCATGGTTACATTCAACTAGACAGTGACAGAGAGTAAGAATATGAATCCAAAGAGTCTGGCTCCAGAGTCTGTACTATTCACTACTATGTACTGGTTAATTATTATGTGAGATATATATATATATATATATTACCTTTTAATATGTTACTATGATACATATTATCACTCAAATTATTCTTCCTCTCCTTCTGAGGCATATTGTTTCTAGACCCGGCCTCCAGATAACACATGGAGTTATACAAAGTAGAACTGTATTTTTAAAAATAGCAGTAATTCCATTTAGGAGAGATTAACTGAAACAAACAAGAAAGCAAACAAGTAAAACAAACAAACAAAAAACAAAGCATGAGGAAGAGAGTCTTTGGTGTTTACTACTGGGAGAAAATGTCCACAAAGGCACACGTGCAAGCATCACCTTCTATAATGTAATTCTTCATAGAATTAACAAGTATGAATATGGTCCTGTGTAGATGCAATCCGGCATCTGAAACGCCATCTTCCCAATACTGCCACTCCAGGTATGGCCATTATCAGCTAGTCGGGGGTGGCCAGGGGAGGGCATTGGTGGAGTGGGTATAGAAACCAGAGGAGCACCAAGCAACAGTCTGGATCCAAATTTGGGGCCAACACCTAGCAAGCTCCAAAGCAGCAAGTTCTAAGTAGTGGTTACAAATTGAAGTACTTTTAAGGGACTCAGGCAGCTAACAAGACTGAAGGATATCTTGTTAGAAAAGCATTTACAAATACTAGGATAAAAGAAATATTTCATTTCTCTCTTTCCTGTATTTTTTTAAAAAATAACAACCATGAGAAAAATAGGGCAGGGTGTAAACTACAAAGAACTAAAAAGAGAGACTGATAAACTGTTGTTCCAGGCATTGGTTGCCAAATCTCAGTTTTTCAAGGAACATCAGAAATCCAAACTTTAATGTGAAATCTTCCAATTTTTAAAATATTAGCAACTGATTCAGTTAAACACACACACACACACACAATGTAAATAAACCCTGGATGTGGCAAACGAAACATAGCTGCAGGTCAGATTTGGCCCACAGCCCACCAGTTTGCAACCTAGGAACACAGACTCCATGTCCCCAACATTTAGAAAACAGGAAACAATTACATGGGCAAACATGATTACTTGTGGTCAGAAATAAAAACAGAGAGCAGAATTCAGCAAGTTAGGTAAGGTGAGGAGAAGCAAAGGATACTGAGGTAAAAAAGTAGAACAGAGCCCAAAAACCGGGAAGTTCAGTGGGTTAAGACAACGGTACCAGAAATCCAAACCACAGAGAGCAGCCTAAGCCAGGGGATGCCCAAGAGAGCCCTTACTTATCACTGTAGCTGAAGCTGGTAGTGGGTGGTGGCCATCCTTGGAACCACAGTGCACTCAAGGAAGTGAATGCAGGTGGTTGGAAGAGAAAGCCCTCTCTCTGCAGGTGTGCTCTTGTCCCTGCTGGAGCAAAGACAGTCCAGCTGGGATTCCAGGGAGATTCTAACGGTGGGGGTCCCTGAACTTTCCATTCTAAATAGGAAGCACACCTCAGAGACAAGGAGGTTAAGCCCCCTCTTATATTTCAGAGCCTCTCCTGTCTGCCACGGCTCCGCCACTCTTCCACAAAGAAAGCACATTGTGCTATGACACAAATGAACAGCACTAGTCCCAAGCAACAACATTCAAGCTGATTCCTCAAATGTCAGTTTGCACAATCTGCCCTCTTTCTTGTAGACCACCCAGTCTTCTTATAATGATTCTACATTGTCTCATTTATTTTCTTCATGGCAGCAGAGATCCCAATTTCCTTAGTTAAATTTCATTCCTTCCCTTATGTAACTGCTGATTTATTTGTAATTCCCTGGCTCTCTATTAGTCAGCTGAGGTTGATTTTTTTCTCTCTAATCAGCTGAGAAATATAGTAGAATTGATAAACTCTTATTTTTCTACTCAGAAAAGTAAGGAGCAAAAAAAAAAAAAAAAAAACCAGAAAAAAAAATAAGTATAAAGAGATGAGAAGGGAAAGAAAAGAAAAGAAGGCAGATGCTACACATAGGTAGCTTATAGTTCGTAGTGTCCTTTACACCGGCTGTTGTGAAAGAAATGGACAAGAAAAGAGCCTTAATGAATTTACCCTATCATTTGGTGCAGCCTATGTTATTGCATTATTGTAATGAAAAACACATCAGAATATGTCTAGACACATGACATACTCCTGGTAGAGAGTTCTCTGCACTTCAAAAAACTGTGGTTCAATTTCCTTCTGGGAAACGCTCCAATGGCAACATTTCAGGTTCTTGAAAGGCTCTTCAGAATGACCGCCTAAGGGAAGGCCACCTCCAAAAGAAGACTTAAAGCACCAGGGCACTCTCAGGGCTGGCAGAACTTTCCATGGGAAAATGGTCCGAACAGCATGGCCCCCCTGCAGAAACCCCATGTACAATAATCTACTGATAGGTTTTGCTATGTACAGAGTAGCTGTGACAGTCTAAATAAAACACTGAAAAGAACCTGTAAACAGAACAGAAGTAATGAAATACTTTGTTTTGGTGACTCTTTAATTTTAACTACATAGGAATTAAACAAATCCAATTGGTATAACTTACACCAATGTGTTGATTTAAACCAAATTCTATAGGCATTGGAAGTTAAGAAAGAAAACCAACACCATATCCCCACGATACGTTACCTAGTATCAGGTAAATGATGCTACGCCCGTGTTTTCGCAAAAGAGTCATGAGAAGAGTAAGTCCTAAACCGCAGTCATCATGCTTAGATCGTAATTCTGGCTGTGCCGCTCCCAGACTTACATCTATAAATGCCAAAGTTGGGCAAACCACATGATATCCTCTCATATTTCTATAAAACAAAGCAAAAAGGACCTTCATTCAATCCAACTCCTAGAATTCTCTGAGATTTTATCACATATTGGACAGGATGATTGAAGAGATGTGGGGATGCTCTCTATACTCAGCAGTTTGACAAGTATTTTTTTTTTTTTAGGATTTTATTTATTTATTTGACAGAGAGAGAGACAGCGAGAGAGGGAACACAAGCAGGGGGAGTGAGAGTGGGAGAAGCAGGCTTCCCACAGAGCATGGAGCCCAATGTGGGACTCAATCCCAGGACCCCAGGATCATGACCTGAGCCGAAGCCAGATGCTTAATGACTGAGCCACCCAGGTGCCCTGACAAGTATTTCTTAAGTGTATAACCAGTACCACAACTAGATCAATGGCTCACCAGGGTGAACATGATAGTCTTTAGAGAGCCAACAATCAATTCTGGGACAGAGGAGTAACCCTTAGAAAATAATTAAGGAGCATAACAAAATTGAATATATTTAATTAAATGCAGAATGTTGAGGGTACAGCTAATCTATAGGAGTTTAGTCAATGGGCTGGAGTAATACAGAGGGTATCTTAGCAGAGTTGAATTTTAGTTGAGCCTTGAACTCTGAGTAGATACAGAAAAAGGCATACTGGAATCATTACAACTGGAAACATTACAACAAAGGCACACATTGGGGAACATGTTTTGGAGGGAGGCCCGGGAACAGCAATTACTGTGGATCTGGGGACACTTCAGCTTGACTGGCACTTATTGGAAAGGGGCAGTCAGGTGAGTCAGGCTAAGAGGAGCCAAATTCTGAAGCTTAAAAGCAGACCTGGTGGAAGTAAAACCTCCATCCAAAAAATTTTGTCTTCATTGTAATAGCTAACACAAAAGAAGTGTGCTCGCCCTAAAAACTGGCCCATGTATTGCTCAAAGCACAGAATAGTCCCACACGACAATCAAATCTAAAGATCAGAATGTGGGGCGCCTAGGTGGCTCAGTCAGCTAAGTGTCCAACTCCTGATTTCAGCTCAGGTCATGATCTCAGGGTCATGAGATCAGGCTCTGTCTTGGGCATGGAGCCTGCATAAGATTCTCTCTCTCCCTCTCCTTTGGCCCCTCCCCCAACCCTTAGTTTGTGCTCTCCCCACCCCTCTAAAAAGACCAGAATGCAAGCCAAAGAAGACCTTTCCTGACACACCTCTACTTGTACCACTGAGTGTCACCATCTACCTTTTCTAAGGCTAGAGCTGCTTCAATTATGCCTTCTATCTGGATCTTCCTCTCTAGTCTATATCTCTGAATAACTATGCATTATACATTCCCCAAAATTCCAAATTTGCTTCTGTTTGGTTAGACAAACCAGATAGTGTCCCTTCAGGACTCACAGTCATTCTACCACCATCGCTACCATCATCACCAATACCCCATTCTATGAATTAACCTGCTTGTGTCCCTTAGCCTATCTCAATTCCATTTGACAAAAAAAACTTCTGTCAACAAATAGTTATTAGACAACTAGTATGTGACAGATACTGTACTAAACACTGAAAACACAAAAACAAATAAGACACACCAGTTCTCAGAGTACAGTCCATTGGAAAGTTGGATCTGCTTTCATTCTTTCATTTGACAAACATCTACTATGGGTCTATTACAAACTACCACAAAACCGGGTCCTGTGGATACAAAAATGAGTAAGATATGGTATCTACTCTCTAAGAACTTATGGTATCTTTGGAAGAGACAGACAGAAAGGCAAAAGAAACCAACCACATAACAAAGCGATATATTTGCTGGGGCATGCTGGAATTAAAAAATAAACTATTGTATCTTGGGGGAGGGATTTGTTCAGAGATGTCTTTATGGAGGAGGTGACACTTGAACTAAGATATTAAATTTAAGGGGGTTTTGGGGAGACAGAACAGGTATAGGAAAACACTTAATGTAGAGATTATAGCATGGGGGAATATGGAAGCCCAATTTATTCAAACTAGTCTTCTCAGTGAAAACAAAAATACTGGATAATGTACAAAAACATCTTCTTAAAACCATTAAAAAGCTGAGAAGAAAATATGGAACAACTAGGCTAAAATCTAAGTCAAGCAGGACCTCGGAGCGGTGAGCACAGCTCTGTTGCTTTTGCTCCAGGACATTTGTCAGTTAGGGAAGTCTGAGTTTTCATTTGTAGACCTCTCAGGGTGAGAGAAAACAAAACCAAAGCTCATGTCCCATAAGGTGGAAAGACAAATTGAAGAGATTCCTACATTAAACTCTTTCTCCAAAGGGCTACACCTGCAGGGAAAGGATGATCTAGAAGTAAACTTGCCCTAACCTATCCCCTACCCCAGGGGACTGTAAGAAAATTGTCCCTTCCTGAGCAGATTAGCAGAAATAGTTCCTGAGATGTTTAACCATAGGATGGGCCTTAGATTGAATCTGAAGACCAAATCCATATCACTGAAAAAAGGTACCATGAAGCAAGATCCAGCAGAAACTGTGGAGTGCAGAAAAAGAGCTTCGAAGACTTGAGATATTGAATCATTAGATATATATTATAAAAGTTATTCTTAGTGTACTTAAAGAAATAAAGAAAAAATGGGATAAAATTTAAAAGGAAAGGGAAAATATCAAAATATAACCTTAGCAAATTTGAAAAGAATCAGACAGATCTTTGGAATTGAAAAATAAAATTAATTTTAAATGAACAGTTTTTGCAACAATTCTAGTAAAGATTAGATCTGGCAAGAATCATCATTGAATGCTAAATCTAGGGGGACCTTTTTATAAGAAACAGGATATTTGGGTTTATTGTTTTTGTCTATTTGTTTTTCCATGCACAGCTAACTTATTTACCTGATTTTGTTATCTTCTATATACATAGATTTTTTTTTATTGAGGTAAGAACACTTAACATGAGATTTAATCTTTTCAAAAAATTTTAAGTTTACAATACAATATTGTTAACCATAGGCAGAATGTTGTACAGCAGATCTCCAGAACTTATTTGTCTTGAATAACTGAAACTTTACACCACCTGAATGGCAACTCCTCATTTCCCTCTCACAGGAGCAGGCTATTTGTATGACTTAAAATGTTACCTCACAAACTGCTTATTAGTTGCAACAGAAGAGAAAAAAGTAAGTAAACAGAAGAGAAATTGGATAAATTGACGGATCAAAATTAATACTGCCACCTCCAGATGTGATACTCTGAGAAAGACATGGTATCATTGATTTAGTATTCTTGCCAAGAATGCATAAGTTGGATCTAATCATGAGGAAACATCAAACTCCAAGTTAGGAATATTCTATTTTTAAAAGTTAAGTATGAGGGCTATGGTCCTCATACAACAACAAAGAAAAACTAAGGAAATGTTCCAGATTAAAAGAGCCTTAGAAGACATGACAACTAAATGTAGTATCTAACTCTACTGTATGGGAGAGGGGAAAATACTATAAAAGATATTACTGAGTCAACTGAAAAATTAAATTTGGCAGATTAAAGCACTGTAGCAATAGTTCTAATTGTTAACTTTAAATTTATCCCATAAAAAATTATTGAAATTGATGACTTTACTGTAATTACATGAAAATATCCTTATTCTTCAGAAATAAATATTGAAGTACTCAGAGGTAAAGGGCCATGATGTATGTCATTTACCCACAAATGTTTCAGAAAAAAATTATTTACATATATTATATATGTATATATATAAATTATGACATACAGGTTATGTGACATATTAAAGTTATACATAGACAGGAAGAGAGAGCACAAATGATAAAGCAGATGGAGTACAATCTTGATAATAGGTATATCTGGGCAAAGAGTATGCAAACATTCTCTGTACTGTTTTTGTTTTTGCACCTTATCCATAAGTTCTAAATATTTTAAGTTATTTCCAAATAGAAAGGCTAAAAAATAACCTCAATAAATGGATTCCACATCAATGCATACATAGATGAGGGGGAAATTAGTACACCAGAAAATAGGGCAGAAGAAATTATTCAGAGAAAAAAAAGGGCAGATTACTTCCACAACAGAAGTTTGACAGCTGACAAAAACAATGACGAAAGCCAACAGACAGTGGAATTACAATCTCAATGTGCTGAGAGAAAATCACCAACTTAAAATTCTATACCCAGCAAGAGTATTTATTATAAAGATGTTTTCAGGCAAAGAAAGAGATTTTTCCTCTAATAAACCCTAGCTAAAGGAATTTCAAAAGGAATACTTCAAGGAAAGGGATCCCAGAGAGGCAGGTCTGAGATGCAAGAAAGAATAACAAGCAAAAAGAGTGCTAAATACATGAAAGGAAAGCATGAACAAAGGCAGAGAGGCAAGAAATAGTCTGGTATGTCCAGAGAATTACCAGAAGCTTGGGTGTGGGTTGGTGGAACAGAGTTAATCCCTCAACTTTATCAAATACAAATCCTATCAGTAATAATTAAATTAAGCATATGCTCTGAATACATGTAAAGCATAGTGAATATAATTATAGATAATAAAAAATCCATGCAAAAATGAAAATTAAAAAAGGATGGGATTAAAAATATATGAATAGAACTTCTGACAGTTTTTTCCCACATTCTAAGAGATTGTATTATAAAACTAGTGGTTGGCAAACTGGCCTGCAGGCCAAATCTGGCTGACCACCTGTTTTTGTAAATCTGGCTGACCACACAGTCATTCTCATTTGTTTAAATATTATCTATAACTGCTTTCATGCTACAGCAACAGTTATGTAGCTATGGCAGAAACATATAGTGCATAAATATAAAATATTTGCTCTTCAGTGCCTGACAGAAGTTTCCAACCCCTGAGCTTGAACATGGGTAGGCACAGGAGAATAAAGGGCTCAAAATCACCACTTAGTGGACATGAATATACTGGCAATGGGGATTCATCAAAGGATTTTCAGCAAGAGAAAGGTTACTCTGGTAGCCATGTGGTAAATGGAATAGAGAAGAGAGCCTGAGGAAAGGCAGATATTAGATTTTTTTGTCATGTTGATGAAAGTGCTTTTCTCTGTCTATAAAGTGGGAGTGATAATTCACACAGAGTTCTTTGTACAATGAAATAATGTACAATAAAGTGTTTCTTAAACTATAAAAGCACTACAACAAATTAAGGTATGATTTTACTTGCAGATTTTTCATTAAATGAATGTTTTAGAAAGAGTTATACAGCTGACCTTGAACAACACAAGGGTTAGAAGTACCAACCACCCTGCCACCCCACACAGTTGAAAATCCACATATAACTTTTGATTTCCCAAAAACTTAACTCCTAATAGCCTACTGTTGACTGAAAACCTCACCAATAACATAAACAGTCAATTAACACATATTTTTATGTTATATGTATTATGAACTATATTCTTACAGCAAAGTAACCTAGGGAATAGAAAATGTTATTAAGAAAATCATAAGGAAGAGAAAAATACATTTACAGTACTATGCTGTATTTATTGAAAACAATCCATGTATAAGTGGACCTGTGCAGTTCAAACCCATGTTGTTCAAAAACCAACTGTATATTCTACTCTCTCAGTTTTGGTTGCATTCTTTCATATTAATACAATTGTATAATTGAATCACATAGCTATACTGAAATCATTTGGTATCAAATTTTAGGTGTGATTTAATTGCGTTAATTGATTTAAATCCATGTAGTCACTCGCCCGGCAAAAATGCTTCCAGATGTTAATATTCAGTGTAATTTATTTGCCGGTTCAGTTACAAAACATCATCCTCAGTTGAAAAATGTATTGCATAGGCACTGACTTTTTACTAACACCTAATATGTACACCCATGTAAAAGACATAAGAACGCCATAAAAAAATAATATGGTAGAAAAAGATCTATAAGCACAATCTTATATTTTCTTATAATTCTTGAGACTTCCAAAACATCAGGAGCTAAGCAATTCAAGTCTTCTTAAGAAAACAAAACAACAACAACAACAACAAAACCCAAAAGACAACTTAAGGCATTTCTCATTACTATTTATCATACTTAAATATATAATCATATTAGTTGATCCTTTGTGGGGCATTGGTGGTTCAGTGGTAGAATTCTTGCCTGCCATATTAGTTGATCCTTTTTCAGAATCAGGGAGATGATTTTCAAGAGCACCCATCTGTATCCACCATCTCATTAGATAAAATGCTGCGAGCATTATTTGGTTGTGATATACTATAAAGAATCTGTGGCAATAATAGATTATGCCTCATAATTTGTAAACGCCTCTTTCCTCATGTGTGTACAAATATGTGCTTATGAATACATGAGGAGATGTCCTTTTAAAACATGCCAGCAAATCTGTGAAAGAAAAAATATATTATTATCATCAGTGAAGATAGAAGGTGAGAAACAGTACCACATGCATCCTAATAGAACTGCAGGCTGTTTTAATTTAAATGAGTTTCAGCCTTCTTCGTTGAAAACAGAAGTAAATCATGTAAGGAACTAATTCATACTGGGAGAGACAACAAAGAATGCCAATAAAACTTATTTGTAAAAAAAAAAAATTACTACAAAAATATTTCTACCACATTTCCAGTTTTGTTTTAAATAAAAGAATAGAGGCCCTTTTCCAGGAACATTTTAAAAGGATATAGCTTAAAGGAAACTTTAATTTCTTTTTTTATATATATGGCTGGGTCTCATTTATTATGCATTAATTACAGACAAAACCTTGGTTCTTTGCACAAAAAAGGCTTGATACAAGCAACATGGTGGTCTATGGAACAGAAGGTTACATGACCCCCAATTCTGACTGTGTCCAACATATGCACCTTCTTGTATGCTCCTCTGATAACAAAGATGGGACGTTTCCAGCGTACAAGGTACACTCTTTCAGAGGCTGTCCACAACGAATGCCCCAAGAATTCACACGCAGTTGTTTTATTTACATGGCTTTGGAACTTGGATAATTCAGTGAGTCCAGTTTTTCCACATTTTGGCACTTGTCTTACCTGCCTAATCAGACTCCAATATATATCCTACCCATGACCCATTCACCATAATAACCCTTCTCTGATGGGCACACCAAGGCAAGTATGGTGGAGGAATATGTCTAATTTCCTTCAAGAGTTGTAGACATACCCCAAAATGTTATTGTTTCCCTAACCTGTTTACGAGCTTACCTACCTAAACTTTTAATAAATCTGTTTATATTTTCAATCTGCACACATCTTGGATAATGCATTCCACAAGTTTCCATTCATTGTAGACCTCTTTCAAGCTTCTGAGAGTGCCCTGAGTTCTAGTATACCAGGATTCAATAAATAAGAAAAGCATAGCTTTCACAGTTTTATAGATTTTAATCATATCTCCTCTTTCAGCCTTGTTCCTTTATAGAGCCCTCCTCTTTTTATGCTGCACTCAGAAAAATATTTAATTAATGAATTCAATTTAAGCCAATTAATCAGTCTGGAAGTCTATTCTTTTGCCCATGTTAGCTAACTTTCTCTGGACCCTCTCACTTCAATCATGTCTTCGCTGAGGGCAACTAACCAGAACTGCACACCATGTTCCTGGTGCAGTGCATAATGAGGTACAAAGACTGTTTATTCTAAAACAATTTATAAGCAAAACAATTATAAGGATACTTGTGAAATCACCACATCCACTGGAATCAAGAAGGGCTTTGGGTGAAAGAGTGCTTGTCAGTGAAGATAGGGTGTAGAAGTCAGAAGTAAGCTGCCTTTATCAGATTCACCTCTTAGTTCTGGACTGCCTTCCCCACTGGACAAATTGCAACATCAGTCTTTCCAGGGGAAGGCCTCTTCAAAAAAGGCTCTGAAATATCGAGAGTTTCTATGAAAGGAGAATTTTGAAATAATTTTATAAGACAAGCTAAAGTACAGTGACCATACAAATGGTAAAGAAGAAAGAGACTAGGATATTTGTCTGTCTGTGCTCATATTAAGCCACATTCCAAAGTGATTACCCATTTACAAAACATCCAACAGATCTTCAAGGGCATAAATCCTCCAGAAAGCTAATTCGGAGGTTTCTTGGCAAGTACAGAAAAAAAGCAAAGTTGTTTACATGGTATTGATAAAAATAAAAAACATGCTACATTAATCCTAATGCAGAATACATCAGTGTCATTACAAGACAACATGTGTCCATCAGATACTATTTTTCAAAGACCTGGACAATGCTAAACAGTTAGGTTATCAATTTCCAATTCCCCTTTTTATATAAACTTCATGTAGACAATTCCTTTTCAATTACTTTATAGGAAAGAAGGTAAATGCCTGGCTCACATGCAGCCATTATTCTATTCCTCTATCCACTAAAGCCTTCATAAATGGAAAAAATTCTTAAGGCAGAATGTAGCTTCAGAATGTTTTTTAATTCAGTATTTTTGGTACTCATTATAAAATTATCATGACATTAACTAGTAATTAACTAGTTTTCAGCTTTCTTGGGTTATAATCTAGTGCCAGAGATACATTCTGGTTGCTCAAGATAGAGAAATACCTGAATTATATTTATAAATGTCTTTTCTTTTTTTTATTATGTTATGTTAATACCATACATTACATCATTAGTTTTTGATGTAGTGTTCCATGATTCATTGCTTGTGCATAACACCCAGTGCTCCATGCAGAACGTGCCCTCTTTAATACCCATCACCAGGCTAACCCATTCTCGCACCCCCCTCCCCTCTAGAACCCTCAGTTTGTTTCTCAGAGTCCATAGTCTCTCATGGTTTGTCTCCCCCTCTGACTTCCACCCCCTTCATTTTTCCCCTCCTACTATCTTTTTTTTTTTAACATATAATGTATTATTTGTTTCAGAGGTACAGATCTGTGATTCATCAGTCTTACACAATTCACAGCGCTCACCATAGCACATACCCTCCCCAATGTCTATCACCCAGCCACCCCATCCCTCCCACCCCCCACCACTCCAGCAATCCTGTTTGTTTCCTGAGATTAAGACTTCCTCATATCAGTGAGGTCATATGATACACGTCTTTTCAACGTTCAGTTTTTTAACTACTCCAAGAAGCCATCAACCATTAAATGTACCACTGTTTCTATGTGCCACTAAAGAAGAAAAATGCTGCTAGTTATTTGTAAGACTACAGCAATTGTAAAAAACATCCTGATTTCAGAGATGTTAAAGGGTGGGTGAAAATGTATCTCAAAATCTATGAAATACACTATTTTCATTCTCATATTTTTCTCAGATCAATCCCAAATTTACAGATCACTCTTCATCCAGGCCCCATGATCTGATTCCCACATATTCTCAGGCTGTTCAAAGGCAGCTTCAAATTAGTGAAGAATTTTGGAAAATTGCATCACTGTCAATAGCCTCCCATGCTCAGAAATAGGGGGCAAGAGGGGCTTTATCTGAAACAAGGCTTCTAGTTGACTACAAACCAAAGAGAGTCATAAGAAGAATCCATTCTGGAACTATTACTAAATATTACTAAAACAAGAAATCAGTACAAGGCTCCTGGGTGGCTCAGTTGGTTAAGTGTCTGACTCTTGATTTTGGTTAAGGTCATGATCTCAGGGTCATGAGATGGGCTCCCTGCTGGGTGTGGAGCCTGCATAAGATTCTCTCTCTTCCATTCCCTCTGCCCCTCCCACCCCCCTTCCCCGTCCCCTGTCTAAAAAGAAAGAAAGAAAGAAAGGACATAAGAAAGAAAGAAAAAGAGAGGGAGGGAGGAAGGAAAGAGAAAAAAGAAAAGAAGTAGGTTGTTTCTGTTTTTTTTTTTTTTTTTTTCTTTTCTGGGACAGGGAGAGGGAGAGAAAGAATCTCAAGCAGGCTGCAAGCCCAGAGCGGAGCCTGACACTGGGCTTGATCTTATGACCCCGAGATCATGACTTGAGCCAAAATCAAGAATCGGACACTTAACTGACTGAGCCACCCAGCCTCCCCCCACCATACACACACACACACACACACACACACAAACACACACACACACACACACGAAGCTTGTTTCTTATGATTTGGTACTCTTTTCTAGAATCGAAAGCAATGTTTTCTATATTTCATAACCTATAACTTACAACTGTTATTGGATGAGATTGGACAATTCTCCACTGAAGGAATCAGAAATCAGATCCTCAGTTATGCTAGATGTTCTTCATTTGCCTCTTTAGATCCACTCTTCTCCACTTTTTACCTGGCTTTCTTCCCAGGAGGCTAATTTCTAAGGACTGATTCAACTGTACTCCCTTTTGCCTTCTGGCTCCCAGTTGGGTTCAACCAATGGGAGGTACCTACAAGAATTCAAAGGGAAGAGGGGAGAGAGGGTTGAGTATTCATTTGCCCAACCCTCTCCTCTCCAAGCATGGCTTCTAATTGGGTTCCACTAGTTAAGAGCACAGCTCCTGTAAGACAGCCTTCTCTTCCTGCTTCAACTGATGCCAGGATGATAATGGCTTCCCATTGCTGCCTGGTCCTGGATGAGCACTCTCTCATTGGTTCTCTAAACATGTCCAGTTTTGTCAATAGTTCTTCCATCAATCTCTCTTTGGTTTTGCTGTTTCAAATGGGCCATGTCCACTTGGGACCAGACTGATGCATCGGATTTACAATATTATCTAATGCATGGCATGGAACTTTCCTTCACTCTAAAGCTCGGAATATTTCTTCCTCAGATACTTGCTAGTAACTTCAATGTTACAGAATTAAAAGAACTTTAACCATTCTGCTAATGGTTCAAATCCCGCCTGAAACATCAGATAGTCAAGAGGATCATATATGTCAGTCGTTCTTTAAGAGCCCGAGCGTTATCCCTGTTTTAGGCCAGATGGACCACCAGGAAGCTACATACTGCAACCATGTCTCTCTGTATACACCCTGCAGAGTTGCTTCCCTGTAAAGGATTGCAACTCTCCCACTTCCCTGAATTAGCTACTCTTCCTCTGAGCTCTTACAGCACCATGAACTTGTCTATTTGATTTCCCATATTATAGCTGTTTTTTCTACTTATCTATCTGCCCCACTAGATTATAAGCTCTATGAAGGCACAAACTGTCTTACACACTTCAGTATTTATAACACCTAAAACTGTGCCACTAGGCACTCAATATTTGTTTTAAAAAAGTGAATGAACTGAACATTATGCCTTTGAAGTTAATGGGCAAACAAAAACTGTGTTGCTCCTTCCTTCATTCACTGTTTCATTCATTTGCCGTTCTATAAAATGTGTTTAGGGCCTGCTACTGGACAGCATGACACTAGGTCCCAGAAACACAAAGTTGTGTGACCATCGTCCCTGCCTGTAAGCAGCATTGTTAATTATATGGACACCATGCAGGACACATTTTGACCACAGATGAAGGTTTCCTATGCAAGTTCTTCTTAAACGAACTGTTTTTGTTTTGTTTTGTTTTGTTTGCATCCCAGTAAGACTAGAAAGACCACTTTGAAACTCTGTGCAATGTTTTATATCAAATGGTATAACTTTCTACCTCTAGCATGTCTTGATTTTAACATTTCTCCTCTTCTCTAAATAGTTCCTCTTTCTCTCATTTACACTTTATAAATGTTCTTAGCTGTATTTTTCCTTTGTCCTAGTTTTTACTGTAAGCTGTTTCAATGCTTCCTGAAAGAAGCTGAAACATAAATAACAGAAAAAGACTGCTTTATTTTTCCTCACTTAAATTTTATCTACCTTTAGAGATTTTTTTTGATCCAGATCATTTTTCACTTAAATTAATTTTAAAAGGCCACAGTTGTATTAGTACAGTATTAACAATAGAAAATCTCATTAATGATTAAGAAGTGATTGATACATACCAAACCGTTCACAACGTATCAGGTGGTGGGGAGGGCAGAAGGCCACCACTGGGAACTTGAGCTTTCTATATTATGTAATTTTTTGAAATTTTATAAGCATTTTACTTGTAGACGCAGAAAAAAAAGACGTATTTAAAAGAAACAAAATAAAGAGAAGACAGCCTAGATTATCTTTGTTTTCCCATGTCCACGTGGTGGTCAAATGAACATGCAGATTTAAGATATATAGGGTGGTAATTTGATTATTGAGTCATATGTGACCCAGCTGAGTGAATGTAATAACAGACAGATGATGGTTTATGTCGTTGATAGAAACTGATTTCCCTCGTTCCATATTTTAGCAGCCAATCATTTCCAGAATTGGCTCAGACCCTGAATATATCCTCAGCAGGGATGCAGTTTTGAGCCTGGGATATTCTCGAACAGCTGGACGACATTCAGCGACTCCAAATTAGGAGGGTCAGTGGGAGCATGTGAGGGTGGGTACCTGTTCTAGAGCTTCCCTGAGCGAGCAAACACCTTGCTCTGGCTATGAACTCTCCCCTGGGCTCTTTTAGATATGAAGTTTTAGAAGCAAATCTGAAGAATGACAGTTCGTTTGAAATAGCCTTCATATCTACAGACAGCATTGTAAGACTTTTGGAAGTTTAATATGAGTATGTATGAGAGGATGGGGGGAGGGGAAGGGAACAATGCAGCACAGTTAGCCTTATTTTCAAATTTGTACACTATGCTTTTCAGAATAATTCTAAAGATTAATAGACCAAATTCTCTCTATTGCAGAGTAACATAAAGTCTTCATAAAATATAAAATTAAATGTTAAGTATGTGAATAATGAAATATTGGGGTTTTCCATGTTTGAATTCTCATAGCATAAAATATTTGAGCTGTTTAACATTAAACCCCAAAGATCTAATCAAATAGACATCTAAGCGACTCAGACATTGTAAATAATTTCAGCATTGTAGCATTGTATTTGCCAGCAGATACAGTCAGTTCTTTCACCAACTGAGATATCATTTAGTCTATAACTTAAACAAGCATTGATAAAGTTTTTCACAAAAGATGCTATCAGCAAAACAAACAGAGGACTTTGTATTACTTCAAAGCTTATTTATAATGTGTTTAAAAAAATTCAATGGAAACAGGAAAATAATGTCTTGATTTTCTAAACTTTGCAACATCTGCTTTTACTTACTTTTCAGCATTGTAAAGCTCTCTGTATTTCAAGTGAATTACTTTGCTTTCCCTTTGTCTATTCCTTTACTTTACTATCTTCACACTAACTTATACACCCAGGCACAATCTGTGAACCCATGAAAATCTCTATGGCATGAATAACAAAGGAATTTTAAAACATGTGACACAGTACATGGAAATATGCCTCAAAAGAAAGGCCAGGTGTATAAGGAGCAGATGCTTCTATAAAAATACTCAAAATCCTGTATCATTTTTCTCATACCATCCTATGCTGGTTATTTACATGTTATTCACAATCTTTGCTGGATAGCATTAAAAATATCTCCTAAAGGAAAAGAAAGGACTTTTATATATGTGGGTATATGTGAGTACATTTGAGTGTTTTGCCCAAATCCAAATGAGAGTTTTAATATTGTGTTGAGAAAGTCCCCAAGTTTTGACAAAAAAAAACAAAAAAACAACAAAAAAAACCCCAACAACCAACCAACCAAACAAACAAACAAAAACCACTAATAAAATCTGCTGGGAACATCCTCAATGTTGATCTTCTCTGTTGGGCTTTTGCTTCCCTTCTTCCCAAATTTCATAAGGCCTTAAATCCAAAGAAATTTTTTCTCAGACTATGGACTCTGAGAAACAAACTGAGGGTTCTAGAGGGGAGGGGGTGGGGGGATGGGTTAGCCTGGTGATGGGTATTAAAGAGGGCACGTACTGCATGGAGCGCTGGGTGTTATACGCAAACAATGAATCATGGAACACTACATCAAAAACTAATGATGTAATGTATGGTGATTAACATAATAAAATAAAAAATAAAAAACTAAAAAAAATGAATAATCATTACGTAAAAAAAATCTGAAGAAATTTAAAAAATGTGTCTAAATTTTTAAAAGAAAAATATTTCTCTACACTCAGTGAGAATTGCTCCTAAAACACACTAATGTCCAATTACTTTGGAAGGCATGAAGTCTCTCATTCCCTGACCTTTCTTCTAAGCATCCATTTATTTTATTTAAAATAAGTTACCTTAGAAAAACACCACCATTCCTTCTGCTACATTTCCTGATTTCTCAAAATTTGAGTTTTCTGTAGAATTTGCATCAACAGGGAACAGTGGGTAAAAAATATAAAGCTAATATATTGGTAATCATGCAAACACAATTTTATTCAGGACTTTCTTGGAAACGTTGTTGAGATGCTTTAAACATTTGTTGGTGGCTTCTTGTGAAGCTGAATGAAAGGCTGGTGGCTATTTGTGGTTAATATACAAAGGGGTAAAAAGAAAAACAGGGAGAAAATGGCCTTTACAAAGCACACTCCTGAGGTTTCACCATTGGCTTAACTGACATTCTTTCCTTCACTTCCCAGTTGGGCTGACCTCAACATTCTTGGTGTCCAAGACTTCTAAAAGAATGTAAACCACATTATCTTCTCCAGAGGGGAAAACAGAAACAAAGTTGGATGATATGTCAGGATAAGGAATAGGTCCACCATGTGTTTAAGAAGGAGGAAGAGTTCCACTGTAATCATACCAAAAATCAAGGTTTTGTGGACATGCATTTGTCCACATAAAAAAGAACAGTGGCTTTGCCATTTAGTGAAAGGTCTTTTACAAGAAGTTAAACAACAAGTTGGGAGCCATTACTCTTGGTTTCTGCCACACACCTGTGAGATCAAGATGAGAGAGAGAATACAAAGAGATCCGAATCTCTAAAGGATTTTAAAAAATGTTAGGATATTGGAAGTAAGTGATAAGAGAGAAAAGAAGCAAAGTCCTTCTTTGGCCATCACTGAATTTTGGCAACAGTGCCTTTTATGGTTGCTTTGATTATGCGCTAAATTCAAAAAAAGTTTTAGCCATGGATAATTTGATGCTTTGGTTTTCCTTTATTCTCCACTTTTTTCATTGCATGTTTTAAAATGGTTTGTGTTCAAGAATCAATTTAACCACAACAAAAGAGACTCTGATTCAGAATGTGTATGACTTCACTTGAGGTGGAGGAAATAGCAAATCAGTGCTGAAAAAGAAAGGAAACTCTCAGACTTGCATGCCTTCCTCTTTTCCTTAAAAACATTTTTAAGATGTTTTCACCTAATACTATCTTTAAATCCTCACTTTGCAAAAGATCCTTTAAATGTCAATACTTCTTTGAAGGCTCAGTCATACGTCCTCTGTTTTTCTCATTCTACGCAGTTCAAGTAATCGCAATGACTTGCAGAACCTCAATGAGCACCCATGCACTTGTCACCCCAGTCAGTTCTGCTGCTGTTTGGATTTGCTTGTGCAACTGCCTAATGAACAGTAGCCTACTTGATAGCTAGCTCATAAGCCCTCCAATGCATCATGTTCAGAAGTGAGCTCATGCCCTACTTTGCTCTCTCCCTATCTAGGCATTTCCCCTATGTTGCTTGTCTTCAGTGTCTACCCAATGTAGCCCAAATAATTAATCCAAGGATCTCTTTGCCTTTTCTGTCTCATCTAATTAATGACCAAGTCCTGTCAATCTGTCTCCTCAATATCACTTTAGTAACCATTTATCTCCATCTTCTCTGTCCCCCAAAGTGGTCATCAGCTCTGACAAACTGCTGAAACAGCACCCTAACCAGTCTCTTTGCCACTGACCTTACTCCCTAGTCTACACATTTACCATCCACACAGCCCTGAGGATAATCTTTCTTGAAGTGATCTTCATAAAGCACAACCCTGATCACAACAATCTAGCTTAAAGCCCATCAGTAATTTCTCATCACCCTTATTAACCAAGGCTAAACACCTTAACCTAAAAGACTCTTACTATTTAGCCTATGCCTATTTCTCCACGGCTGAGGTTTCACTTCCCCTTCCAGGCACAGCAAGCAGCTTTTAGTCCCTTAAAACCTGCCATGCTTTCAGTTGGAATATGCTCTTCTCATTGCCTACCCCTGATCCAAATATCACTTTCTTAGGGTTATCTTTCTTTGCTCCAAACTAGATCAAGGCCCTAGCTAAGCCTGAAGAACACCTTAACTTCTAGTGTATAGCTCATCATATACTATTGCAATTGTGTGCAATGGCTCTTCCACTATGCTGTCAGTTTCATGAGGGCAGGGACCATGTTTGTCTTATTAACTTCTACTCAGAACCTGGTACTTGGGAGGTATTTAATAAATAACCACTGGGGGCACCTGGGTGGCTCAGTCAGTTAAGTGTCTGACTCTTGATTTCGGCTCAGGTTGTGCTCTTCAGGTCTTGATCTCAGGGTCACGTGATTAAGCCCTGCATCGAGTCCCACACTGGGCTCCGCACTCAGTGGAGAATCTGCTTCTCTTCCTTTCCCTCTCCCTCTGCCCTGCCCCCCCTTTCCTAAAATAAATAAATAAATCTTTAAAATAAATACCCATTGAACAAATGAATGTGTTTATGTATTTCTTCCTTCACCAGCACAACAGGCAAAGTGATCTGCTGTACAGTTATCAATGATTGGCTCATTTACCACAGAGGAAATATGAGCCATCCCAGATAGAAATTAAGATTCTAGATGCTCCATAATCAAGACATCTCATAGAATTTATAGGCATCACTTACCCCAAATTCTGTTAACAGGATGGTAGCCGGGTCAACAAGCTTGGCCAGGGCCAAAGACAGACTTGCCTTTGGCAATCTAAAAGTCATGGGTAGAATAAATAAATTAAGCTGTTAAATGGTTATTTACTACCTCTATCTGTTCTTTTTTTTTTTAAGATTTTATTTATTTATTTGAGAGAGAGAGAGTATGAACCGGGGGAGTGGGAGAGAGAGAAGCAGACTCTCCACCAAGCAGGGAGCTCAATGTGGGGCTCAATCCCAGGACCCTGGGATCATGACCTGAACCAAAAGGAGAGGCTTAACCAACTGAGCCACCCAGGTGCCCCCCTATCTATTCTTCTTTATCCCTGAATCTAATTGTAAGGATAGCTACCATCAGTGACTACTTAGACCCTGTTGGCAATAAAATGCTTTTGTGAACTTTTTCAACTTTGACAACATGAGAAAACTCATAATTTACACAAGCATTACAATGGCACCTAAGTTAGCTGGAACAGTTAAAGAAAAAAAAGCTTATTTTAACTCTCTCTAACTCTTGGTTATGTTTTCCTGATGTTAGATAGAACATTAGATGTAACCCTTGAGATAGTTGTAACTGACAGAAGATGTAATGTTAGTGCTACAGTGTGGAAAATGACTCAGTTGTGCCAAAGTTGAATCAAGACATGATCCAAACAAAAGGCATGCCACGTGCAGTGGTCTCCCCTCATGAACTCAGCCACTTATAATGTTCTTCTCCTTGCTGCTGCCCATCAGAATATGACCATTTCCAAATGGTCCCAAGAGTGTTACATTAAACAAGAATTTTCCATGTCTTAATTATGCTTAAGGCTTACTAATATAGGGCTACATTATTAAACCAAAAGCCATTAATAACTTAGTAGTTTTGTTGCTCTGTATTGCTTAGGGTGATACAATATAATAACAATTAGGAATTAAAACATTTTTGGTGTTCTCTTTAATTCTGCCCCTCAACTACTGACGCTTCAAATCCCAGCACTGGAAATTATAAATTAAGATGCTGCATAGAAGAGAAAGTTATGGAATAAATTAGATCAACACTGGATAAACTCAACAAGAATAATTCAATTACTACACTAGAATCTCTTCAGTACCTAAGTTGTCATTACTAATGAGCTAGAAAACTGATAATATAGCAATTCTGCCACACTGCTGGAAAACCATATAGTGGCTTTCTATCTGATGTCCTTTCCAAAGGTAGTAGTTAAAAAGAGAGTGGCCTTTATAGGGATACCTGAAGAAGAAAGTTGGCTCCATTTATTTATCCCTTGTCTCCTTAAAGCTTTAATCCTCAGAAACGAAAAGAGAGTGATGATATCTCATATGATGGCTCTGAGCAATGAATTAGGACATGTAAATTTCCTAGCACATGGTGAATGATAGGCCATAATAGATATTTTTTAAGTTAGTTCTCTTCCTTCTTCCTTTCCCCACCCACCCTCAAGTACCTACTTTAAGCTGTGGGAACCACACAACCACGGGACAAAACAGAAACCATTCAGATCTCATATTAGCAGGTCTCATTCTGTTGGTCTCTCTTTATAGTAGTTTGGTCTATTATCTTTCCTATAGAAATTAGAGTTATTGTTTTTTGTTGTATTTCTTCCATGGTAATGAATAAAGGGCATTTTGTGACTTTGTGTTTAACAAAGCCATAATTCAGCACAGCAATCTAAATAAAATTCATTTTTAAGTGTATAATTCTACAACTGCTCTATCTTTATTTGGTGACAGTATATTAAGTCTAGAGTTCATTGTATGCCCAAACACCAAGAAACTCACAATGTAACTGTCTCATCAATTTCAAGTTTATATGTATCCTAACTGGCTTAACACATCAAATTGTTTGCAGCTGAGAGGCAAGATTTTCTTAAGCTCTGGTCTATCCTGAACACCAGAAGGTAAGGTATGCTTTGAGAGTAAAAGAGGTGTTTGAAATGGGAATCAATTATTTCAGTCCACATAGCACTATTTGGTGAATTCACAAATTTGTTTATTCGGTCAACAAGTATTAAGAGCCTGCTATGTGCCAGGCACTGAACACTGTTCTGGGTAATGTAGTTGCAGCTATATACTTCTAGAGTTGATTTACAATGCAGGATTTGAAATGTGTTCATAGTTTAACCTACTGAGTATAATCCACCATGATTCTTCTTCCTAACTATAATAAAGATAAAAATAACACATTCTAAATTCTTACAATAATGCCTGAAACAATGCCAAGTGCTTTATTCCATTCACTCTTCACAACATTCATATAAGGCAGGGATTATTATAATCACATTTTACCAGATGAAGAAAAGAGCTGTGGAAAGAGTATTTAATTTGTCAAGGCCACCTAGCTAGTAACAAAGAAAGCTGAAATTCAAACCAAATCTGTCTGACTCTAGAGTCCACTCCCTAAAGTCTAAACCAGTGCTATTCAAAGTCTGGTTCTCTGTGGACGGGCAGTATCAGCAACACCTGGAAACTTGTTAGAAATACAGAACTGACTCAAACATAATTTTGGGGAGTGGGGCCAGCCATATGTTTTAATGAGGCTTCCACATGATTCTTATGTGTGCTAAAGTTTGATAAGCATTACTCTAAAACACTCACTATACACATTGTTCAGTCCTCCTAATTCATAATACACTAATGGTGTCAGGTCAGATTACTGCTCATCTGCATTAAAGAACTTCTAGCCTTCATAATAATTGTCCTTTGGTTGGATTCTATGGGTAGTTAAAATACAACTCTGGAACACTACATCAAAAACTAATGATGTAATGTATGGTGATTAACATAATAAAAAAAAACTCTGCACCATATCCTTTAAGTAGGGTGACTATTCATCCTAATTCTCCAGGGACAGTCCTATTAAGCCCATCATGTAATCAACAGTGGCCTCTTTCACTCTCAGAAGTGCTATAATTTAGACCAAAAAATCATATGGTGGGCCTGGCTGTCAGTCTCTCCAACATCAGGTCCTGCCACTCACCCCCCCACTTCTGTGTCCTAGCTACACAGCCTAGCCTTCTTTCAGTTCATTAAAAATCTCAAACTCATGGAAGGGTTTACCACTTCTATTTCCTCTTCCTGGGAGGCTCTTCCTCTAGATCACAGAATGATTTGCTCCTCCTCACTGGCATTTCAAAGGTGGGCTGGTAGGAACAATCTTCACTGTATACAGGCAGTTTTGAGTATTTTAAAATAATAGTAAAAGAAACTAAAACTATGTCTTACTTTTTATTTATTACCATGCACCAGCAAGGTTAAATAATGTTAGTGATACAATACTGCTCCTCCTTGAAAAATGTTTTGTTACTTGTCCCTTAATAAACATTGTATACTACACGGAAGTTAATTTGGAGAACTCCCAAGTACATAGGTGGCCCCCCAACAGACACAAACATAGATACTTGAATTCATCTCAAGAGAAAATTCCCAATAGCTACAGAAGAGTTATAGTTTAATTTGGGTAGTTCCTGTCTCTAACCTCTGTGTTACCACATATTCCTGATTTTAAACAACAGATTTAAAATAAATTTTGGTAGCACAGTAATTGTAAAGATGAAGAAATTGACTTGCTTCAATTCTGTCATTTTATTTGGCTTCTTGAAATGTGATTTGTATTTAAGATTTAAAACATAAGGGGAACCTGCCTGGCTCAGTGGGAATAGCATGTGACTCTTGGTCTTGAAGTCATGAGTTTGAATTCCATGTTGGGTAGAGATTACTTAAATAAATAAATAAATAAAATTTAAAAAATGATTTAAAACATAGGGAAATTCAAGAATAGCCAAAACAGTCTCATAAAAAAAAAAACTAAGTTGGAGGATTCACATTTCTTTTTTTAATTTTTTTATTTAAATTCAATTTAGTTAACATATAATGTGTAATTAGTTTCAGGGGCGGAATTTAGTGATTCATCAGTTGCATATAACACCCAGCACTCATTACATCAAGTGCCCTCCTGAATGCCCATCACCCAGTTACCCCATCCCCCCACCCACTTCCCTTCCTGCAACCCTCAGTTTGTTTCCTATAGTTAAGAGTCTCTCGTGGTTTGTCTCCCTCTCTGTTTCTATCTTGTTTTACTTCTCCTTCCCTTCCCCCATGTTCATCTGTTCATCTGTTTTGTTTCTTAATCTCCACATATGATTGAAATCATATGGTTATTTATTTCACTTAGCATAATACACTCTAGTTCCAACCATGTCATTGCAAATGGCAAGATTCCATTCTTTTTGATAGCTGGGTAATATTCCATTATATATATAATATGTAAGAATATATATATGTTCCATTATATAAACATATGTATGTGTGTACACACACACACACACACACACACACACACACACACACACACACACACATCACCTCTTCTTTATCCAGTCCTATGTCGATAGACATCTGTGCTCTTTCCATAGTTTGGCTATTGTGGACATTGCTGTTATGAACGCTGGAGTGCAGGTGCCCCTTCAAATCACTATTTCTGTATCCTTTGGAAAAATACCTAGTAGTGCAATTGCTGGGTCTCAGGGTAGTTCTATTTTCTACTTTTTGAGGAACCTCCATACTGTTTTCCAGATTTGCATTCCCACCAACAGAGGGTTCCTCTTTCTCCACATCCTCGTCGACATGTGTTGTTTCCTGAGTTGTTAATTTTAGTCATTCTGACTGGTATGAGGTGGTATCTCATTGTGATTTTGATTTGTATTTCCCTGATGCAGAGTGATGTGGAACATTTTTTCATGTGTCTGTTAGCTATCTGTATGTCTTCTTTGGAGAAATGTCTGTATATGTCTTCTGCCCATTTCTTGCGGATTCACATTTCCTAATTTCTAAGCATACTGCAAAGCTACAGTAACCAAGACAGTGTGGTACTGGCATATGTCGGTGGAATATACTTGAGAGTCCAGAAATAAACATTCACATTTACAATCAATTAATTTTTGACAGAAGTGCCAAAACAATTCAATGGGGGAAAACGTCTTTTCAACACATGGTGCCAGGACACCTGGATATCTACATGCAAAAGCATAAGGTTGGACCCTCATCTCACATCAACTCAAAGTGGACCAAAGGCCTAAAGCAATCGCTAAAACTATAAAAGTTTTAGGGAAAAAAAACATGGGTGTACATCTTTGTGACCTTGGATTAGGCTACAGTGTCTTAGATATGACAACAACAGCATAAACGACAAAAGAAAAATAGATATCAGGCTTCATCAAAATTAAAAATATTTTTGTGCCTAAAAGGACACCACCAAGAAAACGAAAGACAACACACAGAGTGTGAGAAAATATTTGCAAATCATATGTTTGATAGTGGATTTGTATCTGGAATATATAAAGAATTCTCAATAATAAAAAGGCAATTAAAAATGGGCATACAAATGGCCAATAAGAAAATGAAAAGATGCTCAACATCATTAGCCACCAGGGAAATACAAATCAAAATTGCAATAAACTACCACTTCGTACCCACTAGGATGGATAAAATCAAACCGTCAGATAATAACAAGTGTTGACAAGGACATGAAGAAGTTACAACCCTCATACTTTGCTGGTTGGAATGTAAATGCTGCAGCCCACTTTGGAAAACAATCTGGCAGTTCCTCAAAAGATTTTAACATGGGGTTGCCATATGACCAGACAATTCCACTCCTAGGTATATACTTGCCAAAATATAAACATATATTCACATAAAAATTTGTATAGGAATGTTTATAACAGCATTATTCATTAAAGCAAAACTTTGGAAACAACCCAATTGCCATCAAGTGATGAATGGATAAATAAAATATGGTATATCCGTATAATGGAATATTATTCAGCAATAAAAAGAATTAATGATATATGTTACAACATGGATGAACATTAAGAAGAGGATAAGTGAAGCTAGTCACAAATGAGAACACAGTCATGATTCCATTTACATTAACTGTACAAAATAAGCAAATCCTTAGACCTAGAAGGTGGTTTCCTAGGGCCAGGGGTAACAGTGGTAGTATGAGGAAATAGGAGTGAGTGATAAAGAACATGGGGTTTCTCTTTTGGGGTGATAAAACATTCTTTTTTTTATAAAGTGGATCCCATGCCCAGCATGGAGCCCAACATGGGGCTTGAAATCATGACCCTGAGATCAAGACCTGAGCTGAGATCAAGAGTGAGACGCATGACTGACTGGGCCACTCAGGTGCCCCAGGGGTGACGAAATGTTCTAAAATTCATTGTGATAATTGCACAACTCTCTGTGTATACTGAAACCCACTGGGTCATACAATTTAAATGGGTGAATTATATGGTATGTGTATCTCAATAAAGCTGCCCCCACAAAAGATTTAAAATAGTGAAACATGGTGCAAACTGCACGCTATGTAGGTATGTTATTTTTCCTTTTTTTTTTTTATAAAAAAGGATGCAATTAAAAATACGAATCCATTACTTTTTCCCTTTTTTTGGTACAGTAATGTTTATTTTATTTTTTAGATTAATTTTGTTACTAGCATGATAACACATGAAGTTGAGTAAGTTTTTTTCATTGTGTTTTTTCTGGCCATCATTGTCATCCTTTTCATTGCAAGATTATTATTAAAAATAATTTTGTCTAAAGAGGAGGTGAGTGTAAAAATTTTTTTATCCTAGATGGCAACTATACTAGAAACGTCACTGGCGCTCAATATTATCATCTAGATTTTTGCTCAAATGTCAGCATTTTAGAGAAGCCATCCCTAAATACTCTATTTAAAATAGATACCACTCCATGTCCCTCAATGACATCACTTTCTATCCCCTTACTCAGTTTTACTTTCTTCATAACTCTTATGATTATCTGATATATTATTTGTCTGTTTATTCTTGTCTCTGCCACTAAATATTAATTCATAAAAGGGTTATCTATCTTACTTTATTCCTGTGCCCTCAATGCATTGCACATATTCAATCAATTTTTGGTGAATAAAAAAAACAAAAAAATATATCTACTGCTTAAATTTCTTCACATAAAAGATTAAAAAGATGGTTTTATCTTTGTGCCCTCTTCTCATCAGAGTATTTCCTGTATCACATTATATTCTGCTAGATACTTAAAGATGTCTGGATATTCAAAATCCCTTTGTTTAGGAGTCTGAAACACCCGCAAAAGTATGTATGGCATTTTTTGCCTTTGCATTATCTTCAGTGAGGTTTATAAGCTATAATTCACTCAACTTTGCAATGTCTTTTTCTTAATGTTATTTTAAAAAAAAACACGTAATTTTTAAAGGTTAATCAGCTTAGATTATCCCAGAATTCATTACTCGGGTCTAGTGATAAAAACCAGCCTCTTTCATTGAACCTAGATAATGCTGTATTTTGTTAGACAAATGTTAAAACATTTGCTTCTGAAAATTTGACAGATTTTTATAGAAACTACTTCTTTCTTATTGTTGCTTTACCCCTTTTTCAAAATAATCATTGTATTTTTAAAACAAAACAGAACTCTGTTATAATATGGTTCAATATTACAAATGTTTAAGTAGGCCATAGGTCAAATACTGTCCCTCCCAAAATACGACAATCACACATAGTATAAATTTGACCACACTGTTAGCCTATTTAAACCTTTTGTTAGTTATGTGCTGGGATATGAAAGTTAAGAAAAAAAAAGATATTTTTAAGTGTATAGGTATATTATAATATTCCTTCTAGAAAAAGCTTCTAAACATAATGAAATAATCTTTGGAATACTGTTCCAAAAAATCTTTTGAATAATAAGTTTGGTGGATTTAGATGCTTGTATATAGATCCTCAACTACTTAACCAAACCAAATCCTGCATCGCAGAATAGTTAATTGCCTTAAATCAAGAGTCAGAATGCCTATGCTTAAACCTCCAACCTACCATTTACTAGCTGCATGACACTGACCAAATTACTTATCTTCTCTATACCTCAGTTTTATAACCTTTAAAGTGAAGATAATAATAGTACCCATGACAAGGGGTTGTGATGAATACATAAGTTAATCCATGTAGAGTATTTAGAACAGTGCTTGTTACAGAGGACACTATCAAAAAGTACTGGCCATTGTTTTTAGGTTGAAAGGAAAAAGACATTTAAAATTAAAGAGTCTTAGTTAACATTAATGCATCATTAAAAATAAAAAGACACATTTCACACATTTTAATATAAAATTAGTAGAAAGACTTTATCTTAGCTTCAGGCTTTCTATGTGTAATTATATCTTATTTGTGCAGCTAAAGTAATGGCTTTCTAAAATGAAAAGTTATGCAGAAGCCTGAAAGATGCAAGAATATTTTCTTATACTGTTGCAGCCTAGTAGAAAAAAGGCCCTCCTGCTAAGTTTAGACTAGACGCTTTTCTTAAACAGTCACATATTTCTTCATTAAACTGTTTTTTAATGGCCCTTTTGATGACTTCCAGTTTCCTCCACAATAAAAGAAGTTTTGACCTGTGAATTCATTTTTTTAATCTAGTAATAACTTTGAATACATTAACTGAGCATCGTGGACCAAATAAGGAGCCAATTAGTTGTATTTTCCATCATCTGAATGAAATACGAATGAATCAACTTCATCACTAAACTTAAAAGGCTGTCTTCATTGGCAAAGAAGTCTAAATATTGTTCTGCTAACTCAAGTTCCTTTTAGAGAATAAGGAAAGTCGAATTATCTGTGACCTAAAAACAACTGAGTTTCATTTTCCCTTTCCCCCCTCTGTGAAGGCGAGTCAAGTGATCTAGTACCATTCTACAGTAGCAGTCCCCAGAAAATTACTGTAAGAACTCGTACTTAGAGCACTGCCTATAAATTAAGACCCTGTTGTACAGTATTCATTTTCATAAATAGACAGTTTATTTTTCCTTCATCATTCATTCTTTATTTTCCTTTCCCACTCATTTAGATATTGGGACGACGTGATGAATGCATCTACTCATCAAGCTACCATTGTTGGTAAATATACCTCACAGATAATCAACTCATCAACTAGTAACAAGTCAGAAAAGAGACAACCATGAGTAAGTCTGTAATCTTAGTGCAAACACTCTCCAACCATACTTGCTTTTTATAAAAGCACATCCCTTTCCTTCAAACATTTAGTTTTTGTAGATATCAACTAAGAATATTTCAAAAATACACACATCAAACACAACATCAACATTTTGTGCCCCTCCAGGTAGTGTGAGAGGTACATTGAGCTGAACAGGAAATAGAGTCTGTCTCAACAAAGCATATGGGAAAAAATCCTCATTCTCAGCATTTTTATGTGCACTTTCTTTGAGGTTACAAAAGAGAAAGTGAAATATCAGTTTTAACTTTAAATGTGTCACCACAGCTTTGGAGATTTTCATATTATAAAATTAACAACTCAGTTGGTATTTTTTTATTATTCACAGTTGAATGTTTAAATGCATGTATTAATCTGTATCAATAGATTCAGATGGCCTTTCATTTTCCTAATTATTTGCTTACATTGTTGCTAAAGTATAATACATACAAGGTCTAATTTAAAATACCCTGATTTGAAAATATTTCTATAGCTGTTGTTTTTATAGAATTCACTTTTTTAAAAAAGTTGAGGAATAATGCAGCTAATGATATAAAAGGTAAAGATAATTAAACCATTTAATGTTTAAAAGCAATTAATTTACTGGGCAGCTAACTAAAGAGAATACAAAGCCCTTATTTTTAATACTCACAGGTTCTATTGTGAATATTTGTTCTGTTGCATACTTTTCTGTCAGGCAAAGTCTCCGAGTTGGGAATGGGCCCTGTCAAGTCTCTGAAAATCGATTGTTCAAAAATTTTAATTATAAGAAAGTAAACAAAGAGCCGGTTGAAGTTGTGCAGAGTTCTAACGAGTTAATGTAACAAAACTTGAGCAAAGTCAACCCTCTTCAAAGCCAGCAGGCTCAGCTCTGACAGTCATCCATCAAACTGAAGGTCTCCTTAATAAATGCCAATTATAGTGCATATATGCACAAATGTGGCAAGCATAAGCCATGGGATCATTTCCTTCCGAGAAAACTAGTGACCAAGAAAACACCCAGGCAGTGTAAGCAACCAGCCCACCCGACAGTAAGGTTTGCTCCTGATTGGAATACTAACCAGCATTATTTCTCTCTCTTTGGAAAAGTTCAGAACCACACAGAATTTTGTTTGGGGTTATACAAATTCCTTCACAATTTGTATAGAAGTCTAACATAACTTTTTAAAAGCCATGACATGCCCATAATGTATACAGAGTCTCCGACTTCCGCCGTAAGCGAGGCTTTTTCCTAACTTAATCATACTCAAATTTCACCCCTTTTAAAGATCCTGATTCAAAAATGTTCACTCATTCTCCACAGTCCACAAATTTATACCATCTCTTCCTGTGGTATTTTATGTGCATAAATTAAAAAAGAATGGCCTGCAATGAGGATTAAAAGGTTGAAAAAAATCATAGACTTTCTAAATTTAGTTTCATTTTTCTTATTTTAACTGTCAAAATATGTGTGTTAACAAAACATATATATTTTCCTATACTCATAAAATAATCCATTTATGTTAATTTTATTACCTAGAGGAAATGCTGGCTCAACTTAGATAGGAAGCTATATCGTAGACTTAGTATCATATCACTATGTAACTCAGCATCTATGACAAATAAATATATGAGAACTCTTGAGAAATAACGAAAATATGCCTTCACTTGTACATTAGCTCTTACTGTGGAATTCCCACCATTATATGATTCCCAACTTTTAAAAATGTTTCTCTGATGCCTTTTTCATTATCTAGCTGGACAGAGCTTGAGCCCATCCTCAAACAGTTTTCTTAGAGGCATTTGATGACATCAAGGGGTGGAGAAAGAATGTTCTTAAAGTGTATGGACACAGATCTTTTGTCCAGAAGCACAGGCCCAGATTTTATACCACAGCATTATCTCTTTAATAGAGATAGATGGGATTTCAAAAAAAGAAGGGCTGTATCCTCCTATGATGACAGAGATAATTAATGGTATAAATGAAAACGTTCGTGTTTGATATTTTTATGCAAATAGATTAGAATGGTCTGCATTAGCCCCAAGTTGATGTCTTATCTAATTGCCCTTTAAAGTGACATCTTCCATCACACATGCAGTCCCGTGCTAAATTCATTTATTTCTATCTTGCCTGAAATTATGATGAATGGTCTGAGCTCCATTCAATTATTTAAAATGTGCAAAGAAACAGAAACAATGAAACTGGCAAAGCCCTCTACATTCTTAGGAACAATTTAGGCTAATTAGCATCAACTTCTCCCCCATTCATCATACCCCTTTAGAAATATAAACAAACTGTCAGCTCTAACCTAACAAACAGATCACTGAGCTACTTAACACAAATTATTCTTACATGAAAAGCTCCTTCTCAGGCAATATTCTCCTTTAGGGCATCTGGGAAGCTGAGCTATCAAAATTGAAGACATATGTTCCAGTCAAACTCAACTCCTGGATTGTAATGATCGCTGTTGTGACAGTTTTCAGTCAGCATACTTGCTGCTGGCAACACAGCCCCAAGCTCCAGTGAAGCAAAAGTCAAATGGAATGATGCAAGCAGAACCCTAGATGCAGAAGAACACCTCTTCACACTACCCACCACAATTTAGTTAGCCGGTCTCAATTCCAACGATGTCCTATTGCAGCTCAAAGTTTTGCTACATTTGCTTTGGGGGCAACTGGGAGAGGGGAAGGTAACAAATATGGTCTTCGACAAGACAGTGGATTTCATCATGTATTATTGTTCATTTCTATATTCAGTGGAAGCCTGTAAGTTGTTGCCTATCATTTCAGAGAAGGTAGAGAGGATGTACTTGTAAGGGTCCAGATGGAGAGAAATCTAGCTTGCAATAGATTGCCTATGTCTCCTCAAAAGGACTTAAAAACTCTGAACTTCTTCCTTTTAAATAACAGGGATATAAAAAGTATTTAACCCTCTAAATATTAGAACTCTGTGGTTAAATCCCTGCCTGGATTTGGACCAAGCTAATCTTTTCTTCATTTGCTTAAATGCAGTCACATGTACATACAGTTGATTCTTATTATTTGCAGTAGGTATGTTCTATGAAGGCACTGTGCATGCAGAATGAGGGAGTACTGAACCTACTGCTCCTAGAGGAAATACAAGATTAAGTTCCTGCAAGCCCCTGTTCACAACCTTTTCATCAGCCAATCAATATGTAACCTATTTTTAAAAGATTTCATTTTTTTTAAAGATTTTATTTATTTATTCGTCAGGATGAGAGAGAGCACAAGCAGGGGGAGCAGCAGAGGGAGAGGGAGAAGCAGGTTCCCTGCAGAGCAGGGAGCCCGATGTGGAACTCGATTCCAGGACCCCAGGATTATGACCTGAGCTGAAGAGCAGATGCTTAACCAACTGAGCCACCCAGGCGTCCCAATACGTAAACTATTTTATATATGTTTCCATTTAAAGACACCATATTTAATATATATTGTTGATTTATTGATGCTGAACTCACAACCAACAACACTGTAACTCATGCTGAAGGAAGCTTGTCTAACATGTGTATTTTTTCATAAGGCATGTGACAGCCTTCTTGCATTTAGAAACACCGGACAGCACTTCAGCACTATGCTTGAGGGCCATTTTAACAGTGAAATCACCAACCAAAAAGCACGAAAATGTGAAAAGTGTGGCACTAAATAGACCGTGAAAGGTTCACTTGTTCTTGGTACAAGAGTTGACACAGGAAGGCAGAGCATCATCTTGTTTAACCTTAGCGGACCATGGTGCTTCAGATGACTCAAATTTTTCACCACTCTGCACATGTCTGTGAATTCCATGAAAGCACCATGAGTATTGATTTTGAGGTTACAAATAAATTTTATCAAGTAGGCAAAATCACAAATACTAAATCTGCAAATAATGAGGATGTATCATACATGCATTTATACGTATTTTCTCCTGTCAGATTTCCTGCTTAAGATCTTTGAGTTTCTTCTCTCTGTAAGCAAAGGTTACAGACTGAAAGTAAAGCAAAGCCTTCATGAGTTAACTGATAAAGGGGGTGGCCACAGACTTCCTGGTGACATGGTAAGCCACAAAGCCCTACAGATATGTTTCTGGTTTTTAGCATCCCAGAAGCATGAACACTGATGGCACCTACAACTACCGCAATAATAGCACCAACCCATATCCAGCCCATCCTACACAGTACTGTGTACAGTGTCTTTACCTTATTACAGCACTTGAATTACTGTTATTTACTCTGCTGAATAGTTGTTATTGCTAGCAGCCATCTTCCCAATCCTCCTACTAAGTAGGTCTCAGATTTCTCACCATGCTGTTTATGTTGGGTGATCTTCAGGAGTAATCTCTTGGCCTTTAAGCTGATTAGTGCATGTTGTCCCCTTAGCCACAGTGACTCCTTTAAGGATGAGTACATGATTCAGCTTGGGCTAATGACACACAAGGAGATATTTGCTTAGCACCTGTAGCAAAAATGATTCATCCCTGTGACAGCCATGGTAAGAACCAGCCTCAGGATAAAACAGGCACTACAGAAAGTAGAGCAGAGAAACGTAAATAGGAGTCCTTGGTGATACTATTGAGCTACTGGGAAAAGTCTTACATCTATCCCCACTCTATTTTAAAAATTTTCTCAGTTCAGTAACTCATAAATGCCCTTCATTGTTTAAGGCAACTTGGGTAAGATTCTGTTTTTCTTGTACCCAAGAGAATTCTGATATATTTATGTGCTAGTTTTTACCCCCTGTTCCTCACACACACACACACACACACACACACACACACACACACACACACACACACCAATTATGTGAATTATCTTTTGCTCATCTTTTTATATACTCTTTACCTTCTGGCATTCATGAGTAATAATAGTAGCCACTGATAAATATATTGAACTTAATTAGTAGAATGGAGAATACCTTCCATGGATATAATCATAAACAGCACACCATGTTAGAATGGATAACCAAATGGCTGCTACCGTATTGCTGCTCGCCCATGAGAATAAGCTTCTTGTTATGATTGCCTTAAAATATACATTTACATTATGCACATGTGTATTATAGAAGACCAAAACCTTAATATAACTGATCAAGAATAATTTTTTACTTTATCAACTAAAATTACAAAGATAGCATGATCTTGTCTCCGGCCCACTCCCCAAAGCAGGATAACTAAGGAATACTTTTTCTTCAGGATTTCTAACTCCAGTATCTCTAAATTGAGATAAAATTAATAGACCTGAATATTACCCAAGCATTCATAAATGTAAAATAATATGCCACTTTTTAAAGTTTCTGCCCTGCCTTTTCTTTCTCTATGGGTGGTTTTAACAGCCATGGTTATTTGTGGATGCAAAACTGTGTGTATAATAAATTGCAATTGCAATTGACTAACCTCAGAACGAGTGACAAGTGACTAATTACTCCCACAGGTGGCCAACTGCTTTGGCAATTAGTCCATTGTGGGTAAAATTCATTGCGTGTAAGAAAGAGGCTTCCTTTTCAAAATATCCACTCCTCCTTTTTGGAGGATGAATGGAGGGGAGAGGACTTACAGGGAAAAAAGTGGGGAGGGGATGAAGGGATAATGGGTAGATGGAAAAATTAATGGTTTCTTCAATAAACCATTTGATCTGAATTTTTCTTCCAAGGTGGTGGAATTCTACCCAACCACGTCCTACCAAAAAAACCTCAGTAATAGTCTTAAAGAGAGTTCAGGCCATCTAGCTAAACATTTCAAATAATTCTAAGGTCATCTGCCATGAACAAATATTTTCTCTTTAGTTTACTATATATTTCAGAAATCTTTGAGTGAGACTCTAGCAATTTTGGAGACTATCGTAGCCCATTTTTCATAGCATATAGCAAATAACATAATAGAGTTGTGTCTAAATGTATGTTTTTCAGTTACTTATCTATAATTATACTATTTCATTAGCTTCCTACTAAAATGTTTCTAGGTCCTAGTAACATTCCTACCTCACAGCAATATGGTCAAGTGTAGAATTTAGAGTTTAAAAGATTTCTTTGCATAACAGACTTTAATCAAGAATTAGGCATTAAATTGTCCATACTACCCAAAACAATCTAAATATTCAATGTAATTCCTAACAAAAGTCCAATGGCATTTTTTTTCAGAAATAGAAAAATCAATCCTAAAATTTATATGGGGCCAAAAAGACCCTGAGCAGCCAAAGCAATCTTAAGCAAAAAATACAAAGCTGGAGGCATTACACTGCCTGATTTTAAAATATACTACAAAGCTACAGTAATTAAAACAGTATGGTACTGTCATAAAAACAGATATGTACACCAACAGAACAGAATAGAGAGCCCAGAAATAAATGCAATTATAGTCACCTGATCTTTGACAAAAGTGCGAAGGACACATGAAGGAGAAAGGAGTCTCTTCAGTAAATGGTGTTCATAAAACTGGATAGTCACATACAGAAGAACAGAGTCAGACACATATCTCACACCACATACAAGAATCATTTCTCAATGGATTGAAGACTTAAATATAAGACCAGAAACTGTAAAACTACTAGAAGAAAATACAGGAGAAAATCTTCTTGACATTGGTCTGGGTAATGATTGATTTTTTTTGAATATGAATCCCAAAGCACAGAAACAAAAGCAAAAACAGACAAGTGGTTCTACATCAAACTAAAAAGCTTCTGCATAGGAAAGGAAACAATCAACAGAGTGAAGAGATAACCTATAGAATGGTAGAAAAAAATTGCAAACCACCTTATAAGGGGTTAATATCCAAAATATATAAGGAATTCAAATAACTCAATAGCAAGAAAAAAAAAAGTAACTCAATTTAAAATGTGCAAAGGACCTGAATAGATATCTCTCAAAAGAAGATATACAGGTATATGAAAAGGGTTCAACATCACTAATGATCAGGGAAATACAAATCAAAACCACAATGTAAGATATCACCTCACATCTATTAGGATGGCTATTATTAAAAAATAAAAACAAAAGATAAGTGTTGGCAAGGCTGTGGTGAAATAGGAACCCTTGTAAACTGTTGGTGGGAATATAAAACAGTGCAAGGACTATAGAAAAGGGTATGGTGGTTCCTTAAATAATTAAAAATAGAACTACTATATGATCCAGCAATCCCAGTTCTGGGTAAATATCCAAAGGAAATGAAATCAGTATTCAAAGAAATATCTGTACTTCCATGTTCATTGCAGCATTATTCACAATAGCCAAGATATGGAAACAACCTATGTGGATACTGGATGAATGGATAAAGAAAATGTGGTGTGTACACACACACACACACACACACACACACACACACACACACACAGTGGAATACTATTCAGCTTTGAAAAAAAGGAACTATTGTCTTTTGTGGTTACAGAGTTGAACCTGGAGGACATTATGTTAAGTAAAATAAACCAGACACAGAAACACAAATACTCTATGTTCTCACCAATATGTGGTATCTAAAAAAGTCAAACTCTTAAAAGAAGAGAGTAGAATGGTGGTTATCGGGGGCAAGGGAGAATGGAGAAATGTTGGTCAAAGGGCACAAAGCTTCAGATATGCAGGATAAACAAGTTCTGGAGATCTAATGTACCACGTGGTGACTGTAGTTAACACTACTGTACTGTATACTTAGAATTTGCTGAGTGTAGATTTTAAGTGTTCTCACACCAAAAAAAGGTAATTATGTGAGTTGTGACTATATTAATTAGCTTGATTGTGGTAACCATTTCATAATATATTCATAGATCAAAACATTATGTTGTATATATTTATTTTTTAAAAGATTTTATTTATTTATTTGCCAGAGAGAGAGAGAGAGAGAGAGAAAGAGGGAGAGCACAAGCAGGGGGAGTGGCAGGCAGAGGGAGAAGCAGGTTCCCCACTGAGCAAGGAGCCCAAAAAGGGACTTGATCCCAGGACCCTGCGATCATGACCCGAGCTGAAGGCAGATGCTTAACTGACTGAGCCACCCACATGTCCCATTATGTTGTATATTTTAAATACATACAATTTTTATTTGTCAATTATATCTCAATAAAGCTGGAAGAAAAAGAATTAGGCAGTTTTTCTAAAGACATAAATAGCAACTCTAATTGGTTTCTCTGTTCACTCGTGGTGGGTCTCCTTGAGGACAAGACTAGTAGTGCTGAAGCAATCAAACACAAACAGGCACTATACACACCAGACTTGGCAAAAACTAGACTCTTCATTACCATTCAGTAACCAAAGCCTGTTAGTATGGAAAAGATGAAAACTTTGATAGTGTCCAGTTTGGTGAGAATTGGGAGACAGAAGCAGCAAAATGATGGCATTTATCAGAACATATAAACCAAATTTGTTTGACCCACAAATTCACTTTTAGGGAATTATCCTACAGTAAATGAGCTTGTACATACACCCACATACTTACACAAACTTTCACACGTACCCAAAATACAATCACATACAATCACACCCACACCTATACACAGGTATACATTCTCTCTCTCTCTCTCTCTCTCTCTCTCTCTCTCTCACACACACACACACACACACACATCCAGATGAATATACTATATTCGCAGGGTGCTTATTGTAGCATGGGTGGTAATAGCAAAAAATAAAAAATGGAAACAAGCTCAATATCATCAGTGGTGACTGCTTGATAAAGTATGGTACATAAGTACAACAAAGTAGAGTACTAGTGTCTAGATTTTTAAAAAAAAATGAAATAGCTCTACATGTGGAAACACAAAATATATGTTCCAACATGGAATACAGACTCTATCAGAGCAGGAATTTATGTTTTGATCATTGCTATATCCCTAGGGTTAGGAATAGTGTTTGCCACATATGTACACAGTAAATATTGTTGACTTGAAATAATTATGTTATTCAGTAAAAACATACTGAAGAAAGGGCATGAATAAAAAAGATACCTATGGGGCACCTGGGTGGCTCAGTTGGTTAAGCGTCTGCCTTAAGGTCATGATCCTAGGGTCCTGGGATCTAGCCCCATGTCGGGAATCCCTGCTCAGCGGGGAGTCTGCTTCTTCCTTTCCCTCTGCCCCTCCCCCTGCTTGTGCTCTCTCTCGCTCACTCTCTCTCTCAAATAAATAAAATCTTAAAAAAAAGATACCTATGAACAACACCTTGACCAGGTGTTGAAAATTAGCATTTCAAGTGAGACACATGAACATGTGAGCCTCTGGTTGTGATATCCTAGAAGAATACAATATCGCTTATATAGTATTCCACCCAAGAAGGCATAGCCAGTAGCTAATCATGAAGAAACATCAGGCAAATGCAAAATGAGATTAAATTACTAAATTCTTCAAAAATGTCAGTGTTATAAATACCAAGGAATAGTTGAAGAATTGTTCCAGATTAACAGACCAATGAGATGTAACAAGATAGTGTAATACATGGTCCTAAACAGATACTAAGGGGGGAAAAATTCTATAAAGTACATTTTTGGATCAATCTTACAAACACACTGGATCAGTGACAAATTTATTGACATTTTACCAAAACTGATGACTGTATTATGCTTATGCATATCCTTATTCTTGGGAAATGTGCACTGAAATATTTAGAGGTTGCTATAGAATGAATATGTTCTCCCAAAATTCTTACATTAAATCCTAATGCCTAATTGTAAGGGTATTATGTGGGGCCTTTGAGAGGTGATTAGGTCATGAAGTTGTAGTGCTCATGAATAGGAGTAGAGCTCTTATAAGAGATCCTAGAGAGGGGTGCCTGGGTGGCTCAGTCAGTTAAGCAGTTGGACTCTTGATTTCAGCTCAGGTCATGATCTCAGGGTCAGAAGGTCAAGCTCCGCACTCAGTGGGGAGTCTTCTTGAGATTCTCTCTTCCCCCCTTCTCCCCCCACTCATGTGTGCACTCTCTAAAATAAATCAATAAAACTTTAATAAGTAAATAAATCATAGAGAGCACTCTCAAACCTTCCCATGTGCGGACAGAGCAAGGAGATAGACAGCTATCTATGAACCTTGAAGCAGGCCCTCACCAGACACTGAATCTACTGGTGTTTTGCTCAAGAACTTCCCAGCTTCTAGGGTATAAATTTCTGTTGTTTAGAAGCCACCATGTCCATGGTATTTTGTTAGAGCAACCCGAATGGACTAAGACAGAAAATAAAGGGCCACAATGTCTACAGTTTATTTTCAATTGGTTCAGACAAAAATAGTATCAATGGGTGGGTGGATGGATGGATGAATGGATGGATTATTTATAAATAGGTAGAGAGGCAACTACAGAGAACAAATGATAAATCAAATGGGGCAAAATGTCAGCAGTGAATTTAGGTAAAAGTTCTTTCTAAAGCTCTGGCAATTTTTTTTTATAAGTTTGATTTTTTTTCTAAATAAGAACTTCCCTGTAATTTCTGGAAGTAAATATCAAAAAAAAAATGTTCATGGTGTTTGCTTCCAGGGAATGGAAATAGAGGGATTCCTGGGGGGGCAAGAGGAGATAAGACTGTTGAGAGGGAGGACCCTTAGCTTCCATTTAATATCCTTTTATACTCTCATAATTTAACATATACATATGCTACCTTTGGAATAAGAATGCCTAATTAATTTTAAAGCAGCAGCTTGCAGTCATAGGAAGTATGTGGCCTTTGGAGTCAGACAGACCTTGGCTGAAATCCCGTTAGTGCCCACTTGACTCAGGGTGTGGCCTTGATCAAGTCAAGTAATTTCCTTGAGTGTGAAATTCCTTAGACGACCTGGTTTCCAGTCCTAGCTCTGTCACGAACCCACTGGGGAATGTTAGATCGTTTCACACACCTGGGCCTAAGTCTCTTGTCTATAAAATGAGAGAACGCAACCATGATTTCTTTTCAAGTCCATTTCTCCAGCAAAAGAAGCTTGGTTTCCCAGGATATTATCTCCTAAACAGAAAGAGCTCTAATTTTTTTCATTCACATGAAGAAAAGATGATCTACCATTCTTTGGGCTGATGACCAGAACATAAACTTCTAAGAGGACTTAAAATGCTTTTTAAACCTTTGGCGTTGAGGCCACACTGACTTGTAATAACTTGGACTTCACCAAAGCTGGGGCAGAGGGTATGGTATCCCTTCCCTGTTCCTTCACCTCCCTATCTTCCCCAGGGAGCATTTCTCAGCCTTTCTCTGTGAGCCTACCTAAAACCCTCCTGGGGCAAACATCAGAGAGTTCCTAACCCAGCAGGGCCCTGTTCTCACGTCTTTCCCCTTAACGTTTAAACCCGTGCATTGCTGAAGGGAAATTTAATCCATATGCTTCTGAGTAATTTACACTTAACACATCAAAATATTCCGTTGTAACCGTCATTTGTTGTCCCAAGAATCCTCTCGAGTCTTGTTAAGGCCTTTTATTCTTAGCAGTTTCAGTTTAGCAGTTATAAATGGAATGTGAACTCCAGAAGGACAGTTCTTTCTCCTTATTATTCATCACTCATCTGGTAGACCTTGCCAGGTTTTCTTTCCCTCCACCCTAGGTAAGAAAGTCTTTGTTCTAAGATGTTTCTTACATTCTTTTAGTCACACAATCAGGATGTTAATAATTACTATTTGCAGTCATCAACAGCAGGCTCTGCTCTAGGAACTTGTATGTATCTTCTTTAACCTTCCCACTGAGATAAGCATAATTTTTCCCTACTTTTCCAGATTTAGAACCCAAAGCTATGAGATTAAGTAATTGGCCTAAAATCACATAACTGATAAGAACCTAGGTGTGACTTACTACAAACATGGCACTGCATTCTTTCTAAGTTAGATTAAAAACAAACAACAGGTGATGGTCCAGCTTCCATAGCTAGAGGCTTGTTATATCCAAAAGCGTATAGAGGCCCTATATCCTTGCTTCCCTGGCAATCTTTATTCATCCCAGTTCAAATGTCATATCCTTTGAAGGTTTCAATCTTCTTTGCTTTCTTACACACCCTCCTTTGTCATATCACACTGCAACATAATCATTTTTTCACCTCTGTTTTCCTTTTAGACTACGCATTCTTGAGTTCACGGTTATGTCTTATTCATTTTTGTCTTCCCAGAGCCCAACCCAGAGTAGATGCTTAATAGATGTCTGTCAAATGGACAGCTCTTATCTAATATTGAGGTAGAAATGCCATTCATTGATTCATTATTCATTCTAGGTACTGGAGACAGGACAAGTTGAAACAAGCGGATTACCTCTTCCACCCAACACTACTCGGGCTGGAGCCCCACTTCTCCACTCCCTATTGACTGTATCTGTATATCCCCTTTGGAGCCCAGATCAGCAGAGTACAGCCGCGCACTGGAGGCAGTATAACAGTTGTCAAGTGAATGACTGCAGTCAGCCATCGAACTCTGAGCAATTTACTTAACCTCAGTTTCTACACGAATGGAATGAGGAAAATAAAGTACCTCTCTGACTGGGTGGTTGCAAAACACAATTTATATTATAGAAATTACATGAAAACTTAGAACAGTGCCTAAAAGACAGAGTTCAATAAATATTAGCTATTTGTTACCACTCTCTGTATCAACCAGCCCGTTTGTTCTGCTTTCACTGCTACCCAATCTAGCCATTATAAACTGATAAATTAAATAAAACAATCTACTATGATGATTTCACAAATATACTTTCGTGGTGAAAGGCGTTTATTGCTTATTACAAAGTAACGTGTTAATTCTATGTAAAAAGGCACAGACCAAACAGGTGTGAGAATTTTTATACAAGCACAATTATTTTTATTACATATAATTTATTTGTTTCAGGGGTACAGATCTGTGCTTCATCTGTCTTATACAATTCACAGCGCTCACCATAGCACATACCCTCCCCAGTGTCCATCACCCAGCCACCCCACCTCTCCCACCCCCCTCCACTCCAGCAACCTTCAGTTTGTTTCCTGATATTAAGAGTCTCTTATGGTTTGTCTCCCTCTTTGGTTTCGTCTTGTTTCATTTCTCCCTCCCTTCCCCTATGATCCTCTGTCTTGTTTCTCAAATTCCTCATATCAGTGAGATCATATGATACTTATCTTTCTCTGACTGACTTATTTCACTTAGCATAATACTCTCTAGTCTCATCCATGTCATTGTAAATGGCAAGATTTCATTTTTGATGGCTGTGTAATACTCCATTGTATATATACACCACATCTTCTTTATCCATTCATCTTTTGATGGACATCTAAGCTCTTTCCATAGTTTGGCTATTGTGGACATTATACAAGCACAATTATTAATTGACCAGACATAACTCTCATATCTGTAATTTCTCCCAACACAGATATACCTCTTTTTTTCACCTCTAAAACTTCCAAGACTTAAAATGTATGTTTTTATTTTTCTCCTTTCTTGTATCTTCTTAGTTTTCTTCTCTGACCCTGTGTAATCACACAAATGCTGATGAGGCCAAGGTCATAAACTCATTCCCTTTGTAAATCAGATTGTTCCCTGCTTATTGGCTGCAGAATGTACCCCAATTCTTGGCCAGTGTTACTAATAAAAATAATGTATCACAAGAGATGCCAGTGGGTAAGGATACCAGCTTATGCTTTAAAACCCTTGGGTATCTATTAAAATGTAATAGCTAGGTAAATGGAAGCTCTTCACATACAAAGACATTATTTTTAATTGATAAAAATTGGAAAAAAGTAAATGTTCAATAATAGAAGAATGGTGTAATAAACTTCATAGTTGAACAATGGATTTTAAATGATGGCTTGCAAAGATTTTTAAGTAACATTACAATATAATTTTATTATTTTTTTAAAGATTTTATTTATTTATTTGACAGAGAGAGACAAAGCGAGAGAAGCAACACAAGCAGGGGGAATGGGAGAGGGAGAAGCAGGCTTCCCGCTGAGCAGGGAGCCTGATGCGGGGCTCAATCCCAGGACCCTGAGATCATGACCTGAGCCGAAGGCAGACGCTTAACAACTGAGCCACCCAGGCGCCCCTATAATGATAATTTTAAAAAGCAGAATGCAGAAATTCATTTAATGATGTTAAATTATGCACTTAAATATGTTTATACAGACACCTACATATGTACAGAAGAAGCAAAACAAGACAGTGCACTAAAATGTTAACAGTGCTTATATCTGAGTAATGAAATGACCTATGGGTGATATTTATTTTCTTCTTTATCATCAGTAGTACCAGTTTTGACTTTTATTGACTGTGTTAAATCCCTCACATTTCAATATCCTCGTCTGTAAAATAAGGACAATGAGAATATCTGTTTCACAAGTATTATAACGTATCAGTTGAGATAACAGATATAAAAATAATTGAAAAATTTTAAGGTATGTTTAAAGATTAAGTTATTGGAAAACAATATAACTTTATGTATGAATTACAGCAATTAGGACAAGAAAATTTACTTTGTTTAAAAAGTATAAAAATTTGTAATACATGTGGGGCTCTTTCTTCTCAGATTTTTGCCCAGTTCTTTGGGATTTCCTGCTCCTTTACCTCCCCTAGCTGTGCACTGTTGTCAATGGGAAGGCTAGGGAATATTTAAAAGGGTGGTAGTTTAAGGCAGGGGATAGAAGAGGGATCAAATAAAAAGTTCAGAACTGTATGCCACCATTTTAGCCAAATAATGGAGAGTGAGGCCAAACACTGAAGCACAGGTAAGAGTTAGGTTTGGAATCACTCATGCACCAAATAAAACAGATAATGAACATCTCAGTTTTCTGAATATCAAATCAGCAATGACTTTAGTCAGAGGTGGTCTGAATGAAAAAGTGCAAGCCTAAAGTACTAGAAGGAAATGAGATGTCTGTCGGAATACAAAACAGAAGCCCAATGTGTCCTTGTGGGGCTGGAGGTGTGGGTCTTTTTTTTCTCAGAGTTAAATCACCACAATGCAAACCAAACTGCAGGGGAAATGCCTTTCTGCATGTTTTCCATCTTAGACTGTGCTTTTTAATTTTAAGAAAGAATGAGGAGAGTCAGCGTGGGAATAAATCAAGCTATCCATTCCAAAAGGGAAAAAAAAACCCAGATATCCTAAATTATTAAAATGAAGAAACCACGTGATCTGAAGCATAACACAGATTACTTATCATAAAGAAAGACATAAAGGTCTACTAGTAGAATAGAATAGAATTAATAGAATTCTATCAGAAGTCAAAAAGGTGGTAGACTATTATGAAGGCTCATTTCATCACAAATCCAAAATGCTCCAAGATGGAATTAACTTGTTGTCTTACCATGTGCATGTTAATAGTGCTATACACGAGCTGCCATCTTGCGTCCCCGCGTGTGTGCACCTAATCTCGGCTGGTCCGCCCGAGACCCCCTGAGCGCCAACCCTATTCCCCCACGTGGTCCCATTTCCGCTCCAACAAGATGAAAGAAACTATCATGAACCAGGAGAAACTCGCCAAACTGCAAGCACAAGTGCACATTGGTGGGAAAGGAACTGCTCGCCGAAAGAAGAAGGTGGTTCATAGAACGGCTACAGCAGATGATAAAAAACTTCAGTTCTCCTTAAAGAAGTTAGGGGTAAACAATATCTCTGGTATTGAAGAAGTGAATATGTTCACAAACCAAGGAACATATTTTAACAACCCCAAAGTTCAGGCATCACTGGCAGCGAACACTTTCACCATTACAGGCCATGCTGAGACAAAGCAGCTGACAGAAATGCTATTCAGTATCTTAAACCAACTTGGTGCAGACAGTTTGACTAGTTTAAGAA